>NC_137204.1:10188773-10351273 GCF_960531495.2 Zeus faber
TTGACAATTGGCAAGGTGTTGTGCAGCCTGATGGCAGTGGGGACAAAGGATCTCCTGAACCGTTAAGTTCTTCAGTGCAGCGAGATGATGCGTCCACTGTAGCTGCTTCTCTGGCCAGCCGGAATGTTGTAGAGGGCATGATTGTTATTGTCCAGAATGGCCTGTATCTTACTCCTTGTGCATCTATCCACCACAGTCCCAAGTGAGTCCAACCTCCTGTCAAACGCTGAGACAGCCTTCTTCACCAGCTTATCCAGCCGCCCCATGTCCTTGTTTTTCATGCTGCCTCCCCAACAGACCGCAGTATAAAACAGGCCATTGCCACCACCAACTGGCAAAACATGTGCGGCATTTTACTTCAGACGTCAAAGGGCCTAAGCCTCCTTAGGAAAAACAGCCGGCTCTGCCCTTTTTCGGTAGAGAGCATCTGTGTTGGAGGGCCAGTCCAGCTGGATGTTCTGGATGTGGCAGGACAAATTGTATTTAAAGTCCAGTGTGTACAATGTGAACAGGAAGGGAGCCAAAACAGTCTCTTGTGGAGCCCAAGTGCTGCTCGCCGCCGCCCCAGAGGCAGTTCCCTAACCAACTGTGGTAATCTGTCAGATAACCTGACAGGATCAGATCTGTCAGATCCCAGAAACAAATGAGGGCTCCACCCCCACCCCTTCGAGCTTGTCTCTAAGTATGGGGGGTTGGTTGTTAAATGCCCTTGAGAAATCAAAGAACATAATCGTCACAAAACCACATGGCTCATCCAAATGAGAATAGGCCCGTGGAGCATGTAGAGGACAGCATTGTCCACTCCAATGTGTTCCTTGTACGCAAACTGCAAGGGGTCCAGTGCGTGTTTGACATGGGGTCACAGGAGGCACAGTAGCAGCCGCTCCAGGATGTTCATGATATGTGATGTGAGGGCCAATGGTCTGAAGTCGTTTAGCTTGCCCAGGCCCCCTACTTTGGGTACTGCTCCAAGAAATTATGTTTTCCACAGAACCGGGGCCCTCCCCATCTGTAGACTCTGTAGTTGAAGATCCTCTGGAGAGGCTCTCTCGGTTGGGCAGCGCAGTCCTAAAGCATCCCATCTGGGCCGGCTGCCTTCCCAGGGCGCAGTCTCCCCAGCTCCGTCCTCACCTCACCTGCTGTGAAGGACAGGGGAGTGGGCTCCAGTGTGGGGGGGAAATGTAGCTGCAGTGATGGGAGGGTACACATGGAGATGGAGGAGATGGAGAAGGAGACAGGGAGAGGCTCAAGCAGGGGAGGCTGCTGCAAGGACGGAAAGCTGCTGCTAGAGTGGTGAGAGAATGAACGGGTGGGGCTGTACATGCTGGGGCAGGGCAGACATTGGCTGCAGTGTAAAACCTGTTAACCTGCAGAACTCGTTGAGCTCATTGGCCCTGTCCACATCACCTGTTGTTGGCGGACTAGTGTTTTTTTTGCAGCCAATGATGGTCCTCATTCCCCTCCACACCTCTCTGGTGTTGCGCTGCAGATTACTCTCTACTTTCCTTGTCTGCTTTAATCTATTCTTCAGCTCCTGTTGCACGTGCTTGGCCCTCTCCCTGTCTTCATCCCTCAAGGGCTCCTTTTACTGTTTGAGGAGTAGCTTGATGTCAGTGGTGATGCAGGGTTTGTTCTTGGGGAAACAGCATACAGTCCCTGCTGGTATAACAGTGTCCATACAGAAGTTAATGTAGTCAGTGGTACCATTCTGTCCGTGTCAGTGTCGATGTTGTTTCCCTGTGACTCCAGCACTACATTCCAATCTGTGCACTCAAAACAGTCCCTAAGAGACTCGCTGGCCTCTGGTGACCACTTCCTGGATGCTTGGGTGGTTGCAGGCTGCCTCAGTACACAGGGTTTATAGCAAGGCTGGAGAAACACCAGAATGTGATCTGACCGGCCAAGTGGTGGTAGAGTTGAAGAACTGTAAGCCTCCTTCACATTGGCATACAACAAACTGTATAAAGCCGGTCGGGTGGGAGGTGAGGGTGACGTGGTTGAAATCCCCCGATATTGCAATGAATGCATCCGGGTGTTGGGTCTTTATTCTCATGATAGCCTCATGGATGATGTCACATGCCAATGCAGTCCCTGCCCACGGTGGAATGTAAACAACAATGGTAATGATGTGAGAGAACTACCTCAGTACATAATAAGGTCTAAAACCCACTGCCAAAAGTTAAATATCCTGACAGCAGATCTCTTTCCTACATTGTAATGTGACCGGGGTTACACCATAAATTGTTTACAATGTAGTCCCCCACCTTTGTTCTTTCCACTTGCTCTCGCATCCCTGTCTGCTCGTACCATAGAGAAGCCGGTAAGATCCACACAGGAGTCAGGGATGTTGAAGCTTAACCACATCGCAGTAAAACACATGAGACTACAGTCACGGTATGTTCTCTGGTTCTTCAGGAGTGCTTCAAGCATCTGACTTTTGTTGGGGCAAAGAGTTCCCCATGAGGATCGATGGTAGAAAAGGCTTATATCTCCATCTCCTCGCCTTCAGCTAAGCGCCCACTCTACATCCAGGGTATGGCTTCTTCAACTCAGCCAGGATGGGGTGTTTGAGTCCGGAGCAGTTCCACTGCAGCGAGAGGAGGTCCTCCTTTGTGTACCTTCCTTTCCCTGCCGCTGTATCCATCGACAGTCGGTGAAGAGTCGAAAAATCAAACAACTCTTTCTTCTTCACTGAGTGACTTGTCAAGAACCAAATCTCAAAAGAGAGTCAAATATTACATCACGACCAAAGTTCTGACTTTCAGTGTGACACTTGATCTTGTTGTGTCGTCTACTTTCCCGTCACCCCTGTACTCACCATGGACCTGGTTGATCTCCGAGTTCTGCGAAAGGATCTCGTCAGCCAGTTTCTGTGCCGTGGGCAGCACCTCCGTGTGGTGCACGGTGATCAGGTACTGGACAAACTTCTGGAGCTGGTCCCTGTTCATCTGGAAAAGTGTCTCTGAGATGGGCAGGCGCAACTTGACCTGCTCGGGTTTCCGTACCCGGTACAGCGACAGCGCCACAACGTGGGCACAGTAGAAGATGTCCTTGTTGCCGCAGCCGCACGTCACGGCCGTGATCTTGCAGCGGTCGAAGCTGACGCTCACGCAGCAGAGGAGCTCGGGCTCCGAGGACGTGGCTGGTTCCCTCACCGTGCCGCTCAGATGAAAGCCTGCGGAGACAGAGGAGACTCGGCCGTCAGTCAAACTCTATAATAGGACTTTGGTGTCCTTCACACTGAGCAGCGCTTTGAGATATGCAACTAATTAGTTATCGGAAAGGTCTAGAACCAACGATGCGGGAGACTGTGATTTAATTACACTGTAAAATACAGACATAATCATCCTGCAGCTTGATAAATGAAAAGATAAGTGCTAATATTGGCTTTCTGCCTTTTTGACAGAAATATTTTCAAAGGGGATGTATAAAATGGGAAAAGTGGATCACATATCATTACGTTCCGTTAAAATAATGTTCTGAATTGATACCATTGAGTACAATTATTTAGGAAGTTTAGAATCCAGAACCTGCATTGGTAGTGAGAAAAGTTAACGGTATCATATTTACCTTTACTATAACATATGCCTAACTTTTCACATTTCAAATGATTCAAGATTCAAGATTCAAGATTTTTATTTGTCACATACATATACATACTTTCATACATATATGCAGTGAAATGTAATGTTAAATCAAAGTTATAGAAGCAATGTTAAATCAAAGTTATAGAAGCAGGATTTAACATTAAGGAATAACCAACGGCCTATGGAAAGCTCCTAAATCTCCTTTTGAAGACATTTTTTGATGTTGCTGCATTTTTATATGTCGATTGAATAATTCATCTTGTATATTTTACATCTTATATCACTTTGGCTCAGCGGAAAGAGGAGCCTGTGGCCCAAGACCACCAGCGAAAAAGATGAAAAGGATCTTTAACGTGGAGCCCGGACTCGCGATGTCCTCGTGCTCCACGCAGCCGAGTCATAACATAACAGGATGTTTGTCTACGGTGTTTTGAAGTTGTGGTTAAAAAAATAAAAAATAGATAAATTAAATTGGTCACTACCCCTGTGCTTAAAATTGGTTTTATTATGATTATTTCTTCATGAACATAAAAGTGATGGATCCATTTCTTAATAGAAAAAAACAAAGTCCTCACAGAGAGCTTTTTTGTTACCATTATGTCTAAAAGCACCATCCCAAAGTTCTGGTTTCTGATCTACTGTTTCTCTTTAATCTCTCCCTCTCTAATTTCTTCCCGGCACAGGGGACATAAAATGCCTGGTTCAGGGTAAGTGCAATGCCACAGTGTCCCGTCTCTTTTCAATTAATTGTTATTGTAAGCGGTTCATGACTTTTATACATGAAATAGGTGGCCGACATACATGATGTACAATATGTACATAAACACAAAAAAAAACAGGTATAAATCAACAAAGGCGTGTAAAAAGTAGATTGGACTGATATACACAGTATATAAATAAGAGAGCAAAGATAGAAGGAAAAATAGGCAATGTATCCATAAGCAAAATACAGTATATACTGTATGAAATGTAATAAATGTATGTACTGTATATCTGTACAGTATCTCCAGAAAATAATTATATACAGTGCAATGTGGTAATAAATATGTGTTAGGGAGTATGACAATCTTTTAATCAGTTTGTCTAATTTAGATTAAATTCCAGTCATTCAATGTGTAAGGATAATGACACAGTACACAGTGTCACATAAGACACATTAACAGCACATAAATGCTCCAAAAACCATGGATCAAATACCACAGCCGTCCTGATTCAAACTGGTCAAACTGACCTAAAAAGGCTTTCATGCGCAAAATAAATGCACATATGCAGATGTGAACATTTAAAAATTTACAACGACAATCTTATTTATGTTTGAGCCGACCATGCCTTTCTGATGACTATAAATGGAGACGAGTAACGGAACTATTTTGGCCGCGGGGTCCTCGTTGCCCGTTGAGCGTTTGGGAATGAGCCGCTACCAGCAGGGACGGGGGCCCGACATAGGGACTTCTAAACAACAGCGAAAGGGAGAAAGTCAGCCCTCGGTGAGGGTTAAGAGGCAGAACATGACAGAGAAACACATCCCCCCCTGTTCCTCCAAACTCCTCCTTTCCAAGTGACGCGCTGACATCCAGCCGGTCGAACCAATGCGCCTACGGTGGAGGCGTCCGGCCCCACCTCGGCAACGCTTGTCCCACAGCTGAACCGCCAACGTCACGGAGGGAGGGAATGGAGAGACCATTGACGGAGAGTGAAAGGGGAGGGAGCTGCTCTACAAAGCAGGGGGTGGTGTTGGCTGCTAGAAAGCTTGGAATGCCCTCAGCTGAGTGCCGCGCACGTATCTGTGGGTGTGTGTGCACATGCAGACTACATGCCTGGCAGTGGGCCAAAGCCCTGAGCTCAGCATTCTGAAATGATTTAATCTCTCTCTCTCTCTCTCCCTCTCTCTCTCTCTCTTCTCCAGCTTGCATAATACAGCTGAGCACTGCGTAGCAACTGCATTTAACCCCTTCCGTGCCAGAAACAATAGACCACATGTGTCATAAACCAATCTTTCAGTTAGTATTCTGCTTTTTGTATCCTGTATGTGTGGGAAACAAAAATGACAGCCCTGTATGGCGGAAAACGGAGGACGTTTTGTGTCGTTGTCTCTGTGAAGGGGGCTGTGGGTCCCCATAGAGTCCCATTGACGTGAGTAGGGTAGGGCAATACAGCCAAATGATCACCTGATATCTTTCACATTATTAACAAAATGATATTGGATGGCGTTTGACCTTTCCCCTGTGAACATCATTAGAACATCAGTGATGCGACATTGAGTTTACATGCCTTTTGACACACCACATTGCAAAATGTGAGGCTCAACATGCATCTTTCTTTTAGGCAATTCACATTAAGCTCATGTTACAAATTTATGTAAATTTGTGCATTGATTTTGATTTGGGAATGCATATTTACATATTTGCTAAACAAAAAAAGTAACTATTGTTGGTTATAGTATTGCAGCATTGTGCGACCTTTGGTATAGGTAAGATATACTGTTAGTCTCTCTCACACACACACACACACACACACACACACACACACACACACACACACACACACACACACACATCCAGTGTCTCAAATGGGGATACTGTGGGGTACTGCAGGGGGTACTCCTAAAATTAAAAAAGTGTTAAAAATATTGGTTATATATAATGTTTAACACATACGACGCACATACCGTACATCATTTGTAAATTATTTTTTTTTCGCCTAATGCCAGAGAAAGACGTAATCAGCTGAAAAAAGATCATGAGCTGTTTTCACTGTAAACCTGAGATTATCTGGACATTACCCGGAGGAGCGGTATGTGTGAACGCAAACGTCCAAATCATTTGACCCAAACATTACTGGGATTTTACCCAGCCAGCAGACTAGTACAAAGTCTGCATAAAGTCCGGTTGAGCGGTATGTGTGAACAGAGCAGGCGATTGTCCGTACCATTGACAGAGAGCGAGTGGGCACGTCGCATGTCGATGATGTCTCTATCATGCGCCAGTTATTTATCTTCGTGTGGATCTTTGTGCACGGAGCCTAGCTGCTGCGTACTCCTTTCTGCTTTATTTATTCCTTTCCACTCTTTTGTTAGGGTTAGGGTTACATCTGCGTCTCTACGTTCTGTCTCCTGCATGCTCTACCCAGGCTCTGCCGTCGTCAAAACCAAACGCCTTATTTCCATGCAGTGTAAACACGTCTGACATGGACAATCTCTGGTTGTAAGCTCAATGTGTGAAAGGGTAAATCCGGACATTGTCTGGAGTGCATGTGTGAAAGCAGCTTTAGAGGGGGTGCACTACTAAAAAAAGTTTTGAGAACCACTGCCCTAAATAATAAAATATATATAGACTTTCCTGATTCCTGCACAGCTATGAGCCATCTGAAGAATGAGCTCAGCATGAAGAATACTTCTGGATGTTGAGTGTAAAATCCATTTCCATGAATACTGAAGCCCATTGAGGGAATAAGTTCAAGGAGAACATATTTGTCCTTTTGCCAACATAACAACACAGAGTCTTCTCCTGTCATGCTTAAAGGAGGCGGTAGGAGCCATTTCTGTTTCGATTTGGAGGTTTGGGCTTGGATCATCGTTCTGCTGGACGATCCAACCACAACTTGGTTTTAGCTTCCATTTGTATTTAACATCTCCTGGTTCTTGATGGGGTCCTTGATATCACTGCATATATGTATGACCGTATGTATATGTATGTGACAAATAATCTCATGAACTTGAACTTGAACTTGATGCCATGTATGCCAACAAAGCTCCCAGAGCCTTTGGAAGCAAAAGAGCCCCACAGCATCACAAATCCACCACCATACTTCACAGACGGGATTCGGTTGTTCTCTGCACGGCCATGACCTTCCCCATTTTTAGGCAAACCCCACCTGGTCTTTGTTGCCAAAGAGCTCTGTTTCGGTCTCATCTGACCATGGATGCCAGTTCCATCAACATACCAGTGACCTTTAGCAAACTCCAGGTGCTTACTAGGGATGGGCATGATTAGTCGGCTCCGCCCGGACTCTAATAAGTGTAGCACACGCTTTACGAGAAACTCCACCCGGACTCTAATACATGTTAAGTGTAGCACACAGAAGAACGTGCTTGTATGAGAGAATGATGGCGGCGGGACGGAGTGAAGGGTGAGAAAAAAAATTGAAAATTTGAGAAAAAAGTATCGTGCTGGAATGATCGTTGTGTGGGATGAAGATGTTTTACCACGGATCTACTACTGTGGCGCGGAGTCGTTTGAAATTTTCACCGTTTTGGTTTTGTCATCTCTGGTAAAACTTTGTTTGGTCACTGTAGCACTTGGACTATTTTGAAAAATAAAAGAATGATTTTAAACAGCACCTGGTGTAGTTGTATTATTTATGTACTGGTAACTGTTTTTACGTGCGGTTAATGGGCTATGTTAGGGGGGGTGACGACTTCCCGGTTAATTGACTAATCGACTAAAATTCTCGTTAGTCGTCGACCACTAAAATAAATGAAAATGCTTATCCCTACATTTGTGATTTGATGACACCAGAGGCTTTCGTTCTTCTGGCACGCCTTTCATCGAAGCAGCTTGTTGCCATGGAGGTGGCATCTGATTGGGGTTTTGGAGGCTCGGTGACCTCATCACACCCTCATCACAGTGTGCTGGGGACCTCTTCCAGGCAGGTTCATCACAGCTCCAGTTGTTTGTCTGAATTATTGCCCTAAGAGTGGAGGCAAGCTTTTTTCAGGTGCGTGGCTATCTTATTTAAAGCCATTGCCTGATTCACGAAGGTCACCATACTTTTGGTGTCATTTAATTTTTGTGCTCTCTGATCATGTTTCCATGGTGCATATTGTCTAGTGCGCTTTTAGTATGCTAGTAAAAATAAATGGCTTCTCTGGGTCATACGACGTTGTCATATAGACGTGCCACTTCCATTCGCACATGAACTCAACATAACTATACACTATGATTTTGAGCATACTAATTTGGCACACTAAATTGTATGGTAGTATGGCCATTTCTGAGGCGGCGACTAAGGAAATTTGGCCAGGGTTTCAGCTGATATTTACGCCAGAGTGAAATCACAGGTCACGGATGACTACTGAAGAGTTCCTCAAAACTTCCTCCAAAAAACAGTTCAATATAAATAGGAATATACTGTACATCAATGACAGTTTATTCACAAAAAAAAGGTCTAGGGGTGACAATAATTGTTTATTGTTTATTACTCAAATTATTATTTGAGGGCATATGATTACTTCAGAGTTTCCGTTACAACAAATTGGTGCCGGTTAACGTGTCCTGGAACATGTTGGTGACCTGGACAAATGGGAGAGATTCTGGTCAAATATAATCTGTGTTTATTGAACTTAAAAACAATTGCTAGACAGGCTATATAAAGAATGAAATCATAAAGGCCTGTACGTTTATAATTGTTTTTTTTATTGAATATTTAAAATAAAATAACTCCCATCCGTTAAGCTTTTTTGAAAATAAATAAACAAGTATTACGAATATTACTACTTGAAATCAAATATTTCCGTTCATAATCAATAAGTAACAAGTGCAGATGCTTTAATTAACATTTCACTTCAATAAAATTGTGAAAATTGTGTTTATTAGTGCAACCTGTCCACAAGGGAGGGGGGGCCGGGCTTATTTCTATATCGACAAACGTGATTGGTTTGAAATGAAAGGTCAGCTTTAGATTGTCCAAACTGATTGGCTTTTCGTTGCAACTTGCCGAACGTGGAAACGAACAGATCTGCAGAATTTTTTATCGAAATGATGAGTCTTATTTCTTCTTATTTTGACATCAAGGAAAAAAATAAAAATGTCGCCCAGCACTAATTATTCACGCATTATTTTCACCTGACATTATGACTGTAGAGATTCAAATATGTCGGAGTTCAACATATTTTCCCGGTCAAAGACCGGCAATTACCAGATAACGGAAACTCTGGTTTACTTGCATGAAGCCGATGGTTTGCCACATTAAAATGTAGAATAATAAGATTGGTTCTGTCAGTCTCACAAACTGAGGAAAAAAATCTTGTGTGGATAGAGGCTCTATTTGGGAACCAGATCAAATCCTCATGTCTAGTAATGCTCGGATGACATTCGGCAATGATCTTTTTAAGAAAGATAGAGAATATCAGCATTCTCTATCGAATATGCATGTATCGAGTATTCACGTACAGAGTGAGAAACAGGGGACACTGACAGAACATGGGATGTGATGACTGGACTGACAATGACTACAGGTGTGACAGGTGGATTTACAGTAGGAGTGGAAGCAATGACTCAGATAATCCATTTGATTGTTGATATGTTGTATTTGTCAGGTGAGACAACATCTCGCTGACTAATCCCAACTGTTAAACCGTCTACAGCGCCACACGTCACGCAGGAGGGAGAGAGACAGAGAGAGAGAGAGAGAGAGAGAGAGAGAGAGAGAGAGAGAGAGAGAGAGAAAATCCCTGCCAAAAAGCAGGAGCCCTCACTGTCAGAACAGGATGCGAGGTCACACCTTATGGTGGCTCGGCATCGAACCAGAACAGCGCACATGTTTATCCTCACTCTATCCGGTTTGAACAGAGAACCAGGCTTGCTCAACACTTGCTCAACACTCAACTGCACGGCCGTTTATTCGGTGAGACAACGGGTCCGACTGGAATGAAACCCTAACAATGCGGCGTTGTTCGACGTTCCCCCTCGCGCCGCCTCGCTCAGCTTGTTTCTGACACGGCAACAACCGTTCCGCACAACTCAAAAAAGACACGAGGTGAAACTAGGTGTGTACCGGGAACAGGTTGGAAGCACTGATCGGAGCAATTGTTGTTCTGAAGCAATAGGAGGGTTGCAACCAGTCTTCTTAATAAGCCGTTTGGTGACAAATCAGCTAGCCTACGATTTGGAACATTTTTCCCTTGAACTTGACGGAATCTTCAGTTGCCATCCCATCAAATAAAAGAGATGCTGTCAAATCTTTCTTTTCATAATAAATCCGCCAATGAGCAGAGTTGCGACTCGCCGACGAAACAATCAAACGGAGTCGTTAAAAAGATTTGTTCAATACGAACAAATCGTTTGTGTTACTAGCTTTCGTTGAATTTAAAAAATGACTTTAAAAAATTGGTTTCATGTTGATTAGAATTAATTCAATTCATCTATCAAGGACACTGTTAGTGCAACCAAACCTGAAAACACAGAAATGGGCCTCCTAGGGTAAATTTTTTATTTATTGTTATTAACTGGTGTTGTGTTTTTCCCAAATAGACGCAGAGAAAGCCAGAGCAAACTGACATTGACCTAATTAGTGATCCTGAAGTGGATACAAGGGGAGGAAATGAAGAGGAGATGGGGAGGAAAAGAAGTAGGAAACAGAGCGCAGAGAGGAGGCGATCCCAGTGGAGGGGAGTTGAAGAGGGCGGGCAGGAAGTGACTGATTATAGGGCCGCCGACTCCATGGTGGGAACTTTTGTACTTCTGTACCACCGGCCAAAACGTCCACGGGGTCAGTGGCAGTCTGGGAATATTTCCATTTGGTCATTTAAAGCCTCGGTTCGCTCAGAGGGAGCCGCACAATGTCCATGGACCAAAGAGGAGGCAAGGACGTAAGAAGAGTGGAGGAGAGGAGGAGAAGGACAGAACAGGAGAGGGACCATTGGTCTTCATTAGACGTGCTGTAGCTGGGAGTTGGGGCAACGGCCTCTGATTGATGATACGTTTAAGTTCCCATTAAAAAGTAAGCATCTCTCATAAGCACCTCCTGATGAACACACAGCTCGGGAGAAGCGAGCCAGCTGCTTGACAACAAGGTAACTAGGGCAATTTTCCTTTTTCTCTCGCTCTCTTTTTTTTTTTTTTTATCTCTATTTTTCCATGCAGGCCCCCGAAGAGCGGTCAGTGTCAGCATCACGTGACCTGGGTAAACCTCAAGTAGAGCGCTGATGTGTTTGGAAAGCTCCGCAGTTTTAAACGGTTCGCCGGAGCGTTCCCGGTTCGAGGAGCTCCGGGGCTGCAAGGCTGGCGCCCCTCTCTCTCTCTCTCTCTCTCTCTCTCTCTCTCTCTCTCTCTCTCTCTCTCTCTCTCTCTCTCTCTCTCTCTCTCTCTCTCTCTCTCTCTCTCTCTCTCTCTCTCTCTCTCTCTCTCTCTCTCTCTCTCTCTCTCTCTCTCTCTCTCTCTCTCTCTCTCTCTCTCTCTCTCTCTCTCTCTCTCTCTCTCTCTTCAGAGACCATTCCATGGGGCCCTCCGGGACTCCCATGGGGCAAGGGCACAGGCTTTGACTTGCTGGAGAGGCCTAGAGAAGAATAACCCGAACAAGACAGATGGACCGGACGGCCTGGACGTGCAGCAGTATTTTTACTTGTTCGCTCGTCCGTGGGTGTGAGAGAGAGTGAGAGAGAGAGTATCTTTTATTACATCAAAATACTATTACATCAAAATACTAGGAGCCAATCAGAGCCAAGGGTTAATCATAGGTGCACCCCTGCTCCTTTATCTGCCTGCAAGTTATTCCAATACCCATGAACCTTCCTCTCCTCTTTTCTCTGATCTTTCCCAAGTTGAAGGTTAACGAAAAACGGGTGGGAGGAGGGGTACGGGGGGGTACGGGAAAAGAATACAGATCAGGGTGACACGGATAAATATGAAAAACACGCTCAACCGCCCTGAAGGACAAAGGGAGGGGGGAACCTGAACATTAGCCTCACACGCATGCACAAACAGACACATTCCCACCAACTGCTTTCAAGCAGCCCCACTGCTAAATTGTCAACGCAACAATACGATCCTTCCATCTGTCAACAACGACAAGCATTTTCCCATAAAGATATTCAACTCCAACTCTGCCGCATAAGCAAGTCATGGAAAGGCCAGAGATACGGTATGCATGTTTGTTTCTCAGGCGTTATAAATAAAGATAGAGAATCTGAATTTAATCAGTGTCCATAAAAAATAATTTAAAAATATATAAAAATACATTCAAATCAAATGTATGTGTGCTGCAAGTAACAATATACCCACCCACCAGTCATTTATTTAGATACAGTATATAGGAGAACAGACCCCCTCTATCCCTCTGCATCCTGCTATACACACAGTCTTCAATACAATGGAGGCAGCCCCTAAAGAAAACTGAAAGCATACACTAAGATGGTGGTGAGCTCTATCCCTGGCAGCCCTTCTTATTAAATGTGAGAAGAACTATTAAGCCCCTTTCCCACAAGTACTGGAAGCCATAAATCTACTGGCAATGTTCAGTATTGGCATCATGTGGGAATGGGAGCCGGTGTCGATGTTCCGTAAAAGGCGTTCCGTAAATTTCTCCACTCTCGACCTAGTATTATTTCCGGGTAAATGTTATGGCTGTAAATGGACGTGTGTCGGAATAGAAGCAGTTACATTGCCGAATCAAATTAAAACACAAATAGTGGGTTTTCACAAATATTTATTTAGTACAAATATTTTAAAAATATTTTTCGGGAAGAAAATAAAACATTTGAGTCCGATGCGAACCGTGGAACTCGGCTGCAAAGACGAGAAACTCAAACACGTCCAGCCGGTACAGAGACGGGTCTTTTTTATTCTTAAATGTTATTCTTTTTCTTCTCAAAAATGCCTCTCAGACCCTGGACGTGTCCTTTAGAGTTAGGGGATGTGGTGGCGGGGACATCGGGCACAAGCGCTTGGGTTTGAGTGTGAAGCCAATGAGGGGACGAGCGGACAGGGAGAGGTAGAACAGGTGGAGAACGTTCCTTCTCTGGAGGCAGAGAGTGTAGGACAGGTAAAGAAAATGATTACACTGATTTAATAAGTTTGGGTTATTGTGTCTGGGTGAGGGAACTGAGTCCGTCAAGGAGGCCAGGGACAGGTAAGCCAAGCGCTGGTCTCTGAAGCCAGGAAAAAAAACAAAAAACAATTCAGATTGTACATCCGTTGCCGACAGACTGTCCAAACGATCACATCTACACTGGACGTAACATACTGACCCTAACCCACTATGTACTGTATCCGTAACAGTCATTTACTTGGGAACAGACTCCATTCCGTAAAAGAGGCCAATGTGGGAATGACTCTCTACCGCCTTTGCAGGATATTTTTATGCAGCAATGTTACCGATTCCATGTGGGAAAGGTGCTTCCTTCATCGGCCCCCTCACACTGCTACGTAAGGGCAGAGATAGGCAGCTCAAAATCGACATCACGTCCATAATGAAACCTTCAGCCGGGCCGTCACCGAGCCAGCAGATAAGACGCCCTTGAGAATAAAGTTAAAAAGACCTGGGTTGGGTTTGGGCTGTTTTGGCGCCACAATTTAAACAAATAATAAAAAGAAAATTAAAAAAATAATAAGATTAATTCCCAGGCGTGTCAAATCGCTGGTTATTAAATAAATGTCAGATATCAGATAGCAGTTTGTGTAACTCCTTGACCTTAAGAGACGCCGTTCTCATGGCGACCCAATGACCTTCAAGGTTTGAGACTCTCCATAAAATCCTCAATGTACTTCTACTGCATCAGCGTTACATGCTCTGAAATGAATCAATTCAAAATCCAATTGTGAATATTCTGCATACCGTGTGAGAACACAACCCAACATGGTAATACTAGCTTTTCCTCATATCGCTCTGAAAGAAACTAATTCCATAATGTTTTTCAGTCTTGCTCTCATACTATCTGAGAGCCCTTCCATGTAATCGGCGTCCTCACTGTTTACTGTTTTAGTGACAATCTAACGTATATTGTGCTACGCACAGAACGCCATGTTTGTGCCGGACACATAATCTCAAACGCCTCAACTGTTTTCCTCTATAAACGGATTGAGACGATGGAATGAGGAGAAAGACGCACAAATATTAAGGAACACCCCTGATGAACCCGTGGGTGCTTAAACTGTGCTGTGGCACATAGGGAACTATTAAGATGATGATTTAAGCTGTTGGTATCAGTGGAGGTAGTTGTGTCCTTGGTGATATTCAAATGGTAATCGAAATCCCTTGTGGGAGTCGGGGGCATGACAAGATGTTGTTTACCAATGTCTTTCTGGGGGTGTGCTGAGTACAGATCATTTGGGATAGATTTAGTCAGTCTGCGTTGTTTTTTGTTTTTTTTGTTGTTTTTTTTAAACCCTTTTTGGATTCTCTTTGAAGATTATTGAGATAGCACAGATACCAGACACGCAGTTTATTTAAAGCGTAATGGAAGTGAAAACAAAAGTTATAATAATCGATCAAGTCTCTCACTTCAAAACTGCTTTGTGCTCCACCTTTCCGCCGTCCACAAACAACAGTGAGTCTGTTGCAGGAACAATCAAAGTGGGAAAAATTAGGTGAGTAAAACATAAACAATAATAATAATTTAAAAAAAAAATCCATAGAAAATGCATTCAAACAAATTGTATATAGCCAACAAAGCAGTTGTGTTTCATATCTAAAAACTGTAGACATACATCGGCAGATGTACTCCAAAAAAAAAAAAAAAGAAAGAAAAAGGGTGTAAGGGCTTTTAAAAGTGAAAGAGGGAAGTGGTTCCCTGGGAGGGCATTCCAAAGGGGGGTGCAGAAGAGGAACCCCAGGCCTCCACTTTTAATAATCTATTCTCTCCATATGGAACATTGTAATGTTAATATCCTAAATATCCTCCTTTATCACTGGAAAAGCTTTGCTTAGTGTGAAACACCCCCTATGAATTTAAATGTATTATTTGTTACCTCCAGCCTGGACAACCCACTCTCTGACAAAGTGTCAGTCATCCAGTTCATTACGCCACTATTATTCACTGGTTTTGCCTCTGGCCTGTTGTCATATAGGCCTTTCTTTCTATTATTTGTATGCTAACGTTTGAATACAATTCTTAAAAGTACTTTGTTTACTAGAGATATTATTCAACCCAACCCAAATATTTGGATTAAAATGGCTATAAACACTGGCTCAATGCCAGAGAAGATCCCTTTTGCATATTTTATGTTCCTCAAAATGTATACACATATACACACACACACACACACACACGCACACGCACGCACACACACACACACACATGCACACACATATAATACAGACACATATACACCAATCAGCCACAACATTAGAAGCACCACTAATAACCACCAATATTGTGTCGAGAACCAGACAGGCTAGACTTCGCTCCCCACGTGCATCAATGAGCCATGGGGGCCAATGACCCTGTCGCCAGTTCACCGGTTTTCCTTCCTTGGACCACTTTTGGTAGGTACTAAGAACAGCAACACCCCACAAGACCTGCCGTTTTTGGAGATGCTCTGACTCAAGTCTTCTAGCCATCACTATTTGTCGCTCAGATCCTTACGCTTGGCCTTTTTTCCCTCCTTCCAACACATCAACTTCAAGAACTGACTGTTCCCTTGCTGCCTAATATATCCCACCCCTTGACAGGTGCCATTGGAATGAGATGAGCAATGTTACTCACTTCACCTGTCAGTGGTTCTAATGTTGTGGCTGATCGGTGTACATATTACACAGACACAGACACAGACACACACACACACAGACACACACACACACACACACACACACACATACACACATATATACTGTGTGTATATATATGTGTGTGTTTATTTTTTTCCCTCACATTCATTTTGAGAAATTACCCACTTCAGATGACACGGAGGAAAGAGGCTTCATTTCCACTTTTTAGGGGGAAATGGGAGGCACACACAAGCCAGATTGTTACCATACATACCAGTCACTTCTGTGCCAAATTAACTTTGCTGAATGTAACTACATCTAAACGGATTAAATCTCACCATGTGGCGCTAATTCACCTTATTGTCAGTGGGTGTTGGTTAAATACTCTGCCTCGGCTTCAAGCTCCCCGCCCCCCACCGGTTTGAAAACCCTTTTAAAAGAGTCGTTCTGGTCAGAGCCTCCTTGGGTGAAACTTTACAACCAAGCAGGCAATTTTACCATAATACTACAACTAATACTAAGACAAATACTACGAATATGATAACAGCACTATAGTTATAAAACTAATACTACTCCTATTAATGATATAATAGCATCACTATAGTAGTAAAACGAATACTACTTCTACTAATAATAAAACAGCATCACTATAGTTGTAAAACTAATACTACTACTAATAATAATATATCATACTACTACTACTAATAATATAATAGCATCACTATAGTAGTAAAACTAATACTAATAATATAATAACATTACTATAGTAGTAAAACAAATACTATTAATAATAAAATTATAATAGCATTACTACAGTAGTAACACTTATAGTACTACTAATAATAACAGTACTATAGTAGTAAGACGAATACTGCTACTACTAATAATAATATAATAATAGTACTACAGGAGAAACACTAATACTACTGATAATATGATAATGGTACTAAAGTAGTAACACTAATACTACTACTAATAATCATATGATAATAGTACTATGGAAGCAAAACTACTACTACTACTAATATAATAATATTACTATGGTAGTAAAACTACTACTTCTACTACTACTAATATAATAGTACTATAGTAGTAAAACTACTACTAATAATAATACAATATTACTATAGTAGTAAAACTAATACAAATAATAATATAATAACAGTACCATCAGTGTTTACTAGTACCGGTACCACAGCTTGGTACTATTTGTGGGGGCATCACTCACCGACTTGCAGTACGTTGTCCACGCAGCCGCTCTCCAGCAGCGCGACGCCTCGCCGGAACGGGAGCCGCGTCTCGTCGCCGCTGTCCCCGACCTCCTCCGCCCCCGTCTTGAACGACGAGTACATGCAGATCTCCCTCTCGCTCCGGGGGAAAGACCAGTACACGATCCGCCGCTGGACCGGCTCCGGGATCCGCTCGAAGCGCTCCTCCACCCGCTGGAACGGCCACTTCTCCGCTACCCTCCTCGCCGCGATGTCCAGCAGCGACTCCGGGCTCCGGGTCGTCGTCGTCGTCGTCGTCCCCGAGCCGGCGCACGGCGCTCCACCGGCCCGCTGGCCCGGCCGGCACGCCGCGCCGTGTCCCGGTCTACAGCAGAGCCGCTTGGCTGGGGGCTGCTGGACGCGCTCCGCCATGATAGCGCCGCACTAACTAACATGGACGGGGGGAGGAAGTCGCCGCGCCGCACGAACCGGATCGGGGATGAGGGGGAGGAAGGGAAAGAAGGTTCACCTCCGGTCCGGTGCGCGGCAGATCCTCCTTCTTTCTTGTTCTTCTTCTTTTTGTGTGCGTGTGTGTGTGTGTGTGCGTGTGTGTGTGTGTGTGTGTGTGTGTGTGTGTGTGTGCGTGTGTGTGTGTGTGTGTGTGTGTGTGTGTGTGTTTTGAAGGGGCGGTGCTTCGCGGCGGCTTGTCAAACCCCTTTGTTGACAAATGAACAGAGGGGGCGTGGCTTGTTCTAAAAATGGACCACGACGCGGAAAACACACGCACGCACGCACACACACACACACACACACGCACGAGATAAAGGAGGAGAAAACGATCAAAAAACGGTTTGAAAAGACGGGGGTAAACGCGACCCCGTGTTCCTTTCCGTATCGCCGGTGGAGTCCGCCGAGGTAACGCGGCGAGAAGGTGCGGTGCCTGCGGATCTGGTTCCGCGCGGACGTTCCGGTCCTGTCAACCGCGGGGCCCTCGTGTTTGGGGGCAGGGCGCAGTGCTCCGGAGACGCCCTTTGTGACGTTCGAGGTCCGCTGGAATGTGGAGGAGCGCTTTTTACTGTTATTCTTTATTCGTTTTGGCTCTTTTTTATTTGTGATCTTTGATCGTATCTAATCTCAAAAGCTCATATGCTTGTAATAACTGACATATATGTATTTGTCACATATGTATGTGACAAATAAAAAAAAAATCTTGAATCTTGATATATATATATACATTCAAATATACAAATGCATATACAGTATACAAATAAGATATATAAAAATACTAAATAATATATATATAAAATCTCTTTTTTCTTATTTGCACTTGATCCCTGATATTGTTCCGTTAGTTGTCCCCATCTTTCAGCTGAATATCTCCAATTCCTGCTTGTAGTTCTACCTCTACCTTTGTTTTTAAAATGTTGAGAAAGAAAATCAGAAAAATCGAGTTTTGATGGTAAGAGGCTGTTAGAGCCTCTTCCAGTAGGGTAAATTGATTGATTGATTGTTCAATTACAGCAAGAAGGTCCCGGGTCCGATGAGGGCCCGTCGACGAACGCTGCCCACTGCTCTTGGCTGTGTTTCCCGGAGGAAAGACAAGCCAGGATGGGTCAAATGCAGAGGTCACCGGCCACCATCCAAAGCACGTGCATGTGTTGTAGTGTGGTGTCCATATATGAAGTGAAATGTTTTTATAACGCACCAGGGGATTATGCACAATAGTTACTAAACAGAACATAATAGCTAACCTAATTCCTACCTCACTAACTAACTGAAAGTAACTGATTCCTAACACATAATGCAGTGAGTGAATATAATAGAATAATATAAATAAAATAAAAAATAAATAAGACCTAAAAAGATAATATAATATAAATGAAATAAAAAATAAATAAGACTTAAAAAGATAATACAAAGTGGGCAGGCAAAATAGATGGGAATAGGGTTATGTAGCCGTAACCTTATTATTACTTTATTTATTTTACATGTTGAGCTTTTTAGTTATTGCTTTTTTTTTTTTACGTATATATTGTTCATTTAGTGTGGACATCCTCACACTCTGTACTTCATGTTCCCAACTGAGCAGCTGCAACGCCTGAATCAATAAAGTGCTATCTTATCTTATTTTATCTTATTTTATCTTATCTTATCTTATCTTATCTTATCTTAACTTAACTTAACTTAGCTTATCTTATCTTATCTTATCTTATCTTATCTTAGCTTAACTTAACTTAGCTTAGCTTAGCTTATCTTATCTTATCTTATCTTATCTTGTCTTGTCTTGTCTTATCTTATCTAATTTGATTGAATTTTAAGTTTTTGTAACTGCAAGGTTCACCACATTACTTGATTTGTCTAATGTTAGAAGCTCTCATTATGACAAAGAACACGAGCCTCCACGTTTCATCAAAGCTAACCCTTATCCTTTATAAAGTTTATATAGATATTTAGTTAAGAGTAGTTTTCATGAATTCATGAATATGCCTCTACTAAACCAATAATGCTCAGGATCAGGCATTGATCTACACGACATGCAATGAATACATTTCTTTCAAAAGCGCTTCAAGTTTCAGCTTGAGGAGATTCAATTGTTAATGGGAAAGGAAAAATTATTTCATATAATGTTATTATATGAAAATGCTTTTCCTTTCCCATTAACAGTTACGGAACCACCTTCTGGCCCTGTTCTACAGAGCCACCCTATTCCCATGTCAGCACCCACACCTCATGCTGTGTAAATAATTTGGCTTCCTGGTTGTGTCATTTTATAGCAATGAAAAGCACACTGATGACGATGGAGACCCATCTCCATTTTCATCAAAAGGTTATGTTTCACTGACATTATTAATTTAATGTGTTGATTAAAATGTCACTCCATAATTTCTTTATATGGTTCATGTTGTACGTTATAATCAGGCAGTTGTGATTAACAACCCATGACCTCACTCTCACTTTTTTACTTGTTTGAGATGCTTGACAGAAAAATACAATTAAAAAAATGTTTTTTATTGTATATACATATACAATATTATATATGTATATATGTATATATATATATATATATATATATACATATTATAATGATTCGTTTTTGGTTTGGTTTAATTTACTGGATCTATATAATTTAAATATTGTAATTTATAAAAAAAATATATATATTTTAATAGAATTTCGTCTTCACACTCTGCACAAATATGAGCAAATATGAAATATGAGAATTTAAGTTAAGAGCTAGAAACAGGTCAGAGAAAAAAAATTATGTGTTATTGTGGTACTTATTTCTGCTACTTTTCAGACGTCTATTCATTTATTTATGTGTTAACTTATTTATTTATTAGTTTTGTTTTATTTTTATTTTTAGTGTTTTTTTATATCTATTGTTTCTTAAATGTCTTCATCTTTTTATTTTTATTTTGGCGGTTGTTTTTTTTAATATTAATTCCCCCACAACATTACATACATTAATATTATACTGTATATTTTGTTCACCCTCCCTATAATATGATTTCTACAGCCAGACTTTTCTTCGAGCTACAGTATTGGGAAAATTCCTGTTTGCTCCTGGAGATAATTGTAACAATCTCTCTCTCCCTCACACTCACACACACACACACACACACACACACACACACACACACACACACACACACACACACATACGCACACACTCACTCACTCACACACACGCAGACACACACGCACGCACACACACTCACTCACACACACACACAAGGGGGGGGGGGAGTATCCTTTCATGCTGAGCTCATTTGCATTCTCATCAGTATGCATCTAATTTCTCGCTGAACTTTAATACCCTTACTGCTGCATAATACACTTTAATGATTATAAAAGTGAGCATGACAATTAAAGCTTGCATTAATCACTATAGTCTACTCTCATGGTGGGGTGGGCGTAAGATGAGAGAGAGGGGAGGAGGAGGAGGAGGAGGAGAGGGGTGATGGGAGATGAGAGGACGTGTGAGGACTAGGGGATAAAATGTACTCTAGGGAGAATGGAGGAAGGAAGAAAGGACTGAAAAAAAGGTGGAAGCTGAGACGGGACAAAGGGAGCGGCGAGGATGGGTGCAGTGGATGGAAAATGACGGGATTGCAAGCACTGAAGTTTGCACTATTTCACCATGATGTCTCTATACCTCTCTAAAGATTTTTCTGTCAATATATGCAACGCTATCACTACCTGAGAGTAACAGAATCACACTCAGTCGTGCAAATACATCTCATTGAATAAATGCGGCGAGAATTAACACAGACATAAAGAAATATGAACGCACAGTGACATAGAGACAGACATTTCTGCTTTTTTCTGTCACAGTGATATATTGTGTTTGCAATGCAAAAGTAGGGTGGTCAAGCTGAAAAAGCAGTCCTTCCAGGCCTGCACTGGAGGGGGGGGGGGGACTCCCGACTTGGCAGACAGCCAGGGCACGGTCAGATGGATTCCATCATTTGCCCCATTTAACTTCATTGAAGATCCCTGAAAAGGTGAAGTGCAACTCTTAGCTTGCTTGAGGGCGCCGCGATCGATGAAAACACGATCTTGTGAAAAAAAAAGATGTTTTAATGGGATATCGGTCGGAAAATAACAAAGCTACCCTTCAATTCCACTGCTCGGGGGAAACCGAAAGGCCGTCAAATGAATGCTTCCAACTTCCCTGCATGTGATTAAACATGAATGTGTAGCCTTGCCAGGGAAAGTATTATATTGATGTAGGAATTATTCTGCCTTGAAATGCTCATTCTATTATGAATTTTAATATTTCAATACATTTCAGGCACCTGGAAAATAATTGAAGGGGTTGTGCAGTGCTAAATGTTTAATCTCCTTTGCCAGTTTTTCCATATTTTATTGGCTGAACAATGGTCTTTTTGCCCGCCCCACCTGCCCCCCGCATAACAAAAAACCCACATCTTTTGGGCATCTAAATAATTAAGCCAATGCCAAGTGTTTGGGTGGCAAAGTCCTAATAAACCAATCTGAGACAGGGATACGAAAAGGGGCCTGAGAGGGGCATTAGATATTTATTATTTTATCAACGCCTATTTATTATTAACATAGAGAAATCCCATTAGCAGTTATTGTCAAAGGGACTCTGGGGACGGATACCCTACGAATTTCAAGCTACAATTAAAAAGTTGAGGAAGATTGTTTTTCACTTTGGCCCTGTATCCGTGTTATTCTCACACTTTTCAAAAGGATATTAAATGATATTTTGAATTCATATGCAATATTCACACTCGAGGACACAATTTAAGGGGTAAATGCCAGGCATTCCATAGACAACATTTTGCCATTTTCCAGCTATCCAAATCAAGAGGTGCATTGTCCATCTAAATACTGAGACATGGGAAGCGGCCTTGGCAGTATAACCCCAGTAATATAAAGCCACTCTCCTTTTCTAGTCCAACCTCGCTCCTTCACAGACACACACGATCAATAGGCTATGTGCAAATATACATTTGGCCAGAGCCTGCAATTTTCATGAGCCAGCCTCCTCTTCCTGAATTTCTTAATGGGTGCCAAGGCGATTGCGGCTCTGACATCTGACACTGTTCGCTGAATCAGAAACGGAGCAATTCGGGAATAATATTGTCTGGTTACTCACTGAAAATTGAAATTTGACTTCATTATGGAGGTGGATTTAAACACTACGAGGCAGCTTATCATCCTCTAAAGGCAATGGATAAGCCAATTCTGGGAATAAATCATGAACACGTAAAGACAAAAAGCTGTGAGTGTGAAGAATGTGTGT
This sequence comes from Zeus faber, assembly GCF_960531495.2. Classification (NCBI taxonomy): domain Eukaryota; kingdom Metazoa; phylum Chordata; class Actinopteri; order Zeiformes; family Zeidae; genus Zeus; species Zeus faber. Next base: position 10,211,765 of record NC_137204.1, read on the forward strand.
ATGAGCAGCCATGTAGTTGAGTTGAAACATATACACAATCAGCCACAACATTAAAACCACTGACAGATGAAGTGAATAACATTGATCATCTCGTTCCGGTGGCACCTGTGAAGGTATGGAATATATTAGGCAGCAAGTGAACAGTCAGTTCTTATAGTCGATGCAAAAAAAGGAAAAATGGGCAAGCGTAAGGATCTGAGCAATTTCGACAAGGACCAGATTGTGAGGGCTAGACAATTGGGTCAGAGCATCTCCAAAACGGCAGGTCTTGTGGGGTGTTCCCGGTATGAAATGGTTAGTACCTACCATAAATGGTCCAAGGAAGGACAACCAGTGAACCGTAGACATGTGGGGAGCGAAGTCTAGCCCCTCTGGTCCGATCCCACAGAAGAGCTACTGTAACACACGTTGCTGAAAAAAGTTAATGCTGCGATGATAGAAAGGTGTCAGAACAAACAGTGCATCACAGCTTCCTGCGTATGGGGCTGTGTAGCTGCAGAACGGTCAGAGTGACCATGCCGACCCCTGTCCACCGCCAAAAGCGCCTACAATGGTTACATGAGCATCAGAACTGGACCAATGGAGCAACGGTGGAAGTTGGCCTGGTCTGATGAATCATGTTTTCTTCCACATCATGTGGATGACCGGGGGTTAGGATCAAATCCAATCGAGCATCTGTGGGATGTGCTGGAACAACAAACCCGATCCATGGGGACCCACCTCACAACTTACAGGACTTAAAGGATCTGCTGCTCACGTCCTGGTGCCAGATACCACAGGACACCTTCAGAGGCCTCCACGGGTCAGAGCTGTTTTGGGGGAACTATAGAGAGCTACACAATATTAGTGGTTATTAGTGGTGGTTTTAATGATGTGGCTGATCGATGTATAGTGTGACATATATCCAGTGCATTTTTGGGAGGGCTAAGATAGGATTTTCTTTTTTCCTTCCTTAACTTGCTTGAGTATTTGCTGGTTCTGGGTTTAGTTGTGGTATTGTAGTTCAGCTTTAGCATCATTACTTGACACTGGGGTTCTTCAAACTGTGATAGGTTGCCAGACGACCGTCAAAGCCAACCCTTTTCTTGCGTGGGGCGCTTGGAAGTACTTCATAATGAAATAATAAAATGTAATGACTCTTTGAATAATTAAATATTAATGAATAATTACAGATGTTGGTAGATTTGTAAATGCAACTCTTTTTACTCTTGCTTTCACTGGTCTTAAGTCTGTCAGACTCAATAAAAAACAAATGGAGGAACCCGTAGCTCCACCTAGCGGTTAAAATGATTAGGGCATGTTGTTTTGCCAAGACTGTTCAGACAAGGCGAGTTTATTTATATAATCCCAATTTCAGACACAAAGACAATTCAAGGTGACGTGGAAAAATGTAGAACACAACCACATTTTCAACACGGCTTCTTTTTTGGCCACAATTACAACAAATTGTAAAGAGTTAAGACATTTGAGTGTGATAATAATTGAAAATACAAATGACAGTTTTACCGTTAACAGGTTAAATTGTCGTAACGTAACCTACGGTTTTAGAATAGAACAGTACGGATGGAAAGGAGGCTACTATGGAGTGTATACATATAGCTAGAGGTAAGAGATCCATGTAAATCGATCATTGCTGGCTAGCACCTTTGTAAAGATAAGATCCGACTATCAAATTCAAAGCACCAGAGTCTTTGGTTTCTCCCAGGGAAACTCGTCCCGGCCAAAGTGCCCGTAGCAGGCGGTGGCCTGGTAGATTGGTCGTTTCAAACCCAGCTCTCTGCCAAAATAAACACAATGGAATGTAACAACGTGGATTCTTTTGTCGATGATGACAATTTCAACTCACAAAGACAAGGTTAAAAGTAATGAGCAGTAGATATTGACGCCGTGGAAATGGGCTCGTACTTGACAATGACTCCGGGTCTCAGGTCAAAGTTGTTTTTGACGATTTGCAGGAGCTCGTCTTCGTCCGTGGTGGACGTGCCGTAGTGGAACACTGAGATGGAGAGAGGATGGCTCACCCCGATGGCGTAGGAGATCTGCAGGGAGCGACGGGATAAAAGATGATCAATAACTCCCACCGTATGATGCGGAGCTTGCGTAGCTTAGTACCGTCAGACAACTGGACGGCGCCACACACTTCTACGCCCATAATTGGCCGGCCAATTTAAGCAGCCGAACCCTCCTGCCCTACCCTCTTTGCTGCGTTGCTGCACTCCCTCCTCCTCCCCTGCAGCCACCTGTTGGGCTCTACTCTACTATCCAATCGTTTTTAGCTCACTAAGTATTCCCATGTCGAGAGTGATGAGCAGTACAGCCCAGACGCCAAACTCACTTATGCATAATAAGGAAAGATCATTTTAAAGTAAATTATGAGCTCTGTCAGAACTAGTTGTTTTTGCAGGCATCTTAAAGAGGATATAACCAATTCTTTAAAAACAGAAGCGTGCTATCCTGTAGCCTGTGTCGCTAAGACACATTTTGTCCATCACCCTTCACCTGAACCAGGGCTCTTCTGCAGAGTTTGGCTTTAACCAGAGACTTAGCGATCCAGCGTGCTGCGTAAGCCCCGGAGCGGTCCACCTTGGAGTAGTCCTTCCCGGAGAACGCCCCGCCACCGTGCCCGCCCCATCCCCCGTAGGTGTCCACGATGATCTTGCGGCCCGTGAGTCCGGCATCTCCCTGGCCACAACGACACGTTAGGGAACGAATGTGGCAATACAGAATAAAAGTACGAAACAGTGCCCCGCAATGAACGCTTCACTAACCTGTGGGCCTCCTACGAGGAACTTCCCACTGGGCAGGAGATGGTAGATGGTCCTGTCGTCCAGGTACTGGGCGGGGATGACCGCCCTCACCACCTTCTCCATCAGATTGCGCCGGATCTCCTCCAGGGTGATGACGGGATTGTGCTGCACCGAGATGACGATGGTGTGGACTCGCAGCGGCTCCGTGGCCCCCATGTTGTCTCTGTACTCCACAGTGACCTACAAGGGAAGCCGGGACGGGGCGCTTAAAAAGAAGGAAGCCCTCCGTGAACTTGATGGGTCACAGCAAATCAGGGCGTTTTTGTTTTTTTTAATTTCTCACTTGTGTCTTGGAGTCGGGCAGTATCCAGGGACATTCCCCGCTGAGAGACAGCTCCTTCATCCTGTAGTTGAGCTTGTGAGCCAGGAGGAGGGTCAGGGGCATGCACTCCTCAGTCTCGTCGGTGGCGTAGCCGAACATCAAGCCCTAGAAAAGCCCGGAGAAGACAGTCCAAAACGGAAGCAAAGATGTCGGATCAAGTGACATGTAAAAAGAAAAAAAAAAAAAAGAGTGAACGGTGGCGAACGACAAAAAAACAACGATGGAGGTCGTGTGTCGAACCTGATCACCAGCGCCTATGTCCTCGTCTTGCCTGTCTTTAAAGACGCAGTCGGATATCTCCACGCACTGTGGCTCCAGGGCCACCAGGACATTGCAGGTCTTGTAGTCAAACCCTACAGAACACGGCGAGGATTACCAGAGCACCCCTTCGAGCCTCATTCGCTCGCTGTATCTCTTCGTAAACGACGACATTTTTAAGATACCTTTGGAGGAGTCGTCGTATCCGATCTTTTTGATGGTATTTCGTACCACTGTCTGGAGGTCTACGATGGCTTTGGAGGTCACTTCACCGCACAGTAAGATCATCCCGGTTTTGGCCACACATTCTGTTGTGTGGGATTTTGGGGGTTAACGGTTATTTCATCATCTTTAAATGAAGATGCAAGTCTGAGTATGGTAAGTTTGAATATTTATTCAATGGGAAACATTTTCATTTAATTGAATTCAAGCCAATTTGGAGGGCACCATAAACACATAAGGAGACAAGCCAGATATGGTTATTGGGATTTGAATTTCACTATAACGCTACGGTCGGAATATCACTGTGGGTAATACCACAGAGGAAAATGACAGCCGTAAATTGTGTTTCTGTTGAATTCTGACAGTTCAGAGGAAAAAGTATATTCAATCAAGCAGGCTAGGAAAAATTCATTAATATCTTCGGCCTCCTCATAGTTTCAACTCAAATAAGAAGCTAATGCTGGATGTGCTCTAACATAGGGTATATCATCCTGCTGTTTACAAAAGAATATATGCTTATTTATTCATTATTTGCTATCGTCTATGGAATTCAAAATGTTGTTTTATGATTTAAAAAAAACAATACATACCACAGGCCACTTTAGACTCAGGATCTTGAGTTAGGTATGCATCAAGTACCGCATCGCTGATTTGATCACACATTTTATCTGAGGATAAAAGAAAAAGTTTTTTTTTTTTTTTTTTTAAAGCTTAGAATAAAAGCTTAAAAGCAAATTTCATCAAAGTATCATATACAGGGATGGTCCTTAAATCCTGTCCAAACCAAGCTTAATTTTGTGTATTTATTTTATCTTTTTGACAATATTTAATAGACACGGATAAAACATATTCAAGAGGAAAAGTACTTTTTTTTTTTTTTTTACAATTGTTATAACCACAAAATTATTCCGAGCCACCCCGGATTATCCTGAACCCCACTTAAAGGAAATGTCAATGAGAACAAACAAACAAATAAATAAATAACATTGAAAGAAAAACACAATTAAAGGAGGAGTTAACATAAATAAATAGAAATGAATGAATGAAAGATTACTGGGCTGTCAGGGCTCACAATTATGAACATAAGGCTGGCTTGAAATATGACTCATGGATAATATTCTTTCTGATACCATTTGTTGAAAATTGTGAAAATGCACAATTTATTTATAGACAATTGATGTGTTTATTGCAGAAATGACTGAAAAAATATCCAGACATCTTCGATTTCACACGAATTTGCTCCGCTCATGGCGTCGAATCGCACGGGGAGAGTCTGCATCGACTGTATTTTTCTTCCAAAGCGTGATGAGGCAAATCCAAGCGCAGGGGGGTGAAACGAATTTTCAAGCTTTCTGCCAGAACTGATCACAGCGGGTCTCCTGCAGCCTAGGTGCTTTAATCCTCTCTATTCCCAGTCAAATTTGCCGCAGAAAGGAACTTCTGGGTCCGCATTTAGTTTTGCATTATTGTGTTAGCGCAGATGTGTCTCCTGGAGGAGCATTACCCGCTTTGCGGTTTTAAATATGCATAACACGTCACTTACAGCCACTTACAAGTCGCACCAGCCAGGAAACCCTGCAACTCGACAGCACTCACGACGGACAGCTTGCTGTAGCAACACAGCCGCGTCGCTAGAGGCGCTATACACAGCCCGCGTTCGAGCTGCGTTGGGGATGAAAGCTTCGCCCCCTTTTTTTTGAGACGCGGTTCTTTACGAGCAAAACAAAGAAATGAAAATAAAAAACAGAGTCATTTTTTTTCCCGACTTTGAATTCGTTCCGACTTGGGAAGGGCGCGAAGCTGTCCAACGGTGTGTGGACGGTGTGTATCCCAGGATATATTTAAAACCTGAATGACCCGATTCTCTACGACACATTTTATGTTGGCGAAAAAAAAAAACCTGCGAAGCGTGGATCACACGAAATAATTGACTTCCGCCGGAAGGATTTATTTTGGTGGAATGTGAAAGTGTTGAACCAAGTCGCGTTCAATACGAATTAAACGGAACGTTGCGTGTGTGTGTCTGCGTGTGTGTGTGTGTGTGTGTGTGTGTGTGTGTGCAGTTAAGGAGCGGAGCGGTTCGCTACGAACGAGTCGTTCGCGCGCCTAGGACGCGAGCCCGCGCGTCGGTGTTTACGTCACGCCGACACGAGGTGAGGCGTGACGTGGGCCGCTGACAGGCGCCCAAACAAACCCCCCCCCCCCGTCCTGGGGGGGTAAAAAAAAAAAAAAAAAAAGTACGAAATAAATCAAAACCCGTTAATGCGTGACAACATCAGCCAACGGCCACTTTAACTTTACGGTAGCTCACCGTGGCTAACCCCGGCCTCCCGTTAGAAACGCACATAAAAAAAACAACAACCGTCCGCGTTAAACGCAGTGTGTTGCAGCCGCTGAGTGGCTGATGGAGTCGCTAACCCCGTTCAAAAAAACAAAAAAACAAAAAAAGTTGATTTCCACTTGGTAGCGGGACATCTTGAACCAACTCTCCAAAAGCTCCGCGTTTGTTCCACGGAGATACAAACGTTGAACGTACTATTAACCGTGGGAGAGCCGGGATTGTTTTTTTTGGGGGGGGGGGGTTTTCATCCCAAAAAAAGTTAGCGCTGACGCCAACACAACCATCACGTTCCAAGCGGAAGCTCCGATCTCGTGTCTCCTCTCGCAAAAAAAAAAACGCCGTTTCAAGTGGCGTCGACTCGGCGCGGCTCGTGTCGCCGCCGTCGACGCGCACGGAGAGGCTCATCGCGGCGACGGACCGACGGACCGACGGACCGCCGCCCGCCGCGTCCGAGAGACGGGAGGCGCCGTACCCGCGTGTCCTTCTCCGACGGACTCGGACGTGAACAGGAACGTCTTCCCGCTGAACCCCCCGAACGGATTCATCGTCAGCTGCTGGGGGCGGCGAGGGAACTCGGCGAGGACGGCGCGACGGACCTGACGCGAGGCGCATTTAAAGCAACACCGCTTCCCGAGATACGGGAGTCAATGATTAACGGAGCCTGGGTGAAGGCACAGAGTGCGTTTCGCTCTGGATTAGATATAGTCATGAGAAAATGTATATATTCACGACTACAATATCTCAATCGCCTATTACTACCGTTATGAAAATTCACTTTGGTTTACTATGGTTTTTAAATCGTAACCGTGGTACTTTATGGTGATTATGATTACTGTACCCCTAACCATGGTACTACCATGGTTTATCTATTGCACTTTATGGTAACTATGCTTATTCTATTCTAATCAATAATGCTACCATGGTTTGTTAGGGCTAAGACAGGACCCAGTTTTTGTTTATTTATTAACCATGGTATTATCAGGGCTTACTATCATCCAAATGTTAATTCATTGATACACGGGATGTGATATTACTACGTGTAATCCAAGGTTAAAATACACACAAAAAAAAAAAGTCAAACAACTTTAAAGTGATCGACAGAAGCTCAACAGTGATGCATATGGAATGTATGTATGTAAAATGTATGAATGTTCAAAATGTTTAAATGTACCGTCTGTAACCACAAAACGACATGTTCAACCGTGGTAAAACAATGGAGCCGAGTAAAACCACGGTGGAGAGATACTGTAGTAATACTGTAGGAAAATCATAGTACTGTGTGATTAAACCATAGTACGACCATGGTTCACAAACCAGGGTTTTTCATTTCACTATGAAACCTTGGTTGAGATCCTCTGGTGAACTTGAGTAAAACCGTGGGTTATAAGACCACATGGATTTTCTCTCCACCAAAAAAAACATAGTTAACCCTAACGTCTGCTTACCATGGTAAAACCATGGTTCATTTTCGTAAGGGTAAATATATTATTTTGTATTCATCTCAATACTGAATTCTTAAATTTGCTGTTTGTAAAGTGTCGAATAATAATAATAATGAATGTAGCTGCAGGCAGTAATACACAGGGTTGATTTTAGTCATGTTAGTTACATGTTACATTTTGCAAATTATCCGTAATCCGGGATCAAACTACACAAATTCAGCCTGATTCTGAACCAAATTTGTTGTATCAGACACATTTTTAATTGTCCAGCCACAACAGTCGTCTTTATCGTGCGTAGTGTGAAATAACCGGTGACCACCCCGACAAAAGGTCAATCACTTTGACATTACTGCTATTACAAGTTCTCGAGGTACTGACATTACTTACATACTGACATTAATCACAAAATGTCAAATTCTCCAGTTGTAAATGTTAGACCAGTTGGACACATTTAAGTCAAACCCTTTATTATATGTAAAGCAGATGCATTGGGAAATTTGGAGAGAAGATGACAAGAAAGGTCAGATTTTCAGTTTTCCAAGACGTGGACAAAACAATCAAACTAAATATCACAGCATTTATAAAGATCATACGACATGTACTAATTGTGTATTACCAAAAATGGCAATTTTCAGTAATTTGGGGGAAAAAAAGCAATTTACAATGTCAATGAAGTCGTCAACTTATACAGTATTTATAAAAAATGTGTTATGTGTAATTATTTAATACAAAAAGCCAATCTTCAGGAAGCTGTTTTTTATAAAGACAGCTTGACATTTGTTATATATTTATTACAAAAACTAGGCCATCTTCACAAAGGTAAATAAATAAATGATTCACCTTAATGTTCTGTTTTTACCATTTTTTCAACATTCGTAATATTAGTCACCTTATTGTTGTTGGTGTAGGTGACACGGGAGTAGCCACCTGTAAGAAACTGGATGGCTGAAGTATCATAATTTGTGTTCTTGGCAGTTCTGTTATTGCAATAAAATCTCTTCCTGGAACGTCATCTTTTATTCTACCTGACTTTTTTCATATTCTGCCAAAGATTAGTTCCTTTGATCAAAACATCTTCTGGAGTCATTTTGTGTCCACGTGCAAACGTTCTTGATCTTGTTTTAAAGTACTGCTGTTACACTGACGGCCCCACACTGCTTGCTCCTGGAGTCTCCAAACTGAATCATCCCGATGAAATGAGCCTCACAACCTCACACTCAACACTGATATGTACGGGGAATCAACATTTATATTTCAAGGCTTCTCTAGTTCTCGTGACGTAATGACGTGGTGGCGCCTTAACGTGGATAATATTTTCCGATCGGTTACGGTTCCTCGAAATCCGACAAGTGTGAGTAACTACAATTTTCCGGGTACTAGTTTTCAGACCCGATTTGAGAAACGCATCACGCACTCGCACAATTGGAGTGGACTCGACTCGATGTAGTGGCGACTTTCTGTGGATGAATGTTTTTTTTTGTGTCCCAAGTTTTCCGAAGGGTTACATTTCCATGAAACCAGAAAACGGTTGACGTCGTTGCGTGATTATTAACAATTTTCTTGGTACTATTTTTCAGATTTGTTCAGAGAATATGAAACTCATCATGGACTCGCACATTTTGTATTTCGTGACTTCATCAAATCCCGCCAAGTAAGGAGGAACACAACGCCGCCTCTAACACGGGGTTAGATCCGAACAGAATGTCTTCATTTACAAAAAGACCAAAGAGATAAAAGTCAAAAAGCCCTGCTGACATCAACCAGGTAAGATGGAACACGCACGCGTAGTTTGTAATCTCTAACCACTACAGAGCGATTGACTCTACACCACGCATGATGCGAATGGACATTGAACTACAACTTGCACGTTTATAAGGAATTGGATGATGATGTCACAAAGCGTCTTACGCCACAAACTCATCTCGCTTCACTACCTGACAGGAAGTTTTTCGAACGTTTGGCGTGTCGGCAATGCACAAATGTCGGGTCAAAGTTGTCGGTTTTTCACACATTTCTGCTCCGTATGTGAATAGCTTTGCCTGAAACTTGAACCAGGTCTTGAACCACCTCAACCCTGTCCAAAGCTGCAGCGGTGGTCCTGTTCCAGGGCCCCTTTAGCCTGAGAAGTGGCAAGGAGAATAATTATAATAATCCAAACAAAAATAATAGGGATGGACCCCTTATAATAATAAAATTAATTCTAAGATGTGTTTTCAGGGACATGGTGTCATAGAGTAATGTTCTTCACGTGTTTACTTTTTTGTATAGTAGTATTTAACTCATTGATAATAAACCTTTACCGTCAACGAGGGATCAGACTAAGACTTAGAACAATATAACATTTTAAATGACACACTACTATTCAGTACTAAAAAGAGTCTAAACCCAGCTTTCATTTCGAAACAATCTACAAAACAATTCCAGGCATAATAGAAAATATATTCAATCAAAGCCGAAGGAGTTTGGGGACTGTAGTTTCAAACTTTATTACAGTTCACTTATAGAATCTAAGATATCCTTTGTCTCGGGTCAAACAGCGATAAGGGCTGTATGTAGCTACAAGGTTGCAATGTCACTGCTCTGCCAAAGTGTCAAGTTTTAAAAACGTTACCATTTAAAATTCATTTTCGATGTATGGTGTACAGTACCTTCCCAAATTCAGTGTTGGTGTGTGTAAAACATTTAAGGAGAGCCATACAGTGTTTTCATTTATTGATTTTATGTTATTTATTTGTATTTATGATGTTTCATTTTATTTATTATTTAATAAAATTTAGATGATATATATTTAGCCATTTCTTTTCTTTGAATTTGTTGTTGTTGTTTTCTGACTCTGAGACTTTTTATGCTCATTGTCTCGCACCAACAGTCACCATGAAAAATTCCACCGAAAATGTACTCGACAGAATGAACTGATTCTGATTCTGTTTTATGATACGGTTATGTTCTTGTATTTATGTTATGTTAAGCTGTAGTCATCTTTTTCACATAACCCTTTGTGTAATTGGTTACAAAAAGGTGTTAAAATTCCTAAAGGGAATGTGAAGCTGATGTTGCGTTGCTGTAGCAAGCCGCCATATTTGGGGGATCACTCACATTGACTGTGAATGTCGGTCTGTATTTTTGGAGTTAAAAGTTGGCTTGGAAGTCTTGTTGAGTGAAGAACTGCCACAGAAAATCGTGCAGCCATCTTGTGTGAAACCTCGACCCTTCTTTTTCTACCTCCCTTTCTCCGTTTTTGTACATTTTGCAGATTTTAGCTATTTCTCTTATGCAATTGAACGGAAGTGATCCCCCAAAAAATGGTGACCGGAGTCCCTCACAAACCACAGCAACCGGCAAACTTCACTTTCCCTGTAACAGAGTGAGTAATAGTTTCAAATACGCCTCATTGCACGAATAAAGCATGTCCGCGGCCTATTTTAACACCACTGTAACGCCACCGTACGGCCGTTTGCTCCTTTGCAAACACTTCCCTGTTTGTGAAACAAAACCTAAAAGACACGACAAACAGTGCCCTTTGCCCCATCATGTCAACTTCCTGCTGAGCTGCATCCTGTACTCGCTATGGAAACCACATAGAAATCGAATAGAAATAGAATAGAGCAGCCAGAAAACAGAACAGCTATCACCACATCTCAGCTCTGCCTCAGCGCTTCGGATTAGAAATCGGACCGAGTGCTGCATCCCGAGGTTTTCGGGAAGCATGTCTCAAAAAATTATTCTGAGGTGTTCAATGCTGTGTACAACAAAAACGAAAACGATACGAGAGCCTGGCTGCTTCAGCCCGCACTCTTCATCTAGCTCTGTGCAGTAGTTATGATTGACCTGCGCTGAGCCAATGGCAGACGTTGGAGGAAGCAGAAGTGGTTAATGTGTAACAAACCACAAGGTGCAGCCCGTCGTAGATATGTGATAACGCCCACAGTCAGCAGGACCATGGTTCTAATGGTGGACGAGGCAAACACAGCAGGATTAAATAAACACCGTGGTGAAGATTAATTTGGTTTGAACCTGGATCCGGCTGCCGTCGGCTGTTGATAACACGCCACCAAGAGCACCGCCATGGTTTGTGTCACACTTCTCCTCACTTTTTGAACGCTCCACTGTACTTATACTCTTACGGTACCTCTGCTGGACTAATTTGTATTTATACATGATACAACTTACGTCATTTGCCATTATTAAGTCATTTATTAAGTTACCAAAGCAAGCTGCTTTTTAATATATTGTTTTATTGCTGATAATACTGTATGTTATGTACTGCACAAATCGTCAGAAAAAAACTATATTGTTTATCATTAGGTTTAGTATTTAACTGTAATTGTAATTGTATTGTGTATAGCCAACCACCTTTTCAATATTTGCCGTTTTCTTTTTCTTTTTATTCCATTGCTTTATCATTATTTTTGCCTATTTTTCTTTATGTAAGCTGTTGCGGACACTGCCATATCCCCTTGGTGATGAATATTTATCTATCCATCTATATCTATATATATGCCTATCTACATGCATTCAACCCATCTATCTATCAGCCCAAGAACTTTGAAGGGTATAATATTTAATTGTAATTCTCAAAATAAACAGCATCTGCATATCGTGCATAAAGAAAAATTCTTTATGTAAGCTGTTGCGGACACTGCAATATCCAAGATTCAAGATTTTTTATTTGTCACATACATATACATACTTTCATACATATATGCAGTGAAATGTAATGCAACGCACCCGGTGATAGCACACAATATGTCCTAGGAAAAAAATTATTTCTAATAGACCGACTAACTGACTCCTAAAACGTAATACAGTAAGTTGAATACTTATAGAATAAAATTAAAATATATAGAATAAAATAAAATACAAAAAAAATAAAATGAAATAAAATGGAATAGATAGCGGGAATATGCTTATGTATATACAATATCCCTTTGGGGATGAATATCTATATCTATATACTGTATCTGTGACGAATAAACCTCTTGAATCTTGAATCTATCTATCTATATGCCTATCTACATGCATACATACCCATCTATCAGCCCAAGAATTTTGAAGGGTGTAATATTTAATTGTAATTCGTTAAATAAACAGCATCTGCATATCGTGCTGTCGGCCCCAAATGTTGACACTCCCACGGTATCTCCAGTGTTTTGGTGGTTCATCGTTCTCTCCGCCGTTTCCCCGTCTCCCAGGCTGACGTCAGCCCTCCGCCAGCAGAAGTAGCTTCCCCCTCTTCATCATCCAGCAAGATGGACCAAGTGCAAGGCCAAGTCAACGAGGTAAAAGTGATCCTGAAGGACAACATCAACAAAGTGCTGGAGCGGGGAGAGCACTTGGACGACTTGATGGGCAAGACCGGCGAGCTCCAGGCGACTGTGAGTATCTCAGCGCGAGCAGAGTTCACATTCTCCACGTTAATCAGGTGCATATTGGGAGTCTCGGCAAGAGGCTTTTTGGCGTCCAAATTAACCCTGTTCGCCCCGTTTGCTCTGTCTGCAGGCCGACTCTTTCCAAAGAACTTCCACTCGGGTAGCCAGAAAATACTGGTGGAAAAACATCAAGATGATGATTATAATTGGTGTGATAGTACTTGTTATTGTAATCCTCATAATCCTGTTTGCCACAAAAGTCATATAAATGCAACTGGTTTTTCAAAGTGCTAAGGGCAGCGTACATCAGCACAAGGGGCAGCTAAATCGAGGTTGTGTACATAAGGATATGATTTTATTGCTACCGTATTAGACGTAATTAGACGATATGGCTATTTTCTTTCTTCCTGTATTATCATTTTGGAGTCAGCACCAGGTTTTATGCTTTGGGCCTATAAACAACAGGTTAAGGCTAAATAAGAATCTTCCTTATTGTACCCTACTGGTCAAAGTGCAGATGTTTCACGTTGCATATCAGGAAACCTTTTGTGCAAGAGCATGGACGGAGCTCCAGCTGGATTATATGGAAATGATGTATTCCAAATTTGATTTAACATCTTGGTTAATAAAATATATATCAATATATTAGTCTTGGAAATGTCCCACAACCCTGTGTGCATATCAAGTGGTTGAGAATGTCTGGCTTTAAAGCGATGAGATTTTCCCTATTATATGATTGCACATGTTTTAAATCTGTCTGATCCAATGCTCACTTAGTTCTATTATTGCATTCTCATTAAAGATAGAAGGACGAAGGTCATGATAAGTGTTGAATTCTTAGCTTTGGTAGGAATGTCGAGCTTCGGTCACAAGCGGAGCATCACCAAAAGGCCAAGGACCTCCTTTACCCTCCGCTAGTCAAATTGTGATGAAACATACTGTATTAAGCAATAACATGCACTTGATAGTAATATAGTAAAATAGTGAGATCGGAACCAATCTGTGTTTATTTTTTTATTTTGCCACAATATCAGAGATCTGTGATCCATTCCACTGTGTGTGTATGTATGTATATATACATACATACATACACACACACACACATACATACATACATACATACATACACATACACACACACAGTATACTGTATGTTAATGCTGATGCGATTGTAAAATCAGGAACAACATATGCATTATTAGACTGAGATCTACAATAAAAGGCTTAATATTAATGTAATAACTAACTTAAAGAGTCTGTATTTTTAACTGCTTAGCATATCCAACACAATCTGGAATAAGTACTAGATGGGGCAATTCACAAATAAAAACTTGACATGAAATAAAAAGACAATGTTGAATAAAGCTCTTTCGTAATATAATCATTTTACACAGAAAAAAAAAAAAAAAAAATCTAAAGGAGTTACGAATGTAATGAATACAATGCTAAAAACGGTGGAAGAAAATTCTTCTTTTTTAAACCTCGACCCACTAGAACTCTCCGCCTGGATGCCGCCGCCCGTCCTGCCGCCGCTCCTCCAAATGACACCGATGGAGCTTCAGTCACTTTGAAGCCTGGAAAAAAAGAACAAGACACATAATTACGCCAAAGATGATCAATACAACGGGCCTTAACCACAGAAAAAAAAACATAGGAATCCCCCGTGTTTATTACGTCCAATATAGGAAAAAACTGAGGAAAATGTTTAAAAACTTTACAATTAAAAACAGTAGTTAGTCCATAAGCTAGAAATCCTGAAGTGCAATAAATTGAAGAGGTCAAAGCCAAAAATACCAAACGAATGAAAGAAGCTTTCAATTGAGCAAAAATGTACACATTGAGGAAAACATTACATGCAAATTTCTGGAGTTGGAGCGATACTTTGGTTCTTCCACATTTAACAGAGGTTAAGAAGAGGTTTTGTTAGAGGAAAATTAACATGGTGTCAAAAAGAAAGAGTCTTTTCCCAGCGCCGTCAGTGACACAAACAAATACATGTACGAAAAAAATAAAATATAAAATGATGCACTTCTTCACACAGTAATATCTGAGTACAAACCAGGTTTTAGCTCATGGACTACTGGCTATTACTGCTACGAGTCAAGTGCTAAACAAAGAAAGCAAGCATTTTAAGATAAGATTAGGAATACATGTATTAAGAACAACTGGAAAGTCCAGAGAATGCTGTACATATCCTTTGAAAAGCAAATAAGTTAATTTGGTTGTTTCCCCCCCCTCCCCCATTTTAAACCATTACTTGTTGGGGGGGCCTGTAAAGAATAACAAATCACATGTGTGGATTTTATTCGTTTACATTACATACAATTTGCAAAGACTTAAGATGAAAAAGAAAGACGACAAAGCTGGACGTGTCCCAAAAAAAAAAATGGTTTAGTTTAGAAATGCTGGAATACGGGATGTTGGAAGACCATACCAAATGGCAGCATTCGAGAGCGTATGCTTCTCATACCCGGTCCGCATTGAGCGGGCCCTGAGAGTATCTGGAAGTCAGCTCATGGCCTGCAAGGAATCTCCGCTGGCAGGTACAAACAAGGTATGTCAGAGTTAGGAGACAACATTCTTCCTTTTTGGTATTGTTTTATTTTTCCTCCCTTGCACATCCTTAACTTTTCGCATCCATTTACGGTAGTAGCAGTACGTTACCTGTTAACTTTACAGTGTAAAAAAAAAAAAAAAAAAAAAAAAGAAGGTGCAAAAGGAGGCAGCAGAAGGCCGGTTGGTAAAATAATCGCCATTAGACTGTAGCTTCTATGTTACCACTACTGTATAGCACTTGAGGGTGCTGAGAGAAAAAAAAAAATTACAAAGTAAAAATTACACAAAATTGTTACCGTACAGAAACGTAAACAGAGCTACGTAATTTAAATTGGCTGTAACACTCAGCAACTGTACATACCTACTTGTAAATCTTGTCAGCCTGGTGTTAGTACGGCTTGTAGCTGTTTTGGTGGCCGCCGCGCCTCAGGGACTTGCCATATCCACCAGGTTGATCTATACATACAGCACAGCCCGGTATTAATAATATTTCCTACATATTAAGTATATTTAATCTGACGTATCCAAAAAAGTCGACCGCTTACCGTCGTAGTCGCCGTATCCGTAATAGTTGTTGTAACCAGAGTAATCATAGCCGCCGTATCCGCCGTATCCCGGATTGTTGTAGCCGTAGTTCCCATAATTCCCGTACCCTTGATTCCAATAGTTGCCATAGCCCTGGTTCCAGTTTTGACTTGGTCCTGCAATTAGAAATTGATATTTCCACCCATTTTGTCATAGGCTTTACAGAATTTGGCTTAAAAAGGCATAGAATTTCTTTCCAAGCAACTGATTGAGATCAAGAGATTAAAGAGGTTTATTTGTCTTCTTCTTTCGTATATCATCAGATGGCCAACTCAGTGTCATATAGCCACGCCCTCGTCTCCAGTCCTAGGTCATATAGGTTTATTTGTCACATGCATATACATACTTTCATACATATATGCAGTGAAATGTCTTAAGATCAAGGGGCATTGTTCACTAAGAGTTCCTTTATATATAATTAATAGATAGGGAGAGTGGGCCACCCAGATATATTAATGGCCGCCAAAGTATAATTGGCGACCCATTTTAGAATTTTATATTTTTATCCGTCCGAGAGAATGGAGCCATCTGCGATCAATTAACTAGGGCTCCTTCTCTGGTATTACGATGGAAGATGCGCACACGGCTCTGTGGTTCAGAAGCGCGCCAAGCAGGAAGTGATGCTGCGTTCAGGGGAACCCCCAACTCCTGCGCAAAACACCAGAGAAAATCAGATCCCCCAATTTCCATTATAGCTAGTCAAAAATGTAAAGTATCTTCAGTCGTGGTCCTTCTCCGGAAACTCGCAACTTCAGTAGTTTTACAAACAGTTGACGTAGAGAGAGTGTTTAGTGTAACAAACATGAAATAACACACTCCTTTCACTCACCCCCTCTGCCTCGAGATCTGGCTGAGTAGCCACCTCTGCCTCCCCAGTGCTGCTGCTGCTGCTGCTGCTGCTGCTGCTGCTGGTACTGCTCCTTCGACATGGCCACTTTTATTTCACACTGATCCATCAAAAAAATCAAAAATAAACAAGTCATCCATCAGATATGCAAAGTGCTGTGGGTCGTGGGGGGGGGGTCGGATTGCGGACGCCCCGATGCCCCTCTGTCTCCCTCTCCCTCTGCAATCCTATAAGGGATTATTTAGGTTTTAAACCAGACGCAACCGGTAAGCCAAAGTACGTACGATAAGTAATTTACTGTCTTTGCAAACAAGGCACAGGACGGAGCACCGGGTCTCATCGGCCGCAGCACAGAGGTTCAGTTAAAACAATGGATTAATTAGGCGTTTTATAAGGGTAGCAAAAGATAAAAGGATCCAATCATATAATCATCCCGGGAAAGTCTGTCCTGGTCTGCGTCTCTGCTCCCTGAAGGAGGCGGCGGCAGCGGCTCCCCCTGACTGGCCCCCCACCCCCAGGTAACAGGTGTGTGTGTGTGTGTGTGTGCGTGCGTGTGTGTTATGGGTGTGGGTTAGGGTTAGTTGTGCACTCTGCAACGCCGCATTGTTCCTCCAATATCTGAACCGAACTGAACCAAACCAAAGAGCGAGAGAAACCCTGTTTCAAATGACCCGGAAACAGGGTTTTCAACGGTGATTTATATGCTTATTAGCAAAATAAAAGGACAGGAAAAAAATCGCCCAAAAGATCGCCTAAAAAAGAAATAAAACCGCTAATGGACTCAGCCAATTGCCGAATTATAGTCGTCCAATCGCCCAAGCCTAATGGGTTGCTTACTTCAACACAAACGACGCTAAAGGCCGCACACACCTTGCTAAGCCCGATGTTGTGGTACTTTTTCTCCATGATGGTCTTCACCGGCTCCTCCTCCTTGAAGGTGATGAAGCAGAACCCCCTCCGCTTGCTGGTTTTGTTCTCCATGGGCAGCTCGATGGACTCCACCTGGTCATACAGTCAGTATACACCTAAGCCTTTAGAGGTCATGAAGCGACTACGTTGTTGTTAATAAAAGGAACGGTGGAAATGTATCGTTTTCCATGATTTCTCCTCCATAATGACGTAATCCCACCATTGAATAAATGCCAAGGAAATGCGTACCTCTCCAAAGGCACCAAAGTACTCTCGTATTTTCTCCTCGGGAGTGTCGGGAGAGAGGCCGCCCACAAAGATCTTCTTGATGGGCTCCTTGTTCTTCATGGCTTTGGCTCTCTTGGGGTCGATAACCTTCCCGTTGAGTTTATGCTCCTTCTGCGAGGCCACCTTCACAGGGGGAGACGCAAAGCAACACATTTCTGTCGACGCAAAGGCTTTGTTAAACAACGGCGTTTTCACCACTAAATGACATATTCTTTCACACTAAGTCATTCAATGGCGGCCCGGTGATTGGTACTCATTAACATTGGACCTCTTTGGAAACAAAATATACCTCCCTGAAGAGCGAGACTTTAATACAGGAATATACACGAAACAAAACCACAAAATGCACGAGACCCAAGAGCACGTACCTTGTCGACGCTTTCAGCCTCTCTGAACAGCACAAAGCCGAAGCCCCGGGAACGGCCGGTCATGGGGTCCAGTTTTAGTGTGCAGTCCACCACCTCGCCGAACTTGGAGAAGTAATCTTTCAAGTCCTTCTTGGTTGTGTCCCAGCTCAGTCCACCGATGAACATCTTCCTGCGGACGGAAATGGACACATTAGAGGCTGAGGGCCACCGGAACCGGCAGCCGAATAGGCCTGATATATGCCTGTATACACCACTTTCCCACCTTCGACCGGTGGGCCGCTGTTTGAATCGGTGTTTTCAAACTTTTTTACGTGCTGTATGTGTGTAAAAGAGAGCGGTATCGTATTTTCCCCCCAATTAGAATATGTAGGAAACCCCTTTACACTGCATCCATACGCAACAAAAATATATGAAAATAAAAAAAAACATTTATCGCCATCGTCGCAGAAGCAGGCGTCAGCCTTACACCTGCATTTGAAGTACTGTGGTCAAAAACGTCACCTCCCCACCCATCCCCCACTCCCAACAATGACATCCGCGTTTCCATTAGTCTCGATGCAAATGGAAATAGAACTCTCGGAATCGGGGAACCAGGAGACAGAGCTGGCCTCTGGGTGGCAAAGGGGCATTGATCCGTCAGCACCCGGCGACTGAGTTTAATTCCGATCTAAATCCTTGAGACGCCGGCGGGAGGGAAACACCGACCACGCCAAGGAATGGGCAGGGTGAGGCACACACACCACATTGTAAACAAAGGTGTCAAAACGTTTTATCCCGCATTGGTTTCTGTTGCATGGAGACGTGTCATCTCGTCGGCCACAGCCATCTTCACCACTTTCGTACGTACAACCATTCAAAATGACCGGGCATGTTGATGTCCATCAGCATATGCAACATGTCAGTGGCCGTTCAAAGATATTGTAGCAGCTACGGCTCCCATACGCGACGAGACAACGCGTCTACCCCGACTGTCGGGTTTATAAAACCCAGGACTTAAACGACGACAGCGGCCGGGTAAGGTGGAAAAAAAAATGGTGGTTTCCGAACCCTTCGTCCTCTTCGTTCTTGCTGGCGTCGATCCTGGATCCCTCCGAGTCCCCCTCTCCCCCCGCCGGGCCACAGTCCGCGGCGGCGCTGGCCATCGGCTCGTCGCCGCTCGCCTCTCCATCCTCCTCCATTTTCATCGTCGCCGGGTCGTCGCCGAGTTCAAGCTCCTCCGACATTTCAGGCTCCGCGTGTGCGACTCGCTCGCTAATCTGGTGACAAACGTCAAATTCCCGGTTGTCGTGGGGGCTTCTTGCAGTTCTGGCCGGGCGAGCCGCGGTGACGCTACACTGACCGGGGCGTCGAGCGGTCGCGGCGCTCAGCGTCGCGACGAAAAAAGCAAAAGCGGAGGTTTCGTCTCGGTGCTCGTCAAGGAGAATGTCGAGGAGACGAGATAGTTTTAGGTTTTCATGTCGATCCGTACGAGTCGCGGACTGTGTGAGGTTTTCTTCTCCTTCTCCTTCGCCTCCAATGGCGACGGGACGACACCGACTCGAGGCTCCCCAGCGCCGCCGGTGGCGGTGGACGCGAATTTTCGTTACACGGAAGCGCGACGGTGCGTTCGGGGCAGATGAGCTTTCACCCCAAGCAGACGCATCCAGATCCATGATCCAATTCACTGCATTGAAAGCATACAGAGCAAAATGTGCTAAATTCACTACTATGGAAAGATGATGTCCCACAGCTGCCTTAGCCAGTCCCGATCTTCTAAATAACATTTTTTTTAAAATTTTTAATCCAGTATAATATGAATAGAAAAACTCAACCAATCTGTATATTTGTTGATCTGGTAAAATGCGATGAATACTGTATATAATTATTTTATGAAAGTGAACACATTATGTTGTATACTGTACATACATACAGTGTATAATTTGCTTATATATTGCCGATAATGTATACCTTTGCGTCTGACTTGTTTGATTTGTTTCTTCCTACTTGTTTTTGCACAGTCTTGGGAGTTTATAATTTCTTTATAAATTGTCCCTTCACGACGTGCCTGCATCGTACTGCTTGTATGACTGCATGTGACAAATACATATCTGTGATCGGGAAAGGTGCGCACCGATGTTTAAATAAAAAAAAAAAAAATCTGAACGACGCACTGGAGTGACAGACAGACAGACAGACAGACAGACAGATAATATGTTGCGATGCACTTGAACAGGGCATGTTGGAGTTTGAGGAAAAATAATATAATAATAATAATAATAATAATAATAATAATAATAATAATAATAATAAGTCGATATACTTAAGCAGTCGTTTTGGCTTTTGACCGAAATAATTATCTGGTTCTAGAAAAAAGAAAAGCGCTCCAGTGCTGCCATCGTGCAGCGTCAGGAGGCGCAGCCCTTCCAGCTGCTCCACTGGACCGTGTCTGCACACTGGGTGGGTACTAGTCACTAGCTCCGTGGGTATGACGGTACACAAGCCAACCTTGTTCGCGGACAAATAATAATTGAAGCGATACGACGACGCATCCCTTTGCCTTCCTCGGTGACCATCTCGTCCGTGTGGTATGTGCTTCACCTGTGTCAAATCTAGGCGCGCTCGCTCTTAACGTTTTGGAGCCGTAAGACCCAGGCTAACTGAAGCTAGCCCGCTAGGTGGAGACTTGTGGAAAATGGCCATGGTTGCAATCCCTGCCCGCACCAGTGCACTGCTGCTGGACATAGAGGGGACGACCACGCCGATAACCTTCGTAAAGGTGAGTTGGGTGGAAGGCTGCATGCCGGGTTAGTGAAGGCATTGGCTGGCTGTTCCCATTGTGCGCCATGCAGTACACAGCCACCGGGCACGTTGGCTAGCATGCTGTTAGCTAGCCTGCCTTTCTCCTCTCCCAGTTCGATTCAATTCAAAGTTGAAAATTCTATGATTCTTTAACGTAGGTGCGTTTTCATTTCTGCAGCAAGCGGAAAACAAAAAACAGCCATTAAATAAAACAAGATTTAAAATTTTGCAGTGAACACACGTGTGTGTGTGTGTGTGTGCTGTAGGTGTGAGAGTGAAGATAAGCTTAAAAATAGAAAGTTGTAAACATTGCTTTAAGTACCTCAGCTAGTATCAGTTATTTGTTTCAGTTATGTTTTTCACCATTTTTGTGTCCAGGAATTTTTCTGGGCGGGTCTTAATTGGTGGCTGGATGACGCACTGGAGCCATACTTAGCATGGCCCCTCCCCTAACACTAATGCAAAGCCTAGAGTGTATTAGCAGAAGTCGGTGTTTTCCCTGTATAAGTACGGGCCTGCCATGCCAAAGAAAAAACAATTCAACACCAAAAATAACGGCACCGTCGGCCGAGGGGAAAACCTTTTTTTTTTTTTTTTTTTAAATAACAATGTATTTTTTTTTTTGTTGGAATGTAGAGCTCATTTATGCTATTTTAAAACATGTACAAACTAGGTTTGTTATAATGCAGACTAAACGACTGACTGTCTCCGTGTCAACATTATAATCAAATAATAATAAAATCAAATAATTTTTGTAACGGCCTATTCAAAACATTCTAAAAACGTCACTGTTCTCCAAAATAGCCCATTAAAAAATAAAAAAAGGAATGGTACTGTTTTCCTAATTGGAGAGGGAGCAATGTGCACCTGCACCGCAGTGTGCACTGAAGGAGTTTTGCTTCCTCACTTTGCTTGAAAATGGCGAATTTTGCATAAGATTCGGAAGGTCTCACAAAACCCCGCAGCACAATGAAAGTGATGATCCCATGAATCGGAATGGGGGCTCGGGCGCACCTCTGTCCGGTCCATCATGCATATATTTAGTCATTTGTGTATGTATCGTCACATTTATATATATTTATCGCCTCATTTCTTTATTTCAGGATTTATTTCAGAAACAGAAACAGTCTTTAATCGTCACACGACACTCCACAACACATGCTTGCACACACACACACATGCACATGCTTTGATGGTGGCCGGTGAAATGGCTCCTCTGCTTTTGACCCATCCTGGCTTGTCCTTCCTCCGGGGGCACAGCCAGGAGCAGTGGGCAGCGTACGTGGACGCGCCCGGGGACCAGGTGATAAGTGTCCATCGCTGGTCAGACGATGATGGGTGCATGTTTTTGGTGGGGGTCCTTACTGACGTGAGGTGGAGGAAACCCCATGTGAACACGGGGAGAACATGCAAACTCCACACAGAAAGGCTCCTATTTGGGAGATAACCCGCCGGAGCACGGTGCCAACAGCGCCCCAGGCGGGAATCGAACCCAGGACCTTCTTGCTGTGAGGCAGCAGTGCAATGCACTGCACCACCGTGCCACCATTTCATAGGCATATTTATGTTTACTTGCAGTGATGACAGTAATGAGCTCAACAGCGTGGTGATGTCACATGGTCGCGGTTTCTCTAATCAGTCACTTCAAATGACTGCGCTCACCTGCATTTCTGTGGGCGGTGTGAACTGTGAATTCTGGGCTACAACTCACATAACTCATGATTGCTTTTGATAGCAATCTATCCTTAAATTTAGGAATTTACTAAATAAAGACAAATCTTCACCTTTGGTAGGTGAAAAGAGACCTCGGGAACAGGCTGCAAGGAGAGCACTTGGGGGCATGCATAAAGATTTCAATAAATTTGCCTCCTGTGGCAGAACTTCCGTATCCTGATGCCATGGTGAGATTTTTCTCCAAACCAAGGAAGATAAAGGGCACTAATGAATCATGCACATTGTGTTCATGATGCGCTAATGTTTTGCAAAGGTTTTTGTTTACACAGCTTATTTTCATGCAATAAATGCAGCTTAAGTCATCCTCTCCTTGTGATCACTTTGTTTTAAGTCTTAAATATAACAAGCAAACAAAACATTTAACGCAAATATAAGTTGCAGACGGCCTGCTGCGACAACAGCGCCAATATGCCATCCCGTGTTCCTTGTTCATTTAGGGCTTTCTCGGTGCGTACCACCAGGCCTGGAAAGAATTCTTAGGGGGAAACAAAGGAGGTTCCCAACCACAGCGACCAGAGCAGCTCTGCAGAGATCGGCGATCTTTTCTCCAAACAAAACAAATAAAAACTTTTTTGTAGATGTATTTAATGTACTCCATTTCTTAACTGAAAGAAACAAAAACAGCCCCGTGCTTCCTGTGCCGTGTCATGCATGGCAACTTAACGCCCTTCTAGATGCACCCCTCGCCATTTTGAACTGCCCTCCAGGCCTGCACTTGAGTGGCTGCACCTTTACCATGAATGGGTGTGGTTTCAGTGGGCATGCCCCCAGTGTTTCAGAGTGGAGAATACTGCTTACGGCGGGTTATCTCCCAAATAGGAGCCTTTCTGTGTGGAGTTTGCATGTTCTCCCCGTGCTCACATGGGGTTTCCTCCACCTCACGTCAGTAAGGACCCCCACCAAAAACATGCACCCATCATCGTCTGACCAGCGATGGACACTTATCACCTGGTCCCCGGGCGCATCTACGTATGCTGCCCACTGCTCCTGGCTGTGCCCCTGGAGGAAGGACAAGCCAGGATGGGTCAAATGCAGAGGATCCATTTCACCGGCCACCATCAAGCATGTGCATGTGTGTGTGCAAGCATGTGTTATAGTGTGGTGTGTTGCGTGATAAATAAAGTCTGTTTCTTCTTCTTTCTTCTTCTTCTTTGTTCATGATTTTGAAACCTAATTTTATTTAGTTGGCATTTTTTTTTAATCATTCAAATCTGGCTGGGTGGTTAATAACACATCTTTCTGTGGTGTGACAAAATCAGAACAATTGTTATTTTTGCTTTACACAGACTTTAAAATACTCAAATAGCTCATACATGGCAATTTAAAAATATGTAGATATCTAAATAAAGATGTACAAACTCTGTGCTCTATAAATTTTTCATAGGGCTGTGCGATATGTGCGACTGGCTCTTCCTATGGGCGAGAGAAGCCCCTTTCCCACATGCAATCTGTTACATTGCTAGATAAAAATATACGGAAAAGGATAGGTAGTCATTCCCGCATAGCCTCCTTTACAGAAAACTTCTGTAGCGAGTATTTGCCACCCACAGATAACTGTTTCGGATACAGTGTGTAATGCTCATGCAAGACAAGGCAACAGAATCTGTTTTACGACCAGTGCTTGACTCTTGTCTCCCCGTCTCACGGACTCAACTCCCTCCGCTGACGGAGCCGGGACAGAGCCCCTGTCCCCGGACACAATAACCCTAACCCAGTGTTGTTAAATCGGTGTGATCATTTTCAACCTTTCCTGTACTCTCTGCCTCCGGAGAAGGAGCATTCTCCACCCATTCTACCTCTCCCTGTCCGCTCGTTCCTGCTCCGGTGCAGCGGGCGGGCAAGCCAAGTGCTTGTGCCCGATGTCCCCCACCGCAACCCAAACTGTTATTGTAATGCACACTGACAGAAAAAATGTTTTGTTTTTTTTAACTGAACATACAACCAACTCATGACAATACTGTTAATGATTATTACTTTGCCCTCGCTATTACCTCCATGGTGGAAACAAACAACATTGTGATGAGGAGGATGAATAGGAAAGAAAAGTCACAATTCAGTAATTATTCAAGTATAAGTTTTCATCTTTTATGTGCTGCACCTTGTAATATCTGTTTTTGAAAGGCAGTTCATAGACAACAAACCCTCTGTGACAATTTGAAAAAACAGTTAACTTCAGTTTGAGGAAGAATTTCTCAATTTAAAAATGATGGAGGAGGATCTCCGGCAACCAAGGTAACGGCAGTATGTTACACTTTGCAGGACATCTTGTTTCCATACATCAGGGAACATCTAGAAGATTACCTGTCCACCCACTGGGAAGAAGACGAGTGCAAACAAGATGTTCATCTTCTGAAGAAACAGGTATAGTTGGGGGACCAGAATTTATGGAACTGGCCAATAGTATTATACATTAGACACATTCAATTAGTATAGAAGCATAGTACTAGTATAGAAGTACTAGTGTATGGTTTTATATAGCCATTATAATTATAAAATATTATAGTTTTACATCTTTTAATACATTTCAAGGCCCAGAAGTACATCGTCTTTCTTAAAGTAACCCCTAATTTTACTTATCACAGTAAGTAAAAAAAGTAAGAATTTATTTCACTTTTTATTATTATTATCATTTTAACCTAGGGAATTCAGCTGTTTGGCACTGCACATATCGATTTTCCCACATGACGGACAGTGGCATACATACTCTATCAAGCTTCTGTAAGGTTCTAATCATTTTTACAACTTTAATTGGATGTCAGATATGTAATCGGTAAAAAAAGAAAATGGTATTAATACCATTCTTGTTACTGTCCAAATTGTAAACCATTGAGTTACAAAGTTGTCTGCATTTAGGTCGAGAACAATCAATTATATATCAGCAAGTTAAGGACACTAGGTTCGAATAACTGCTTTAAAAAAATGTGTATATCATGACTATTTACTTCAAAAGTCATGTCAAGAGTTTGTTTATTCAAAACAAACAGTCGTTTATTTGGTGAGCGACAACTACATTAGATTACATTTTCGACCCAGACACGGTATTGGTGTGAACTGGGGTTGCCAGGTTTCCATGACAAAACCAGCCCCATTCAAAAACTCAAAATATACCTATCCCAAACACTTCACACAACTTTCCAAGTCCAAAGTATCACCAAGGTCCTGAAATGGTCTTTTATTATTTAAGAAACCAACAAAGTAGCCCAATTCTATGGGAAAACCGTGGACCTGGCAACCCTGGGACCAGTCATATTTTCAACTTGGCAGTCAAATCACATGTTCAGTCCACTGAATCTCTTCACACACTCGGCGCTCCTAACTTAAAAAAAAAACAAAAAACGCTGTGACCCGGTAGGAGGAAGAGGATGTCAAGAATAACCGGGCCCGTCCGGTCCACGTGCTGGACCAGACGGTTCACACGGATGAGGAGAAGGCCATCAGCGAGGTGGTAGAAACCGTGCTCTGGCAGATGGCGGCTGACAGGAAAACCACAGCACTCAAACAGATCCAGGGCCACATGTGGCGGGCGGCGTACTCCGCAGGGAGAATCAAAGGCGAGTAAGTAGGCGGTCTTTATAAAAAATAAAAAAATCTATTATATATATATATATATATATATATATATATATATATATATATATATATATATATATCTATATACACACACACACACACACACACACAAAAGTTAGGGATATTTGACTTTCGGGTGAAATTTATGGAAAATGTAAAAAGTTCACGCTACAGTGATATTATATCATGAAAGTAGGGCATTTAAGTAGAAGCATGCAATGGTGATTTCCTCATCTCAAACAATTTATTGAAACAAAAGCCAACAACAGTGGTGGGTTTACCACAACAAAAAATGTCAATGTCTCAATAACTTGTCATGTGCCCTTGAGCATCAATTACAGCTTGACAACGACGTCTCATGCTGTTCACAAGTGGACTTATTGTCTGCTGAGGCCTGGCCCCCCACTCTTCTCGAAGGGCGGCCCTCAGGTCATTGAGGTTCTGGGGTACAGAGTTAGGAGCCTCTACACGGCGACTCAGCTGATCCCATAGGTTTTCTATGGGATTTAGGTCTGGAGAAAGTGCCGGCCACTCCATTTGAGGTGCCCCAGTCTCCAGCAGCCGTTCCCTAATGATGCGACCTCCATGAGCTGGAGCCTTGTCGTCCATGAAGATGAAATGAGGTGTGTTGTTCATGCAGGGGCACAATGACTGGATTAATGATGTTATTCAGGTAGTCTGGGCTTGTCACTGTACCATTCACAAAGTGTAGGGCAGTTCTGTATTGACTAGACACCTGCCCACACTGTAACACCACCACCACCAAAGGCTCGTCTGGTGACAACAGTGGCTGATGCATAGTGCTCTCGTTGACGTCTCCAACATCGTTGGCGGCCATCATTTCTGCTCAACGTGAATCTACTTTCATCAGAGAACAGCACTGACGCCCACTGGTCCCTCGTCCAGTGTAAATGCTCCCTGGCCCATGCAAGACAATGATGCCTGTGCCTGGTGGTGTGGTCAGGTATCCTTGCAGGTCGTCTCGCACGCAGACCACGCTGATGTCAATGGTTGGACGTGACACTTGGTGCCTCTCACCTCCCTTAAATGTGCCTGGAGTTGAGTGGCATCATCATCTGCTTCCGCAGGGCACTGTTCACAATGAAGCGCTCATCAGTGTGGGATGTGGCCAAAGGACGTCCACTTCTATGCCTTTCTGTGACTCTTCCAGTCTCTCTGTATCTCTGTTGCAACCTGCTGATGACACTCTGTGACACTCTGAGCTCAGTGGCCACTTCCCTCTGAGAACATCCTGTTTGAAGCCTCGCAATGGCGAGGACCTGTTGAGCAGTTGTTAGGTGTCGTCTTGGTGATGTCAAAATGTGAACAGCATGATGAAGAGGCCTTTTTAAATACCAACTCTAATTGAACCAGGAAATGTATTGGTCGATTCATGGATCAAACACCTGTTGTGAATTTTGCCGTTCAGCTCCTTGTGAGAGAACAGCAAGTTGTGCAAAAAGTACTGAAACACTGAACAGTTGGACATGTGCATTCAAAAGTTTAGAGAAGGTCAAATTAAGTTCACCTGTAAAGGTTATAGTGCATTTTAGGTTCATCCTGAAATTTTACCCGGAAGGGGGGGGTGCAATAATAAGCAGTTTTCGTGCATGTGTTGTGCCATTTGTTATTCAAATTCTGACAGTTCTGCTGGGACTTATTTTACTACTAAATTGTATTGTACCATTTCATTTGGGTTCCAAGGCCGATGAACAAAATGTCTGCAGAGTGGTGTTTTCTTTTTTCTATTTGTTTCTATACATATCGATTCTGAATATTTGAAACCGTTTGAATACTCAATTATTCGTTACTCATGGTTATAATTTGATATACCAGTAACAGCTGCGCTTCCTCACTCTCTCTTCTCTTAGACAGTCACACACTGCTGCAGTGCCCACATAGTCGCCGTCTTCACTGGTCTCATTCACGCCGGTTTGTTATTGTGTTACTCATTAAAAATGGCAAGTGCAGAGCCTCCACGACTGGT
The DNA here is from genome assembly GCF_960531495.2 of Zeus faber. NCBI lineage: Eukaryota > Metazoa > Chordata > Actinopteri > Zeiformes > Zeidae > Zeus > Zeus faber. Next base: position 10,240,148 of record NC_137204.1, read on the forward strand.
TTTGAAGGGAAACGGCAGGAGGGCTGTTTGGAATTGCTTCGCATTTGATGCAAAACGTAAACCTCACGAAGAGAATTGGAGTGGAGTTTTTTTTTTTCTCTCCTCCAGGCGCTGCGCCATGCGTGCATTCCTGTGTCAATTTTCCTGTGATTTTATTTTCATATTTATTTTTGTTTCCTAACTTTTATAAAACAATCTTTTAAACACAACAGTTTTTAGTTCAGGTTCAATAAGGGAACGGAGGGCAGATCATGGGTGCCCTGATGCGCACCATCGCGGGTGTCCCGAAATCCCCTACCTCGATGCCCATTCACGCTTAAAAAAAAAATAAAAGGGGCACCGTGGGAAACACAGGGCAGGTGCTCAGGCACCGTCAGACCCCCCCCCCCCCCCCCCCTCCTCATGTGCCTGCCTGTGTGTCCACACTGTCCCCGGCATCACAACAGTTCCCTGTTCCGTTCCGTCGCTATGGGACTGAATTTTGTAAAAACTGGATGTTTTTGTGCAAATACTTTTTTTTGTAAATAATAAATCCTGCATTTCTGTAACAGGGAGACTATTTCCTGACCATACTTTAATATGACACAGTTGAATGACGCAGTTTATTATATATATTTTTTTGATCGTTTATAATTTATTTTTCATTCATAGTCTTCATTTTGTTTCATAAGTTTAGTTTTTTGATTTATTTAGTTGATACATTTTTATTTAAAATAAGTGCACTGCAGAGAAAATGCAGACAAAAATATTAGTGTTAAATATTCATTTCAGTTCAAATGTTAAGTTATTTGTTATTAATTGTTGTATTTTATCTGATGCAAAAAAACATATCGGCGTTATATATCGGTAACCCCCACTCTCTGAATATTGGCATCGGCCATTGAAGTAAATAAATGTTTATTTAATTGAACAACTTTGACAACCCTTGGTCATGTTGGTTGGATTGCAACCATTATCATGGCATAATAGTTGTACTTTATGTCAAAATAAGGTATTTACTTTTCCTTAACGTAAAAATATTCTCAAATGCGTCTATGCACATATCATATCTGGTGACCTGAAAGCATTATGTTGAGTGGAATTGGAGCTCTGTTATTGAAAATAATATATATATTTTTTTGTTGTTTTGGTGAAAACAGAGTTTATCAGGACGTCGTTCCATCCATTAAAAGATGGCGAAGGCACGGGCTAAAAATCTACATCTACTCCTCTGGAAGCGTGGAGGCACAGAAGCTGCTCTTTGGATACTCGGTGGAAGGAGACGTCTTAGATGTGAGCAGCTTTACTTTCCCTGATGCCGTACTGTACTTGGCAAAGGTTTACGATATTAACAAACCCACTGGTTTCTAATGGGATGCTCCTTTTCATTTCAGCTATTCGATGGCCATTTTGACACAAATATCGGTGCCAAAGTAGAAGGAAAAAGCTATGAGCGAATCGCCGAGAGGATCGGCTGTCCACCTGAAGAGATCACCTTCCTGACGGATGTGTCCAGAGGTGGGTGGTGTTTGGTTTCCCTGCAATCAGGATTTGTTTTCCTGATGCTAATCGCTGTTTACATAATTAGTGAATGAGCAATTGCAGGATGGGACCCCCAAAAAACGTTTAATCTGCGATATTAACATATAGTTAAAACATGTTATTCACAAATTATTCAGCATTTGCTCCATTTCGGATTATTTCACCTGCTGGCCACTAGTTGGTGCTGTCGACCTCTCCACGCCCCCTTTCCCTCATCTATGCTTAATCGCTGAAATAGTTGAAACCAAAGCAAAATTTTGCCTAAATGTGTGGATAATTTGACGTCCCCTGTGATGGCAAGTATTTTTTGAGAAGCCATCCAAAAGCGACCCATTTACTCTCTCAGATAATGGCACTTTTGCACATTTTAGTATGTTTTTCCGTTTTTATCATAATGTACGCTACTGTACTATATGTAGCATACTGTACCGCATACTGTGTCACTGTTCAGGGTTGTTCGTGATGCCGTATTGCTGCGCCGTACTGTTGTATACTGTGCTGTATTATCCCAAACACTACCTCACTTTATTCACATGCCACTTTAATTCACATGCCACTTTAATGCACATATCTGTATATACATAATTGCCTATTCCATATACATAAGCATATTCCCTCTATCTATTCCATTTTATTTCATTTTACTTTATTGTATTTTATTTTATTCTATATATTTTTATTCTATTCTATAAGTATTCAACTTACTGTAGTACCTTTTAGGAGTCAGTTAGTTGGTGTATTAGAAAGCAATTTATCCTAGGACATATTGTGTTATCACTGGGTGCGTTGCATTACACTTCACTGCATATATGTATGAAAGTATGTATATGTATGTGACGAATAAACCTCTTGAATCTTGAGTAAGCGTCGGATGAGGGAAACTAATCAACCGCAATGGGGAGCATTGAGTTACACAACATCCATTTCTTATTGGTTGGTTACTGTGTTGATTACCCTGTTGTAGCCCGGTTTGGTCGGAGGTGCCAGTATTAGGCCCTGTCCATGCGTTTACGGGTATTTTTGACGGATGGTCTTTTCTCCGCGTTTAGGCCTCCTGTCCACACAAAGACGTCAGTGTACGTCAGTTATGCTGTCCGGTGTCTCCATTGAAAAGTATCTCCGGTGGTGTCTGTATTGCGTTTTAGGGGAAATCCCCACATGCGTGGACGAGGCCTTAATTTCCCGCCTTCAATCTGTGTTTTCAGAGGCCAAGGCGGCGGAGGACGCCGGGCTGAACGTGGTGGTCGTGGTCAGGCCTGGAAACATGGAGCTGACCGAGGAGGAGCGCGGCCACTACAGCCTGGTCACGTCCTTTAGCCAGCTGGAGGTGATGGGAAGCACTTAACGCTGCGGGCCGTAGAGGAATAGAAAGAAAAACGTATTCTCTGTGGGCCTAGATTTTCCTTGTGACTCCCCCATCTCTTCACTCACCCCCCTTTTTTTTTTTCCCCCCTCAACTTTTTTTGTTGTGTCTTGAAATGAATGAACCGTAAGAGTAATTAATGGGAGCAACCGATAGAGATCAACAAGTAGCGCCAGAGTCCGGCCTGTTAGCCTTTACTTCTTGTGTTTTGAGATGACCGGCCTTCCTTGTGGCCACAGGTCGCCCAGGGGTAGTAATGTGGAAAATGGCCTTTGTCCTATTGTGACCTTTTGTTTACACGGGGGGGTGGGGGGGGGGGAGACATGGGTTGTCCCCCAAACTGAACTGCATGACACCTTCCAACCTTATCTTTTTACGTTTTAAATAAACAACATTAATTGCCATTGTGTACCTCTTCAATGTTGGCCAATGCTTACTAAAGCATACATTGTGTGTATTATGTATTTTCCAACCGTTGAAAATCACTTTTTTTTTTATGTACAGTTGTTTTTGTCCTTTGCATTTGAATGTGTTTCAGGTGTATGACATGTTGCTCGTGACTGTATTGTTTAAAAAATATATGTGTTTTGGCAAATAGCGTTGCATTTGGCATTCATGCTGCTCAAAAATGTTTTAACTTCAGAAGTAATCGGTTATTTATTTCAAAGTTTTAAGTAAATAAATACCTACATACGTCCACCAAATATAAAAAGTACTGTGGCAGTTCTCCTACCACACGCCACCCAGGTGGTGTTTTCAGGGCCCGCTGGCACAGAGACACAGAAGACAGGGTTGTAAACACCAGTTTATTGTAGAGAGTGTGCCAGCTAGAATAAGCCCAGGAGCAGATAGAAATTTCATGACAGGGCTCCTATCCTGAGTGAGTGTGGGGATGGCGGTTTTACCAGCTGCTTGTCAGACCAACCATTGAGAAACAGCTCTGCAGCCACTCCGACCCAATCACCTAGATCCAGATCAAGTGTGGCTGCTCAAACCAGATCATCCCCACAAGTACATTGAAATGGAACACCTACATTGGTTTATTCATTATTTCAAAATGCCACCTGCAGCTTGTTTGAACCGTTCTCTTGCACGTACTGCAGATAAACTACTGGAAGGCAGAGTTTGTTTTGACTCCAGTTGCTCTTGAAAAATAAATTAAGACAGTTTGTCATCGTGGAAAATCGATCAAATGTATTTGGTTTGGCAAGATGAGAACCAGGTGGTAGCAGCAGCAGGTAATGAATATATAGAGCGAAATTAAAAAAAAGTTTATCTTGAACAATAGACATTCCTTACTCAAAGGAAGGAAAAAAAGTGTATTGCTATTTATAAAAGCTAATGATCATTTTGATTCAATTGAGGACAGGTTGAAGGGACAATTAGACATGAGTGGTCATCTGCATGCAGCGGAGACGCTACTGTGCCTTGGATCTTCTCGTACAATCAATTAAATTACCGTCTCATTACATTCAGGAATGCTCGGTGCGTGCAAATGTGTATTCATCCACTTTGATGTGTCACTTTTAAGTTAATAGGCTGAACTATTATTCCTATAGTCCGTTGGTTTCGTACTCAGCTGGAACCTCAGCGAAGGTTTCTGGTTGTCTGGACAGAGCCTCATATTCTCTGCATACAGTCTCAAAGCGTTGGTGACGGAACTCCACGGCGAACGTGCTGATGAACGTGAGGAAGAACATGACCAGAGCCCACTGGGTGCGTGCTGCATACATATGCAGCTGCAGGTTCATTAGGGTGGTGTCTGCAACAAGTGATGGTTAAGGGTCAAACGTACAACAACATGATATTAAAACTACACTGCAATGAGACGGGTAACCAATGTGCACAGTCTGCCATGCTGTTACAATCTCATTGCACTGCAATAGGTTTTGGGTAGATACCGGGTTTATTGTGGCATTATAAAATGAAATTCAAGGTCTTCCAATGACTTCAAAGACTTCACACAAAACAAATTCAATGTGATCTTTAATTAAAATATCAATCTAAGTATTATTTACATTAGTATATCTATTATTAATCTCATTCTCTACTACTATTTCATTGTCTACTGTCATCTACTATTACTAGTGCTGTGCCCGGTCAAAACACGCCTGTTCGGAATGGGCTGCATTGTAGGGATGAGCGGATAGATTCCAAAGGTATCGATACTACATCTCGTTTTGAAGATGGATTCTAGCGTCAATAGGATCAATACCAAAAAAGGTATTTTCTCTATATATTTCCTCACTTGCACTTGCTTGGTGAACGGGAGATCCTATCCGCACACGTCCACTTGCAACACTGGCAGAAAAGCGATCAGTGAAAGGGATCCGCGGCGCTTCCCTGTTGAACATTTCACCAAACCAATAATGACTTTGTTTTTGACTATTCTGGCCCTAGTATTACTTGGTATCGAATCTAAACCTAATTTTGTGATGTCACCCACCCCTACTGCACCGTTTTTGGAACAGGCTGCACTGTGGACGTAAGTGACTCGGTTGCAGAGCCCAGTAGCCCCGCCTGGCAGCTGCACAGAGCAGCCCGCTGTTCGCTTGTTCATTCAAAGTTGATTAAAATGACACGTGTCGTGTGTCCAAATTGCACCAAAATTCGACACTGCACCTCCTTGGGTCCCCTAGCAATACACCCGCCAAGTGTGAAGTACATCGTATTAACGGTTGTCAAGATAATCGATAGACATACATACATAAGTTCCTTCCTTTATTAGATTGGTAAGTGTCTCTTACCAACCATTTTGGATTAAATGTACATTTCCCTGACATCTATGTTGGAAAAGAGATTATGGAAATGTTTTATTACATTAGTATTTGAATAACAAAACCTGGGGGAATATCAGAGGATTTCAATTATATATTTTTTCTGATGATTCAGCACAAAAGGGGGCGATTTCCAAGGTATTCCGGCACTTCATTTCTGAGGACGAAATTCAAGCACCTCAAGTACCCGGTAAGAATCCTGTAGATGTGAAAACGTTTCCATTCGGCCTACGTTACATAGGGTTTTGATGAATGCTAGAGCCATCGCTCACACCGCAGCGATGAACAGCAAGGATACAGAGCATCAGGCAGGCTGTGATGACGGCAGACAACAGGAGGCGGAGGACGCCGACCATCCGTCCCTCGTTTTTCAGGTTCACCTCCAAGGTGAGAAAGGACTGCACCCAGCAAAACAGCGTGCCCAGCCCAAACGTCAGAGAGGTGCCGATGTTATGGATGTCCTCATCATTGGTTAACTACACGGACAAGAGATCCCAACAGCCTAAGCACATTCAATAGCAGTATTGGTACAGTCTACATCAGGGGTCTTCAACCTCTTTCAGCTCCAGGACCCCTTGGTGGATTGAGAAACAGCAGCAATTTTTGTGTTTCATTTAAAGCCTGGCCTATAATTATATATTTATAACGCCTTATTAACCTATTTATATACTCAGTTATGCTGCTTACAGTTCTTGTGTGTTTTTATTTTATATTTAGATTTTTTTAAATGCCAGACCGTCTTGGAGAGGTGGAGCTGGACGGCTGTGTAACGGTGACCGTCCGGCCCGATGCCGACTGGAAAAACAGGCTTTTTTATTTTCCTTTGTTCCCTGTACTTGAACGAAACACAATAAGACACGTGCACCCAGAAACTGGATTTTCTTTTTGTGTAAATACTTGTCTTGTCAATAAATCCTGCACTTCCAGTCACTCTTGCAGGCCCCTCCCCTACTTCACTCTGCGTGTTCATGCGGATGGCGATTCATGGCCCAGCAGTCTGAACAATAGCGAATGTGAAATTTGAAGGTCGCTATGGACGGCGATGGACTCCGGTCGCCATTTCTGGAAGATCACTTCCATCCAATTGCATAGAGAAATAGCAAAAATATAGGAAATGTACAAAAATGGAGAACGGCGGTGTCACACAAGATGGTTGCAAGACTTCCTGTAGCAGTTTTTCAGCCAACAACTTCTAAGCCACCTTTTAACTCAAAACTGCCGACCGACATTCACAGTAAATGCGAGTCAGCTTCACATTCCCTACAGGATGTGACCCACAGGGCAACGCGGCTTTTTGTCTAAAATATATTGGCGGACCCCTTGCGGTACCTCCCCCGTGCAGGGTCGTGGACCCCCAGTCCACGACCACGACCTCCTCCGGTCACACAGTACGTACCTGGAAGTTTCCCACCAGCGTCATTCCAAAGCACGCCAAGGAGAAAGCCACCGCACTTCCTACGTTCAACCAGGGCCTGCGTACCCAGTGCTTCAACTGAAGGCAGCGGAGGATGCCGATTATGAATCCTGACGTAGAAAGGAAGGAACAATATGAATAAAAAAAAAAAACCTGAAATTCAACAAGGGGGTAATCACTGTTCAAATAATTGGCGTTTGTAGCATGCGTGTGTTTGGGATTTTAACATAGCACTAATAACAATACAGCTAATTTGATGCATCGTATTACAATATTATCTAATATATCGAACCAAATGACCTTACCCACAAAGGCTGCGAGATTCATCACTTGACTGAAGACACAGCTAGCTGGTGGAGTGGTGCCCGCAACGCTGAGGACAGATCATTTTGCATTTCTTACACTAATATTCCAACTGCTAATAATCATAGCCATACTTTTCTTGGTAAAAGTAAATTATACGACTGTACTGTACCTAATATATGGGGGCCGTCTGAGGTCATTTTTCCTGAAGAGTCAAAGCAAGATCAAACAACTGTTGTGAGAATTCCTTGTATATGGACATGGTTGTGGGCCATTTTTTTCCTGACGAGTCAAAGGAAACATCAAGCGTTTGTTGTTACAATGATTTATTTGCAATGCATTGCATCGTTTAACCATTACCTGTATTCGCAGCTCAAAGGCGTTATAGTTTCATGCTCGAGAGCAATGACGTATCTGTAAAACACATTATGGCACAGCATGAAATAATAGGTTTGAAACCCATTACCGCACAATTTTCTTGTGAGATTTGTGGACAGGATGAGCTTGCTTTTCTATTCGGTGCGAAAGCAGACACATCGCAGGCGTTCACGGGCACTGGGCTCCAACCGGTGAAAGTGTGGCTTAAAACCCGAGATTATAAGATTGGCAGCGGTTTGTAATATTCATAATATTCAAATAGTATTTCTGTTATGCGATTGGACCAAATGAGTTTCAAACATTATATATAGTAAATACATAAGTATTTAAAAAAAATAGGGGTGAATAAATAGAAATGTGTGCACACATCAATGAATATAGCCTTAATATGTCACACTTACACCACCCACAGACCAACTGCAGCAAACACAGAGTATAAGATGGGAAGAAGTGCCCAGAGTCTGAGACTCCTCATCTCTCCTGACAGAAAACGAAACTGGAAGTGGAAGTGGAAGGGCTCGACAAGTGTACCTGCGCTGCGGTGTCACCTGGAATACAGAAGGGAATAATAAATCGATTTTCCCGGGAAATAAGACAAATGTTCTCTATTATAGTTTTTGGGGGAATGCACAGCGACAGGATAATCCTAAAACAATCATCGTCGTAAATAATCATAATGATCGGCGTATGGCGCACTCGCGGTGTGCTGCATTTAGCTTCTTCAATAAAACCGCCAGCTAAAACGAAACATTGATACATCAAGTTATTGAATAGTACTAGGACTGTCACATTACCGTTCGGAATAACGTTTGAGATGGTGCACAATCTACCCGGTCCACCTAGCCCGACTCACCGATGGTAGGTTAGGTAGGTTAGGTAGGTAGGTTAGGTAGGTAGTTAGGTAGGTAGGTTAGGTAGTTGGGTAGGTAGGTTAGGTAAGTAGGTAGGTTAGGTAAGTAGGTAGGTTAGGTAGTTGGGTAGGTAGGTTAGGTAAGTAGGTAGGTTAGGTAAGTAGGTAGGTTAGGTAAGTAGGTAGGTTAGGTAGTTACGTAGAGGTCTGCCATTGGGCGACTACCTCAGTCGACATTCTCCTCCCCTTTCCGCTTTCTGCGTGTTGCCGTTTTCAAATTCCCCGTCGCCACGCGAAACAACAGCTCCAGCGCTAAAACGACGCATGAAACGTCACCGACGGCCAAGTTATGTTTGTTTATTTTACTCGTTAAAAATCGTATCGCGTGGTCGACGTACGTCTTTTACTGTCTTGTGTGGCGGTGTTTTGTTTTTTTTTCTCCAAATAAATCCGATTCGGATTCAATGCCCGGGCTCACCCGCCCCCGCGCAAAGAATCCACCAAAACATGTTGCCACCCGGCACAATTTAGCAAGGGCACCGCCGGGGCGGGCGTGGATTTCCGTTCATCTGGACGCAAATCAATACGGATGTCCGGGGTCGACCGGAAACACAATAGAGTCCAGCCGCAGCGCCCTCCCCCCGAGGCCCCGCCCCCTCCGTGAGCTAATGGGGTTTGAGCGTCACCTTCCTCCCGAGGCCACTAGTTCTTCGAGCCATCGCCCCCGCTGGCCGGAGGATGTATTGTATTTTCCTTTTCCAGGTCATAGTTCACAAAATATTATTGTATGAAAATGATATTAGAAATATCATTATGAATAGCTCAGTAGCTCGGTAGATATTAGGTTAGCTATTATGTTCCGTTTACAAACTATTGTGCATAATATCTGGTTGTGCTGCAAAAGACATTTCACTGCATATATGTATGAACGGATGTAAATGTATGTGACAAATAAACCTCTTGAATCATGAATCTTGAAAACATTATCAGCGTCATTGTAATATTTGATAACATAAAATAGCATTAGACTATTGTTACTTAGATGTGTAGGCGTTTGTGGCTTTGCTGCTTTGCTTCGGTGTTTCCCCCAAGCTCTTAAATGAGGCCTTGTAGATCTAATATGAATGAAGATTCAGCTCAACTGGATTGCTTATTACATTTAATCAGAACCAGATTTTGGTGGACCGATAACATGAAAACCGTGAAAGTGACGGAGTCAATTCAACGAAACCGGGAAGCCATGCTCGAACCCCATTAGCTCACAGAACCTGGAACGTTTGCTCAAACCCCATTGGCTCACAGCATTGGGGCCTCAGGAGGGAGGTCATTCACAAACCCCATCGGCTCACATAACTAAGGGGCCTCCTTCTCCTCTCTCCTGCGTCCTGCTGTTGTTGTGTTTCAGACACTTTTTTTTAGCCCAAAACACACCGAGATGAACTCCACTTGAAGGCTAACTCAGTCCTAGATGCAAAGGCATACAAATACTCTGTGTTGTACGCCCAGCATGCTGACAGCAAAAATCATGATAATAATATGATCATTTATTTGTGTCCCCAGTCACCACACCATTTCCCCTCCAAAACAAATGAACTATTAATTACTAATTAACTATTAATTATGAGCTTTAAGTGACATCACAGAGAGGAAGTGATGTCATTTAGGAAGGCATCAGGAGCTTAATGCAGAAGCTTTTAAGTTATGATATTACTAATTACTGATCATTTTATATTATATAATGTTTGATGAGGTCTGTCAAGCATAAGCTATCCACCCCACCTCTGATAGATAAAGAAAACGGATTTAAAAATTTTTTTTGTCTTGTTTATGAAAATCGTATTTATTTATTGCCAATTATTAGCTAATGAGTTTAATTCCACTGTGTGTGGCAATTTTAGAATGAGAAATTTTTGAATTTAAATGTCGCCCCCCCCATCATCATTTTGAGTGTGGTGATAATTGTGTTTATTGGGAAGAGCAGGGAGTAACAACTTTTTGGCGTTAACTGTTAAATGTGATATACGATCCCAAATAGTGTTTTTACTCCAGCTGTCACTTCACACACACACACACACACACACACACACACACACACACACACACACACACACACACACACACACACACACACGCACACATTCTCTCTCTCTTTCTCTCCCCTCTCCCTCACTCACCCCCCCTCTCTCTCACTCCCCCTTTCTCTTGCTAACTTACCCCCCCTCTCACTGACCCCCCCTCTCCTCACTCACTCACTCAATCCCCTCTCTCTCTCTCTCACTCACTCACTCTCCCCCACTCACTCACCCCCCCCTCTCTCACTCACTCTCCCCCACTCACTCACCCCCCTCTCTCTTTCACTCACTCACTCTCAACCATTCACTCCCCCCCTCACTCTCTCACTCAGTCACTCGCTCACTCACTCACTTACTCTCAACCACTCTCTCCCCCCCCCTCTCTCACTCACTCCCTCGCTCACTGCTCCCTCTCTCTCTCCGCACAGAATGCTCTCACCCTTTCTCCTCGCTCACTCACAGCCAGTGAGGCACCTACACACTCATACAATGTCAAATATTTGAAGATAACTTGCTCTGTGCATGTTATCCATGTGTTAAAGTATCCCACTCATATATATATATATATATATATATATATATATATATATATATATACCCACTATCATGGCCCCAGTATGTGTGGCAGAAAGACAAAGACAGTGCGTGTTGCAACGCTGATCGGGATGGCGGCAACAAACGGAGGGAGCAAAAGAGGAGGCGAGAGGAGAGTGCCGAGGGAAAACATGGTGGGCCGGATTCCTCCAGCCCCATCAACTACTGAGATCCATCAGCTTGTAATGTTTACCACGGGTGAGATCTCGCACGGGCGTGGTTAGTTGTATGTGTTCCACACGGAAGGAGCTGAGGGGCCCGGTGATTTTCCACTCAGCACTTCAGCTTCAACTTTGACACGACGAAGCAAAACATGAGCGCTGCCGCCGACGACTGGGGACCAGATGACCTGATCGGTAAATGGTGCTCGGTTAAATATGGCTGTCACCTCCGTCGGGGGGATCATCTCAAAAGATCAAGGATTTGCGTGTACAAGGGCGTGGCGTGCACGGTGTTGGTGCCAGCAGGTTCTTTTGGCCTGCCGTGGTCCGTCTTTGAAGATGTGCTTGAAATTATTCATGCACCACAGCCTGTGACGAGGGTGTGAGGAAAACACTTCCCCGGGCGCGGTCTGTCTTGAGGCTGTATTGGTGTGCGGTGCCCTCGTGCCACATTGTTTTTGTTTGGTTGTTTTAATGCACTCTGATCACATTTTAAATGTTCAACTGATTGTGTTCAATTTGTTCAAAAGCTTGATTGTGATGCTCATCGCCGTGTTTTGGCCATTTAATCAGTTGTTTTCTTGTGCATCCTCAATTATTTGCTGTGCTTATTAAAAGTATTAGCAGGGGTTTAAACAGAAAGACCATTGTCCAACACCAGGTTCCACCCTATGACAGGACAGTTAAGTCTTAATAATATGGAAACGGTGTAAAGTATGTACTGAAAATATTTTCACAAATTCTATTTATTTGGACGAATAAATATTTAATATTTATATCATTTTTGTTTGGAACTTTGCGTGGTACAATTCCACATAAAAGTTCCAAATGAGAGTGATATTTATTTTATTCGTTTACTCTAAACATAAGGTTGATGATACTCTGAATTGATTGCTCAACAAAAAAAAACAACTTGAATGAAAAACATATTTGCTACTTATATATTCTATAATAATGACATTTTGTCTTTGTGAAATGATTAAAGATATTATATATCATATAGTTCATGAATAATTTACTTAATAAGTTTGCATTCTGTCTGTGACGTGGGTGTAACAGGAATGGATGATGTAAATAAGGCTTTGGTTCCTGAGGTGGGAAAATTTGTTTTCTGGAAAGTTGTTATACAATGTTTAATGTATATTAAATGATGAAATGTAAAAAGAGAACATATGTAAAAATGTTTTTATAAAAAATTCCGCAAATAGAAAGCACAAATGGAAGCCATCCCATGCAGTCTGTTGCTCATGTAAAACCTTTACTTGCCACTGGGTGGCGCACTAAAGGCCCTGAACCATCACTGAACCAGACTTAAACCGTCGGTTCTTCTTTTTCTCCTCAGAATTAATTGTATACATTGAGCCCTCCCCTTTTTGTGTACATAAATGTCATTTATTTTTGTTTTGTTGACTTGCACTATTCTGTCAACTTCTGCTGTAACACCTGAATTGCTCCTCATGGATCCATACCATCTTATCTTACTGCATTTACCCATCCACTGCCTGTTGTGAGATCAGTCTCTCTTCCATTTTCCTTTTCTTCTGTTTTCAACAGACATCACATTTTGTTGTGATCTTGTAAAACTCAAAAAGCATGACTTTGAGAAGAGAAGGGGGGGGGGGTTTCTTTGTGATTTCTAAATAAATAGCTATCATCTTAGTCATAACCACCAATAATAGCAGCATGATTTTGACGCACTTTTAAACAGGACAGCTGGTTTGAATAAACATTGACCTTGATGATTTCGCCATAGTTACAAAAATTAAAAGCTACGCAGCAAACCCTTAAAATACAACAAAGCCATTGGGACGTGTGTTAAAGAGTAACAGGAGACATCTTACAAAAGACATGTAAGGACTGCCAAGAGCACCCCTGGGTGTTAACTAGAAAAGTCTGTTAGACCAGGCTTTGTTGTGGAGATAATAGTTGCATTGTCGCCTCCCACTTTCACATCTGGACAATCTGAAGTAGTGATGTGTAAGTGAGAGGATCCTTGTTCCAGCCTTTAATATCATGATAAAGTGTTTCTTCCTGGAACCTGTTTGTCGGTCTGCCTTCATTTTCTTTTGACATTTTCTTGCCAAAGAATCAGGAACCAGAACCATTTTTTTTCCGCCAGGTACATATGCTCATAGGAATTTGTTGTGGTGAGGTTTGGTCTGCACTGCAGACCATTATCATAAAAAATACTAATAAAATAGCTTAACGGTCTGTAAAAAAAACGTAAAGGCATGGGTCAGAGAGGGTCAAGCCCACTGGTGACATCTGCTAATTTTCCTGATGGGCGGGCATCTTGGGTCCTTTCAAACGGCTCTGCAGGTGTCTGTGCACAGGAGGCCACTGGCAGCTGCCCCCCCCCCCCCCCCTGCACCACCCACAGCTGTATCTCTGCAGGGCCAGTACTCATATGCAGTTCACCAGCTCGGGATAAAATACCTAAAATACAACATTCAATTTCATATTGGTTAAATTATGTTATTCCTAATCTTATGAGAGAGAGAGAGATTAATATAAGAAGACTAGATATACTGTGTATGTATATGTATTGAAAGTAAATTATTTTATTATAAACAGCGGTGGAAAGTAATAAAGTACAACTGCTTATGTACTGTACTTAAGTGCATTTTTCAAGTACCTGTATTTACTTTCGTATATTGCGTTTCAAAGACTTTGGAATTTGACTCCACTAACGTTTCACAGCAAATGTCTTCACTCTACAACATTTCCAACTTTAGTTTTATTTTGGGATCTGGATTTATATGTCTACACATCAGGATTTGCTGAGTCTGCGGGGGGAAAAAAAGTACTTTTATACTTTAAGTACAGTTCAAAGCTAGGACTTATCTACTTTTACCGAGGTCGAAAGGTCCAGGGTGGTATGTTCACTTTTTTTTTTTTTTCCATTTTGAGCGTATTTGTACTTCACCTTAAGGAGAGCCATGCAGCCACATTCCCTCAGCTCTCCCTTTGGTAATGCCGTATCAATAAACGTGTTAAGCGGGCCCCAAACGCGCCTCATAAATGTTTTGTTGGGACACGGGACCTTTGAGGGGGAGTCGATCACTTAACATGACAACTCGTGTCCCCGTGTCCCACCGGCGTCCAGCCGCCCCCGTTGGCAAATAACGACAAGGCGAACGACAAAGGGGGGGACAAGGGCCGAGGAGACAAGGAGAAAGGAAGAAAGGGAGAAAAGGAGAACACAGTTAACCACAGATGCCCGGCAATAAACGCGGGGTGGAGCGCGGCCCCCAGCTGAGGGAGCGCGCATTCCTCTTTTGTGTTGTGACGCGCCCGCGCCGGGGACGCGTGTGGCGTGAGCGGGCCGAGCGCCCGCTGCCGTCTTTTACGGCCGTCGCTTGAGGGACACTTCTAACGACCCGCAGAGTGACGCGGGAGCGGCGTGTGCGGGGCCCGGGCCGCGCGGGCTGTATATATACGCGTCCGGATACGAGGAGCGCGGACGGGTCGCCGCGCAGCGATGTTGCCCGAGCCCGCAGGTCCCACGGACGCCGACGCGGACGCGCGGCGGCCGGAGAGGCTCCCGCTGCGCAGGAGGGTCCCCTTCTCCGTCGACGACATCCTGGACCCGTCGAAGTTCACCGGGAACCGGCCCGACGCGGAGGGCTCTGCGGAACGCCGATCGGCCGGGGCCACGGGTGAGCTGCAGCCCGCGCTTTTACCGCGTTCCACGGGCGGCCCGCGGGTCAGATGTGGCCCGCGTCTCAATCCCGACTGGTCCTTTAAACAGAAGTCATGTCATGCGTGTAGTATGTATGAAATCATTTGAAAAAATTGATAGTATGACAAAGTTGATTCGTTATTTGAAGGTTTTTTGAAGAATACGGGTGTGAATTTATTTCATGTTTTTCTTTTTTCTTTTTTCTTACTGACCCTGTTTAATCAGACAGAGCACGCGTCGCCCATGCTTTTATACTTATTTTCACACTATTTATAGCTAAACTTGTCTTGATGATCCTGAGTCGTCAATCGGCTGAATGGAAACGACCGCCAAATAAGTGCATTCCAAAGGCCGAGTAAGAAAGCCAACCGCACATGCCTGTTTTTAGGACCTCCCAGACCCAGTCGGGCGAACCGGCCGAGGGAGAGCGCCCCGTGGCCCGTGAGCCCAGGCGGAGAGGCGGGTGCGTGTCCGGGGAAGTCGTCGCCCCATTCGGGGAAGCGCCGGCGGATCCGCACCGCCTTCACGCCGGACCAGCTCCGGGTCCTGGAGCACAGCTTCCGGAGCCGCCACTACCTGTCGGTGCTGGAGCGGCACGCCATCGCCTCGGCCCTGCGGCTCTCCGAGACGCAGGTGAAGATATGGTTCCAGAACAGACGCACCAAGTGGAAGAGGGAGCGCGGCGGGAAGGGCCCCGCGGAGGGGCCGTGCGCGTTTGGCACGACTCCCCTACTGCATCCAACCGTGTATTCGTCCACGTTACTGAACCCACTCTACTGCCACCAGCGCGCTCCGGTGCAGATATTTGCGCCAGCACATGTTGTGCCTCTTCACCGTTATTAGGCTGAATGAGATGGATGATGACTATTATTTATTGGTCATCATTATTATACCACTAGGCGTATTTATTTACAGAACCAAATGGAGGCATTGCCAAAGGAAATTGAAAATTGAATATTATTTTTCTGTACAAAATCTGTTGATAAATTATTTTTTTTTTTGAATCCTGTGAAAAACGACTGTAATTGAATATTGACTTCAATATTAAATGTATAAAGGCGTTATCTCCTTCCAAAATGGTCTTGATTTCAGTGGAAAAGCGGAGCTGCATTGAAGCCAATGTGGACCAAAAAGGTCTTTATCTAAGATCACACAATTTTTTTCATCTGCTTTATCTGTCTCGGTCTTTATCCGTCTCCACCTTGCTCACACATGTCACTTTCGCCTTGAACACACATGGTTGTGTCCCAATAGAGAACATATTCCACCATCCAGTCAACCCTTTATAATACAATATCTATAAATGTCTCACAGACCAGATTTCTATTTATTGATTCATCAAAATGATTAGATGAATTAAAATGGAATTAAAACCCATAAGGATGGAAAAGATGGGATCTGGTCTGACCTTGCTCAATAGGGTAAGGAAGTGTCTTAAATTAGAGCTTGACATCTGGTTGTAATGAAATGACTTGAAGGAATTCTGTGTGACCGATGGGTGACCAGATCGCAGAATGAAGAGAAATGCTTTTATACTGAACTACCGAAAACATATGAAATATGCACATTTTATTAGAAAAAAACAACAACAGCAACATATTTTTCAAAGTTTTTATATCCTTTTATAGCCAAGTACTAGTTAGTTAACAGTGTACCTATTGTTATTGCTTGGACTTTATATTTTTAATCGTCATGGTGTTTTTCAGGCTAAAAGTATCTGGAACACAACAACTGCAGTACGCAGACATGGTTGAGGCCTCCTTGGAGACCTTTGGAGCAGAAATCAGTGAAAAACAATCGTAGTTTTACTGGACGTAGAAGAACGTTGAGGTTTTTTGATTGGTTTCAGGAGTGGTCCGCTTTGTGACATCATCATCTGAAATTCTGAAAGTCCAAGCTTCGCCCCACGGAACTCATTCGCATCCAGCCACTTCAGCAGATGCTGTGTTTAAAGGAAACTCGGACAACTGAAACTAGCGCTGCGTTTTACAAAATCCTGTGAACTATATTAGGTCACAGAAGGCGTCTTCGCACCGCAAGAAGTTCTAAGAACCGTTGGAGGTTCAACCATGATCCAGGAATGACCGTGGTGGTTAAAACACTGTTCTTGAGGGACATTTAAACTGAAGGGCACAAGAGGAGCATTCAGTGATGTCAGTGCAGTACGACGTGTTTTACGGAACCTCGGAAAACTGTAATACGTACCCAACATAACTTAACCCCGCATATTGCTGCCTGCAGCTATATTTTAAATTCGATTTTATATTAACTGATTCTACCCCAATGTCACACATCAGGCACGCTTTTTTTTTTAACTAGATCAATTTTTCAGTTTTTACTCCTATGCCTTTTAATTGAGTTTCATTTTCTATATACAGTTTATTTTTTTATGTCTCTTTGAGACAAGAACATGTTACAACAGGAAAGCATTTTTGATTTGGTGTGGTTTTTTCTATATATAATACTTTAAGTTTATCTGATTTACTTTCTTTCTTTCTTTCTTTCTTTCTTTCTTTCTTTCTTTCTTTCTTTCTTTCTTTCTTTCTTTCTTTCTGCCGCCACCCCACCGCCTCTGGAATGTCCCGTGGGGCGAAGGCTCCGCCCCCTCGTGTGGCTCCAGAGCGGAGGGGAGAGGCGGGGGGGTGAAGGGCCATGAAGGAGCATGTCTCTCCCTCCTGTGTCTTGATGACTCAGTAGGAGAGAGAGACAGGAGGAATGCTGCCTCAAAACCTCGCCAGAAGCCTCCAGAATTGTGTGTAGAGCTTGATGCACAAACGAGTCTGCTTGTAGTTGGGGGCCGACCGAGCACCGAGAACCGTTCCCATCCCAGTCGACGTGGTGTGCGAGGAGTGGAGAGATGCGGGGAGACGTGCTGGTCGCCTGGGCCGGTCTCACCTTGTGCTTTGCGCTGGCGTGCGCCGGGGGCGACGGGGAGGGAGGCCCGCGGTCCGAGCTCAGCGGACGCGTCGAGCAGAGGGCGCTTCTCCCGCGGGAGGAGAGGGATGCTGCGATGCTGTCGGACGCCCCGGCGGCGGTCGTGGAAGGCGAGAAGACAAAGCCCAAAAAGAAAAAAACACCTGAGGAAATAGAGGCGGGTGAGTGGAACACTTTATCCTATCTGACCCCCGTCCCCCCCGTCCCCCAACACCCGAGACTCATATGCTGCTCTTGGGGGAGTTGCGTCTGACAAAGATAATGAACTGCAGATGCACAGCTGGACGTCCGTGCTGAACACACGCACGCACGCACGCACAACAACACACATATCACACACACGCGCGCGCACACACGCACGCACAACAACACACACACGTACACACTCACACGCACGTACGCACAACAACACAGACACACACACAAATCGGTCGCACGCGCCTACGCACAACACACACACACACACACATACACGCGCAAAAAAACACGTACACGCGCATATGCACGCCCACGCATCCACGCACACACACGCACGCACGCACACACACGCGTGGACCACGAGTCCATCGCGATTCAGACGTTGTGGGTAATGAGTGTGCGCACAGGCATCGGTGTTTTTGGTCATAAATTGTGTGGGAAACCAGCACAAAATTGTTACCCTCCCATCCTTCCAAGCCCACATCCATTTCTCAGAAAGAGCTTGGACAGGAAGGGCTGATGGAGCGAACATTTGGTTTGAATTGAGGAGGAACCAACTGTGTCATTTGATGCGCTGCCTCCCACCTTTCCCACTCAGCGGAGGAACAAAATACGGCAGAAGTTTCTTCTCCTGGAAGAACCTCTCGTTCCTGTGTAGAAGCGCATGATTAATAGTCAGATTAAAAGCTGTTTCTTGTCTAATGGCGGTGGTGATTCTAAGGTGATGGAACAGGCACAGCAGTTGTTTTGTTTTTTTGTTGTTTTTCTTTCGGTGGTCTGACATGTTCTTGGCAGCGTGACCGCACTTGCTCCATGACGTGGTTTCTCTGTGTTGTTTATGAGGGTTTTCAAGGTCTTCTGGTCGTAGCATGGAATTTTCTCAGGGAAAAAGGCAAAGTGGTATGTATGGGCCCAACAAATCCTTTAATGAACCCAGGGCTGTAAAGAAAGACGTGAAAAACCTAAAACCATGACCAATGCCAACAAGAGAGGAGAACAATTTCCATTAGAAAAACTTTCCCTAAACGGAGGAATGGAGTTGTTGTCTTTAACTTTTACTACAACATGGATGGTTGGCACTGGAGTTTCTGCATGAAGCAAAACCTGCAAAACCTCCCACTTGGATCCAAATCAAAATGCTAGATGCAATATGTTTACCAAAAAAACCCCAAAAAACAGATTTGTAAATACTAACACCAAATGTTGGGTTCTGAGCCAAATATGACCTTTCACAGATTGAAGCATCGACATCTCAGACTTCTCAGATGTTACTCCAAAACCTACAAAATCGTCTCTAGTGTCAGAATTTCTCTATTATAAATGAGGAATTGTAAATGGCGACCTTTCATTCTATTGTTTTCCTGATGCGTGCCAAATTACTTCAGGCCTATGCTATTGTAGATAATTGGTTTGTGTAGAAGAGTTGAAGTTATGGCATTGGCGTGAGGCCATATTGCATTTTAAGGCAAGATAAAGAGCCCATAACAACACGTCCAGTAGACGAAAACAAGCTATTATCTGTCTCTGGGTTGGCGTCTGGATGGTTATGTAATACTGATGGATTAGTGCAGGCCCAGGGTTCTTAAACTTTTTTCAACCAAGGACCCCTTATATGAGCAATGAGGGACACTGTATGCCCCAAAAAAATGATTTGATGTTAGGCATATTTCTCACAAGACTACATAGGTTATGTGGAAAAAAAGACACAAATCAAGGGAAATGTTGTCGAAATGTTTGTACTGCACCATCTCAAAATACAGAATACGAAAAAAAATGTATTCAATCCAATTTACATCAATTAAATGAACAAGTAACATTGTATCTACGCAAAATCTCAAACGCATATCCAGAAAAATGTACAATTGAGACAGGCACAGTGGTGGGGAGGTGCACATGGCGGGATTTGTTTGTCTAAATTTAGATAATCATATATGTAAATATTATATTTAAAATATCTACCCCTTCAAAAGACACAAAAATAATCTTTCAAGGTTTTTTTTTCCCCCCAAAAAATTCTCGGACCCGCTGGCTAAGTGCCACGGACCCCTGGAGGTCTGCGGACCCCCTTTTTAGAATCACTGTATATTCAAGATTCAAGATTTTTTATTTGTCACATACATATACATACTTCCATACATATATGCAGTGAAATGTAATGCAACGCACCCGGTGATAGCACACAATAAGTCCTAGGAAAAAGTACAAAAATAAAATAAAAATAAAAATATAAGTATAAGTGTGCTACCTGTGTATGAACAAGTCAGTGTGTCTGTTAAGTTGCTGACTCTTGAAAGTTAAGGTCTGAGTAATTGTTTGGTTTTGAACCAAAAACACTCATATGGCCTGACCACTTCTGTCACAGTGGAGTCCCTCCCTGTATGAATATGTTCTCTGTTGGTCTCTTTCTCTGTTTTTCACTCCCTCTCTCATACCCAATAAAACCTCCTTCCTTCCCCCTGCTCTCGACTCTTGACTCTTTCAGCCAGGGCAAGGAAAGCTGCAGAGAAGGAGGCCAAAGAAAAGAAGCAGAAAGCCTCCAAGCTCCCCAAAAAGCCAAAGGCCCCAAAACCCACCAAAAAGCCAAAGCCCCCCAAGCCCACCAAGAAGCCCAAAGCACCCAAGTCCACCAAGAAACCCAAGGCCACGGAGTCCACGCGGGAGAAAGTCCAGAGTCAGCGGCCGGATGCCAAGCGCCCGACGCTGGAAGAGGAAGAGGAGAGACTCTTCATTGAGCTTGGCTGGGACCGATGTATGTGCGAAAACTGAAAAATGTCACTAAATCACTTACTTTTGACACATATAATATATGCCAGACTATTATTAAGCCTTTCAACTTGCCAATTGTAGTTTGAAGGGATAATGTTATAATTGTATTACTCATTGCATTCACAGTGATTAAGCCTGTGACCACTAAAGCGCCGGGGAAAGAAGAGCCTCTGGAGCCAGATCTGGGTGAGACATGTATATATTAGTGCCATTTTCTTACTCCCATTTTTTATTTTTTGCAATCCAACTAATGCAGTCTTTTCATTTTCTTTTCTTTTTCTTGCAGTTCGTTTCCCGCAAAAGCCAACAGCTCCCACCAAACCACTCACTGAACATGACAAGGATTACTGGGATGCCAGATGTATGCTTGATTTATTCATTTTTGATAACCAAACCATGTGTCTTTAAATCCCCTGATACCATAGTGGACAATATAATATATAATATAATTATAATATATGTATGAATATATATATATAAAAAAAAAAATATATATATATATAATCTGAATTTGCTTTATTGGCCAAGTATGTGTACACATACAAGGAATTTGACTGTTTTTTTCCTTGCTCCCGATGTACTTACACAGAATAGACATACATCAAAAACTGAACAAACGTAAACATAATGTAAATATTTAAAAAAAAAGTGTTTATATTAAAAAACAGCAATCAAATTGGGCAATGGTGCAGAGTGCAAAGATGCTGCGATAAGTATGAACGATTAACAGGTTACTTTATATACATGAGGTAGGTGGACATGACAGTATATCATGTATACAATATACACTATATTCAGCATGCTTTGATTTATTGTGACAGTGATATGTACATGTTAAAAAAATTGTGAACTACAGAATACTGTATATAATTTAGAATTATAGGTACAGTGGATGTTGGAAGAAGAAACTGTTGTTCTGCGTGGTTGTCTTGGCCAACGGTGACCTGTAACGCCTATCAGAGGGGAGCGGTTGGAACAGGCTGTGTCCAGGGCGTGATGGGTCTGCAGTGATGTCGCCTGTCCGTTTCCTGACGCTGGACATGCATAAGTCCTGAAGGGCAGGGCACTGTCCGTTGTAGTCTGTTCCTGTCCAGTACGGTGGCCGATCCAAACCAGACGGTGAATGACGTGCAGAGAACAGACTGGATTATTGCACAGTAGAGCTGAAGTACACCCTCTGCTGGGCCTTTTTGACGATTGTGTCGGTGTCGGACGCCCATTTTAGGTCCTGGGAGGTTGTGGATCCCAGAAACCTGACACAGTGCTGTTGAGCATAGTGAGGGGGGGGGGGGGGGTTTGTGGGGGCTCCTCCTTAAATCCACTTTCATCTCCACAGTTTTGTGCTTGCTCAGCTCCAGATTGTTCTGGCGGCACTAGAGGGCCAGCTGTCCAACCTCCCATCTGTATGTGGACTCATCACCGTCCCGGATGAGTCCGATGACCGTTGTGTCGTCTGCAAACTTCAGGAGTCTCAATAGACGGGTCTCCTGAGGTGCAGTCATTTGTGTAACTTCCCTGGAGGGCTGCTTGCGGTCAGCCAGTTCTGATTGGCCACGCGCTGGATGTGATGTTCCCCGGCCTCACCTGCTGCCTCCTGTCTGTCAGGAAGTTGGTGCAGAAGGGCTGGTACAGCGAGCTGGGATGAGTTTGGCGTGGAAGGCTTCTGGGTGTGTTGGTGTTGAATCCCGAGCTGAAAACCCATAGACAGGACCCTGGCGTATGACCGAATGAGCCGAGGTGTTGCAGGACGTGGTGCGGCACCATGTTGACTGCATCATCCACTGACCTGTTTGTCCGGTAGGCAAACTGCAGGGGGTCCAGCAGGTGGCCCTCGGGTGGGCCAACACCAGTCTCTCGAAGGTTATGCAGCATCCTGTCCCCACTTCCAGGGCCGTTTCTTGCTATATGCAGACTGTACGGTTGCATAGGGCCCCCGGAGCCACCAGGGGGCCCCCAAGCTGCCATTTTACTTTTTTTTTCCACGGCACAGTCCATGATTAGCGAGTCCTCACAAGCTCAGTTTTTAAACTTTCATTAAGCTACTGGTATTAGTAGAAGCAAGACTTCCAGACGAATCCGTAGGCGTGTAGCCTGTAAAATAGCTACAAAGTCAGCAATCTTTTTTGACAAAAGTAAATGGGCATAATTATTTTCAAACGGGTCCCTTGACCGCCCTATTTTACTCTTAAAGTGCAACAGATCAAGCCTGCTCCCGGACCACCCAAGAGGGTTTGGGGAAAAACCATAGTTTTTCAAAATAGGGGCCCCCAAACAACATTTTGCATAGGGCCCCCAAAAAGTTAGAAATGGCCTTGGCCTGACAAAGCTGCTTGAGTATTTCTGTTAACCAGGGTTTATTGTTGTTGTATCTGCAGAAAGTTTAAGCGGGCACACACATGTCCTCACAAAAACTGATGTAGGATGTCACAGTGTCAGTGAGATTGTCCAGGTCCGTAGCAGTAGCCTCAAAAACACTTGAACCAGTGCAGTCAAATCAGGCCTGTAACTCAAGCTTTGCCTCATTGGTCCATTTTTCCTATATATATAGTGTATATATATATATATATATATATATATATATATATATATATACGGTTTTTATATTTTTATCATTATATGTATTTATTTATAAATGTTTATATTATTGAATATATTTGTATATATTATATTTATGTATTTATTTGTTTTTTGTGTTATGTCCGATTATTATTATTTAATTTTTGAGTTGATTATTTTTTTAAATAGAATAAAAAAATGTAAAAAACATGTTAGAAACTAAATACAACAAATAAGCTTCTTCAGAAAAGGTTTGTGTGACATTTTTTGTTTGCTTCTATAGTCAGAGAGGCATCTCACCCTTAAACATGTGCTATTTGCTTCACAGTTGAGGTACCTGGAGGTTACCCCATAAAAAAACAGACCACCACCACCGAGGTCATCATGTACATACCAGGTAGACCTCGGATCTATCGGAGACAAAAAGATTTCCGCAATCTGTCCGTTCACATAACTCAAATGTCATGAGATGTTTTCTTTTGGTTCCAGAGGAAACAACCTCCACACCGTTCATAGGTCCCTGGTATGAAGAATATGATTATGCCGATTGTACGTTTTCTTTCTTCCTCATTGCTTCACATCAATTGATCCGTTGTTGTGTTAAGTGTGTAAATCTGAATATCTCACTCTTCCTCCTCAGTGGCCGAGAAGAAGCTTGAGGAGGAAGCTGAAAAGGCTCGCAAGGAAAAGGCAGAAAAGGCAGAAAAAGGTTATCATTTTATTATTTTATTTCAAAGTATTCTCCCGCTATGCTTATTGTATTACTTACTTATATTATAATATATACTTATATATTATATTATCTTATTGATCTATACATTTACACACATATATATATATATTTTTTTTATATATATATATAACTTATTAATTAAACTTATAATTTATATATATAAATATATATAGATAAACGTTTATATTTTGAGAATGGAGGTTAATGTGGGCAATGTCAGCACATATGGAAATGTTTGGAGCGGGTTGGCAGGAAAAGCAGGGCCCATGTGAAAACACGCTTTGTCACATATTGTTTTTCCATCACGCTCCATAAGCTGAGAGGCTGAGGAAGAAATGGGAGGAAGAGGAGGAGGAGAGACTGAAACAGATGTCGGTGCACGTCGAGCCAAAAAGTACGTCACTTTGTCCCACCGTGGAATGCTTTGTAAATGTTAAACATCTGAACGGTAAAAAAAACCCAAAACAAAACAAAAAAAAACCTAGTGCATTGACAACAATAAGTGTGCTGTGGTGTATGTTTGTTTGTGTTTGTGAGTGTGTGTGCAGTTCATATACAGTCTGGAACCCATCGTAGGTCTTTACCTTTGGTAGTAGTTATAGTTTGGAGTTGAAGTTGTCATTTAAACTGGATTTATAAAGTTTACAGAACAAGTTTGTTTAACTTGTAATTTCTGTCACACATGTGACAGAATTGAACAGCCAGGCATTTACTGTCAGACAATTATCCCGAAAGATGCCTTCTTCTGCACGAATACCTCTCACATGAATAACCAGAATCATAAAATCAAAATAAAATGGCAAAAAAGTAAAGTAAAAATAAAATACAAATAAAGCTGCAGGCAGCAGTACGCGGGGTCCAGGGTAGTCCGCCCTTCATTAAAGTTCAATGGCCATTATCATTCTGAAGTAGGGCTGCATGATTATGGCTAAAATGACTATCATGATTATTTTAGTAAATATTGTGATTACAATTATATATCACTATTATTTATCCATTTGCTTTACCAATTGGCATGACTTTATTCTGTCATACAAAGTCATCATTTTCAACACCAATACAGCTGGGAACCACTTCAGCATACGTTAATGCAAATGTTGTCTTACAGAAGATATGTTGCCTTGGCAATTCTGACATTGCAATATAATCTCCTCTGAAAACATTGTCTTTATTCTATCAGACCTTTTCCTGACGTGATAAAGGCAAGTTCCTTCCATCAAAACATCATCTAGGTCACTTGTTGTCCATGTCAGAACATTTTGGGTCTTGCGCTTCAGTACAGCTGTTAAACTGACGGCTGCACACTGCTTGTTCCTGGAGTCTCCAAACCGTGCATCACCCTGATGAAATGAGCCTCTTAACACTGAGATGTGTGGAGTATCAACAGGTATATTTTAAGGAACTTCATCTGAGTTAAATGTTGTCAGAGATTTTAAAGCAACTTCTGTCTGCGTTTTTCCAGTTGTTCTTTCTGAGTTTTTTGCAATCCTTACTTTAGAGTTTGTACAGAGTTTTGTTCAGAGGTTTCGTAAAGTATTTGAGTCTTTTTTTAAGAGGAGAGTGGCTGACCTCTAAAGCAACATGTTCTGCCCATCGTTTCTTTGCTGCCTTGGAATTTGGGCTTCTTTGAGGCATCTGGAAGGAAACCCCAAAACACAAAAAAGAATGAAAATATTTCAAAACACATACACAATAAATACATGTTCCTTGTATTATGTAATTGCTTATGGTTATTGTAACCAGTAATTACAATTCAGGAAGATTGTATACATTGATATCTTTTGAATGTCTATAAACTCTAACAGTGATGTTATTGGGTTTTCATTTTGTAGAACTTACTCTGGTCTGTGTCAGTTGTCCTCAGGAGGGTATATATTTCTGACGTATAATGCTCTGCACTTTGTTTAATCCAATTTTCTTCTGGTAATACTTTAACTTAATCTTTTTTCATACATAATAAAGTTTAATAGTTTAATAGTTACCAATCTGCATTGCAGTCTAGTGATTGTTGACCAATCACTAGACTGCAATGCTGTCACGTGACCTGTGCGCGCCTTCATTTGTGCATGCGGGCACATTGTGACAATGATAAAAAAATAGTTTTAACTAAGTTATTCTACAGTAATGAACCAATGTGGATCAAACTCAGCATGTCGGAACTGCTCCGAATACACATTTTATTAATCTTGTTTGTGAGTGTGTAGGATCAATGACATCCATACACCATCAACGTCAGTTTTTCATTAATAAAAACAAAAGGGCTTCGCCCCTTCAGGGCCGGACTCCTGAATATAATAGCCAAATTTACACAAAAAGACAATACCATGGAGTATTTTTTTTTAGTTCTATCTCACTATTTTATTTCCATCTCACTGCTCTCAGAGTGCCCTCCCCTGGGCTTGGAGTCTCACCGGGTCGAGGATGATCAACTTCTGGCCTCGTCTCAGTCCCACCACGGCTTCTCCGCTCAGAGGGGACGACTCAACATGCAGGTACAGTGGGGTGCACAGGGGGGCGGGGACAGGCTGACTCTAGGTAAAGTGCCCTCTAGGTGCCCCAACGATAGAGAAAACGCTGTAAAGTGCCCTCTCGAGTACAATACAATACAATAGTGAGAGAAAATGTCATAAAGTGCCCTCTATAGTGCCCTTACAATAGTGAATATAGTTTAAAGTGCCATCTACGTATCCCTACAATAGAAACAATGGTGTGAAGTGCCCTCTAGAGCTTGGTCCTGTTAATTGTTGGTCCTTCTTTTTGAAATAGTTTATAACCAAAATACAATAAGAATAATTAACTTAATCACCTAAAATAATAATGTAACCACTCTTCTTAACCTGGGTTTGGTCTATTTTAATATAGGGGGGGGGGGCGCCTTTTTTGAATTTGCTGTCGTAGGAAATGTGTAGACCTGCCCCGTAGGCGCCCCTACGCTATAGAACGTGTTATGAAGAGCCCTATAGGCTCTATAGCCCAAAGGCTGTAATATTGCGGAAAAATGCAACCATATCCTGTCCTCCCTATTTGAAGAATGATTTGCAGAAAATTGTCATCTGGGTTCTCAGGGGTTTCAGGTGGTCAAATCAATAAAAACTTCTTCTGACACGGCCAACCCCCACCCCCCCACCCCCCCAACCCCCCACCCCTCGTCCACCGGTGGAAAAATGTGCCTTTTCCTGAGTTCCTTTCCCTTATTACATAAACATGCTGCTCCTCACTATAGGGTTCTCGCGACGAGGAGGACGTGTATGGGGGTGCGTGGTGTGCCGAGCCGGAGGAAAAAACCCACTGGTTTGAGGTGGACGCCCGGAGAGAAGTGGAGTTTACCGGAGTCATTATTCAGGGAAGGAACTCGGCTGCTGAGTGAGTCCGAAATTCACGTCATAACAGTGTAATGTATTGTAATCGGGGCTATCAAAGTTAATGCCATTTTTTGACACTGTTAACTGTTTTTCCGCCGTTAACGCATCTTCCTAATTTGACCCCTTGAAGCATCCGTAGAGGCTGGCGCGCCCATTCTTCTTTAGTAATGTCTCCCAAGAAAACTCCCAATTTCTACAGGTATTCTCCAGATATTCCCCTTTATGTCCCTTGCTCACGAGGGAGAGCATTTGCTCGCTTCCCCGGAGTGCACTGCTGTTCTACGGACAGCGGCAGCGCCAAGAACCTGCTGTTTCAATAGCATGTTAGGGACCGTCTACAAAGTTACAAAACCGTTTACAAAGTGCAATAACTCTTTGACTACTGAATACTCTTTAACAAACAGTCCAATTACAAACATTTAATATGAAAGGCTTCATCTTACACAGACTTTCTTATATCCAAGGGGTTCCCAAACTGCTGTCTGCGGCCCCCCTGGGGTACCCCTCGGAATTTCAGCAAAATGATTCATCTTTTTTTTATTGTATTCATTCATGTTTTCTTTTTTCATTGTTTTCCGTGTTTTAAAAAAGCATTTCATGTAATCACGCCTGGTACCTGGAAGAGGATAGTGGCTTGAATAATTTTTTATAAAAATGACTGTGCTTTCTGTTCTCAATAATGAAATCATAGTATGGCTGTAACTCGATGCATTGCATTTTAAATATAAATATATGTCTTTAGGGTCAAATTTGAGTGAACTTAAAATTTGCGATCAATCGCACCAATATGCGATCAATTGGAATCGTTGGACAGCCCTAATTATTATGTCTCAGAATGTTTATTATATCGTAATATTGCCATATGGCAATGCTGCTTGGGATTTTGTGAATATTACTATTTATATTATATTTTAACATTATTAACAAATAAGGTCTCCAAACAGATCTGGTGTGGTCTGATAAATCTCACTGCATTTTTGTTTTTCAGTGAGGATTTTGTGTCTTCTTTTCACGTGGCCTTCAGCAACGACAGTCGTGATTGGACGGTACATCACGACGGCTACGCCGAATGGGTGAGTGGCGAACAGAGTGCAACTACAGACAGAATCTTCTACAACCAAAGGCAACTTTTGTTTCCCTCCCCCTCCCCGTCCCTCCTCAGTTGTTCTACGGGAACGTAGATAAGGACACGCCGGTGATGGCGGAGTTCAACGCACCGGTGGTGGCGCGTTACATCCGTGTTCTGCCTCAGAGTTGGAACGGCAGCTTGTGTCTCAGAGCCGAAGTCTTGGCCTGTCAGCTACCCAGTCAGTAACATAGAGAACCTTTGTTAACAGTTATTGTCATGATTATTGATTGATTGATTGAGTTGTAGACGTGCGGCACCCTTGATGTATGTTCAGGAATTCTTTCTAATCATGACTATACTAAAAATGAAAAACTAAAAACACTGTAGACAATAGTAATAACTAATAAAGTAAGGACATAGTAATAATGTATAATTCTATACCAATAATTTATCCTGTGCATAGAATCACTTTTTATCCTCTGTGTGTTTCTATATATTTGGCTATTTGTGTATATTTGGCAGTATTTATTTTATTGACCTATCATAGTCATAGTAGTGGTATTTTTCTAGACAGGTTCTACAGTGAGAATGAAGTAAACGTTACCGACGAGCTGGACTTCAGACACCATAACTACAAGGAGATGAGACAGGTCAGTTTATGACCTCAGTATGAGAGAAAGAAAGAAGACGGACAAACATACATTTTTTTTTTAATGTCCAATCTTTAATCTCTTCCTCCATTCCAGATGATGAAGGTCATAAATGAGGAGTGTCCCAACATCACAAGGATCTACAACATCGGCAAGAGCTCGCAGGGTTTGAAGATCTATGCCATGGAAATCTCTGACAAGCCGGGAGAACACGAGACAGGTAGCACATCGGTTTTATTCATATAATATTATATTATAATTACAATTTATAATATAATATTATAATATATAAGCATATTATATTTAATTTCAGTCATTGGTAACATACGAATCACATACCTTTTATCACATGCACTAACACAGACCTGGTTGTCTACAGTATATATATACAGTTTATGTACAGTATATAGCCTACTGTACAAATACATATATAATATTTAAATGTTGTGGCTGATCGTGTGTGTGTATATATATATATATATATTTGTACAGTGAATTATAACTTTGTAGGTGAATTTAAACTTCTTAAGAAATAAAAAAAGAAAAACCTGACAAAAAATTATTCCAAAAATATCTAATCCTCACCCCCCCCTTAAAGCGTTAAATCGTTGTTAAATATAGAAACATATATACATAGTATATCAGCAATAACAACAACAATAATGATGAAAAAGTAACCATAACCAGTTTCTTCTTCAGTCTAATATGTCAAGGAATAAAAGCCATTACATTTTGTTTTAATTTTTCAAAAGAATGTTGTTTACTTCCTGAAACTCTAAGTAAGCCATATTAAAAGCTTTCCATCCCACCAGGTGAGCCGGAGTTCCGCTACACGGCGGGTCTCCATGGTAACGAGGCGCTGGGCCGAGAGCTCGTCCTGCTGCTGATGCAGTTTCTGTGCAAGGAGTACAACGACGACAATCCCAGAGTGCGACGCTTGGTGGACGGAGTGAGAATTCACCTGGTGCCCTCCCTCAACCCCGACGCATATGAATTGGCCTTTGAGATGGTAAAAAAAATAAAATGGGACCGGGGTCACTGAAAAGCCTCAATTAAAAGATCTTTATAGAATTTATTTTTTATTTTTATTTTCTTTGGGAAGCTCATTATTTTCCCCTAACCCTCTTGATCGCTCCAGGGCTCTGAGATGGGGAACTGGGCGCTGGGTCACTGGACTGAAGAAGGGTACGACATCTTCCAAAATTTCCCAGACCTCAACAGCGTCCTTTGGGGGGCCGAGGACAGAGGCTGGGTGCCTCGCATTGTACCCAATCACCACATCCCCCTCCCTGAAAACTTTCTCAACGGCTCTGTGAGTTCGTTCGCGGTCTAGACGTGGCCCATGGGTCTTTTTCTGCTGCTTATTGCACGTTCTCACAATTAAACAATGACAATCCTTACCCGTTTGTTGCAGGTTGCCGTTGAAACAAAAGCCATCATTTCCTGGATGGAACGCACCCCGTTTGTGCTTGGGGCTAATTTACAAGGTGGAGAGAAAATGGTGGCATACCCATTTGATATGCAGCGTCCACCCCAATCAGTAAAGTCATTTTAATGCTGAGAACACTCTAATGATTGTATTGCCTCTGGATGGAAGCCTGATTTAGTTACACTATGTCATTTATATACAGAAATTTCATGGATATATCCCTTTATTATCTATTATAATCTCCTATCTCTCTCTTGGATAACTGCCAAGGTGACTGACGTCGAGGGCTCGCGTCGTGGCCGGAGACCCGGCTCCGAGCTGGAAATGAATGAGGAGACCTGGGCCCGGATCCAGCGGCAGAACGAGGGGTCGCTGAGGGAGACGCCCGACGACACCATGTTCCGGTGGCTGGCGATGGCCTACGCCCACAGCCACCTGACAATGACGGAGAACCACCGCGGCTCCTGCCACGGGGACGACGTCACCGGGGGCCAGGGCATCGTCAACAGGGCCGGCTGGAGCCCGGTGGTGGGCAGTAAGTTGTCCCAGAGGGTGGGGGATTTGGACGATGAGGGAAGTTGATAAGGGGAAATTCAGAAAGAAATTGAGAAAATCAGGAAGATTTGTAAACGGGTAGTTAAAAAAATTAGCTGAATAACCTTTTTTTTTAAATTTGTTGACTTCAATAAGAAATCTATACGAAGTATATGAAGTATTCATTTTATTTTTTTTATTTTCAAATAAGTGGTCACCAAAATTCCCTTCCTGTGTAATTTTTCTTCCGATATAATTTTTTCCACTCATTTGTTTAAAGTAGAGTCATCACACTACAGGGGAAAATGGAGACATAAGTGGTTCAGATGAAAGATTAAAATGATCAAACTTCTCCTTAAATGTCCAACAGAATTCCTGGTGATGGTGGGATGTAAAGGAGCCAGTGACGCTGGAGGACTCAATTTTTATTACAAAACTTTATTTACTGCGACCAATTTCTTATAACTTCAGTGATATTAAAGAACATCATTCAGGAAAAATCGGCCCCCGTGACGTGATCTATTTCAATCCATTTTCATAGATCGTTTTTTAATTTTCCTGAATAACATGTAAGCCATAGAATTTTGCATGGTTAAGTTTAAAGTACTTCAGGAAAAAATAGGCCAAATAACCATGAACACACACCTTACTTAATAATTAATCAAACATTTGTGGAACTGAAAATCCGCTTGAGTATGTATTTTCATTGGATTACGATAAAATGTCAACTACCCAGATATAAGTCCTGAAAGTCGGGTCTCCAGAGCGTTAATGGTTGTGGCTCCGTGCCTTCCCTCTCCAGGTATGAATGACTTCAGCTACCTGCACACAAACTGCTTCGAGCTCACCGTGTTCTTGGGCTGCGACAAATTCCCCCACGAGAGCGAGCTGCCGCAGGAGTGGGAAAACAACCGCGAGGCTCTGCTGTCCTTCATCGAACAGGTGAGGCAGGAGTCGGTAGTGAACTCGCCGACGATCGGCAAACAGAGTCATTCGTTTTGTGGCTCTGTGGGTGCAGCCGGCCGAGACTCCCATCTCGAATGAAAAGACCAGAGAGTCAGTGATAATCAAAGAAATTCTTTGAACAATTTTTATTGTACTTTTTCTTGTTTCTTGATTCTTGTATGAAGGCCGTTAAAAACACAGAGATGATTTTTTATTTTTTATTTTTTTTACCTGTGTTGTCAGCATGCCTGGGCATACAACACAGAGTACTTGTATGCCATTGCATCTAGGACAGAGTTAGTCTCCAAGTGGAGTTTAACTTCTCAACCTGCAATGCCACTTTTTATTCATTCTTTAATCATCAAGAACAGCTGCAACAACTCTGTCCTGTGGACGACCTGTGGGATGACAAGAGCACAGCTTTTTGTTACGCAGAACCACCACCAATCCCCCTCTTTGGAGAACCATCTTACCACGTGAGACAAATAAACAAACAACAACATGTACATGGGAAAAACATAAACAAAGAAACATCAGACGACAACATGTATTGAAAAACAGAGTTTCCTGTCATGGTTATGGCAGTGAATAGGGGAGGAAAGGAGAGGGATGTAATTAGGAGGGTGTTCGGGGGTGTGTTCAAAGCAGGTGCTGGTGGTGTTCGGTGTGTGTGTGTGTGTGTGTGTGATGAGTTGTGGTGACCGATGTGTGTGCACACGACTTGTCCCAATTGGTTCTGGTGTATAAGGATTGGAATTATATCATAGCGGCCTCCAAGCAGCGGAAAAGGCCCCGCAGCCACCCCCGAGTCCTCCAGCCGTATAAACACTCCACAAAGGCAGAAACGCCCCGAGCACCCCACCCTACAAACCAAGAAGACCCCCAGCCCCCAGAGAAGCCAGGAGCCCACGGATCAACACTCACGCACGGCCCCGAGGAGCATAAACAAGTCCCAGAGGCCGCGAGGAGACCCTGCACCCCCGAGGCTAAGACGTACAACCCACCCCCATGTGCAGGCATAAGAAGCACCCGCAGGCGCAGACCCGGGGCCGGAGACGGCAGGCATCGACCACAGGCCCGGAGCCAGGTCCCGCACCGACAGACCAACACCCTGCCAGAACCGCCCGCCCTGCAGGCGAGCCAGCGGGACCCCCATGCCGACCAACGCTCTGCATAAAGGCGAGGCCCGCCATATTGCAACCAGCTATACGCCCCACCACCCGGCCACAAGCCACGAGCGCCCCGACAACCCCCCGTGCCGACGCCCGCAGACAGTCAGACCGAATCAAACGAACAAGAGTCTGAAAAATTGACAAATCTTCTTTATCGAGTCACTCGTAGAAAGCCAAAATATTCATCAACAACAAGGAACTATCTTAAGTTAAAAAAAAATTTAAAAAATTAACAAAAAGTGAAAAATAATTTAAAAAAAAAACATTTTGAGCTTTAAAGCACTTGTTTCCTCTGGACAGGTACACCGTGGCATAAAAGGTGTGGTCAAGGACGTGGAGGGCAATCTGTTGCCTAACGCCACCATATCCATCGAGGGGATAAAGCACGACGTCAAGACCGGTATGTTGAGTTGACATGAACCACCCAGGGATGCTGTGTTGTTATGTAAGGGACATACAAATATACACTGTTGTAATTATTTCCAATACTTGAGTGTCTGCACTTTCAAATTGAGGCATCACAGCAGCAAAAAACAAACAAACAGTGCAGTCAAGAGAGATAAAAATTAAAAATGCAAGAAATAGCACAGGTACACTATCTATCTACACAAGTTAAGTTGAGCTTGCTTCACAATCCGACAAGAACAAACCAAAGGTTTATTCATTCCCATGGAGAGTCGGATTCTGCACATGAAAAGCCATGATGCGCTGCAAAGTGGAATTTCAGCATCCGATCGAGGCTCCGGGATCCGCTTACACTTTCCAACTCGTGCGACAGGTTTCGGTCCGACCCTACGACGGGAACTGACGGCAGTGAAGTTTTTGATTGGAACTGGGCTTGAAAGGAATTAATAAGTCACATATATAGAATAAGAACGGATTAAGGCTAACCTTGGACGTCGCCATATTAACGATCAATAAATCTATTTCCATATAAGTGAATTGTATTTTTATTTATTTTCGCAGTTTGCAAATACTACATAAAGGAACTATTCACACTCTCATTTATGGAAAATGCAATGCAATGCATTTATGGAAGATGCAAAACCCAAACGCAGTTCATCCGGTGGCCACTAGGGAGAGGATCTGTCTGGGATGCGTGTAGGGATCCGGTGTGAAGGAGGCTTTAGTCACT
This sequence comes from Zeus faber, assembly GCF_960531495.2. Taxonomy (NCBI): domain Eukaryota; kingdom Metazoa; phylum Chordata; class Actinopteri; order Zeiformes; family Zeidae; genus Zeus; species Zeus faber. Next base: position 10,274,746 of record NC_137204.1, read on the forward strand.
AAACCTTACTCAGAATAAGGTCTAATGACTTAAGCCCCCAAAAAAATTCAGAATAACTTATTCTAAATAATTTCACGAAAATTAATGGGGGGAAAAAACACAATCACAATTAACTAATTGAACAGAAAACACTTTTATGGTGTACATTTATTTATAGGTATCTATTAATTTCAGTATTTTTTTAAATAATTTTATACTTCATGAAAGCCAATGGGGGGAATTTGTTTTTTTAATTCAGTAATTTATTTGCATTATAATAACCTTATAAATTTTGCATTATAAATCAACGTGTCGCCTCCCTCACTGGTTTCCAGCTGCAGGTGGGGACTACTGGCGGCTGTTGAACCCGGGCGAATACCGGGTGACGGCCAAGGCCGACAGCCACACGCCCCAGTCGAGGCTCTGCATGGTGGGCTACGACTCCGGGGCCACGTCGTGCAGCTTCACCCTGGCCAAGTCGAACTGGGACCGCATCAAGCAGATCATGGCGCTGAACAACAAGAGGCCTGTGCGACTTGTCACCAAAACACCACCCACAGGCGGAGGCGATGGCGGCGGCGGCGGCGGAGGAGGAAACAACGATGGTGTCGCCAAACCCGGCGCCGGCGGCGAGATGGCGGGCGGCCACGAGAACGCGCAGCGGCTCAGGCGGCTGCGGCTGATGCGCCTGCGGAGGCTGCGTTTGCAAAGACTCCGGAACAGCCAGACGGCAACGACGACGACGACGACGACAACCACCACCGCTACGACCACCCTGCCGACGACAGCGTCCACACCAGGCGTCAGCACAACATCCTGGTTTCCTTTTTACTTCTGGTCCACTGAGAGCACATGGGATAGTGTCATGCCGATGGAGGACTACGGCTACAAACACAACTTTGATAATTACTAAACTGCATTAGCCACTATACATATATATATATATATATATATATATATATGTATACACACACACACACACGTATTATTAGACTTACTTAACCAGAATGTTGTTGCGTTACAGTTATGATAAAGCTATTAAAAAAAAATCAAAAAACTAATTTTTCACATGTAGGACACATTTCAACAGAAAGGGATGTAATTATTAATGCGCCTTCACATGGTTTATGTATTATTTACACAAAACAGTCTCTGCTGAGCGGAGACTTATGGAATAATGGGCCTCTATTCAGATTAGCTCTGTGATGATACCAGAAGAACATAGGCAACGCTCCAGAGACACAGCTTGGTTGTTTGTATTGTTCACGTGGCTTTAGAATTGTTTCCTCACCTTAAATAAATTGGTTTGATGCAACGCTGAGTGAAAAATCCATGACCGTAACGCGTCCGGGCGAAAACACATCTTTAGGGAGTATCCCCCTACATTACCGTAACGATGTAGTACCTCGTATTTTTTAAAGAAACAGTTTTAAACATGACAATACAAGAACAATGTATGGGAATGTCGTGATGGAGAATACATTTCGCGCTGTCATTGTGTGTTCCGCCATTTTCATTCATTCCCGTAACAGCCGTCTTTAACCGCCTGGAGGCGTTGCAGTAGGGAATCTTTTGATATGAAAAGGACAGGAAAAGAAAATACAAACATAATGTCATGATTAAAAACAACCAAGTGCACTATATAGTAGGCATTGTGTGTACTTTAATATTCAAATGAATTATTTCACTCTAGTGCTGTGCCCGTTCGGGATGGGCTGCATTTAGGGGCGAGCAGATCGATACCAAAAGGGATATTTCCCCACTTGCTTGGTGCCCGGCGCTGTGTGGTGAACGGGAGCTCCTTTCCGCACACATGTCAAGTACTTCCACACGCAACAGTCAGAAAAGCAATCAGTGAAAGCGATCCGCTGCACGTCCCAGTCCAGCATTCCTCCAAACAGAACCAGTAATAACAGATTGTTTTGGGGGATTCTGGCCCTGGTATTACAGTACTGGGTATCGGATCGAAACCAAATTCGCCCACCCCTACTGCCCTGCGAGCTGAGCCCCTCGCTATTCCCTTGTTTATTCAAAGTTTTATTAATATTACACGTGTCGCTTGCCCAAACTGCATCAAATTTGACACTGCACATCCTTGGGTCCCCGGCAATACACCCGCAAAGTATGAAGTTGATTGGATGAACTGTTGTGGAGGTTATCAAAGGACATACAGACAGAGATAGGTAGATTCCCTGTAAATGTGTTGTCGATTTATTTCACAAGATGTTTTCTGGTTGCAGAGCACTCCACTTTCAAAATCCACATAAATACAATCAATGAGACTAGGTAGAAAAAAAACCTTATTTTTATTAAGCAATTGGTATATTTATATGAACATTTTATTACAAACAATATTATACAGTCCAATTTCTGCCTGTATGACTACCATCATCTGCAAAGGATGAGTCAGGTACGGGATCAAAAGGTTTGTGTCCGAAATATACAATATATATTGTACAATGTCCACAAGTACAACTTCTGTTGAGCCACGCCTGTGGCTATATTAAAGCAGTCCATAAACGATGTTTCGCTCCTACGACTGGACAGCCCGTTTTGCTCTGCTTCCCGTGCCAGTACCGCCGAAAGACTTCAGTGGGTTGGTAGGTTTCTTCTACAAGGTTTGAAAGAGTGACATCAATTCATACAATTTAATTTATTATTATTATTATTTTTTATTTTTTTTAATGGGACTGCACTCAGCCTTCAGCTTAATGAGAGCCATTCGAGAGGCACTGCCATACAACAAATACTCAAAACCCTTGAAAAGCTTTGGATTCATCTAAAATACAATTTTGGAAAGAACATAACGTCCAAGTTGGAAATATTTAAACGTGGAACTATGGGGACAGTTATCAAAGTCGGGTTTGGACAGGAATAAAAAAATCATGCTAATATATATATATATTTTCTTTTTAAGAGAAATATCACCCTACACCAGGATATCTACCAGTTGCTCACCAATAAAATATTTTCACGCCCCCAATCCCTTCAAGACTCACCTTCAGACATTGCTTTTTAACATCTTTTCGTTTCTTCATCTTCCTCTTTCGGAGCGACAGTGGGTTTATTACTCCTCTCAGCATAGTCGGGACTGGAGGTCAATGGGAAAGACATGCAGTCATTATGGGGGAAATTTTTTATATATATAAGTAGTTTATTATTATTATTCATAATAAGGTTGTTATTGTAATTAATATAATTTTGAGACATAAGCTGTGTGCAGGGTATCTGAAGGAGGCACATTAAATGTAATAATAAATAAATAAATACCGCTGCAGGCAGCAGTACACAGGGTCCAGTTTAGTCATGGTAGGTACTAGGCTTGGACCGTGCAAACTTTCAATCGCCGATTGAGTTTGTGCACGCATAGAACGTAATGTGGCAAATGTGGTGTCCCCTTTCCAGAAGTGCAGAATTTATTATTTACAAGTATTAGTATACAAGTATTTACACAAAAACATTGAGTTTTTGCTAAATTAAGGCCCATAGCAACAGAAACAGAAAGCAACGGAGAGACGTGTTCCGACAGTAGGGACGCACAGGTTTTTTGGAACAGTATGGAGTAAGGTCTTGGACAGTCCCTTAACTCAGTTGTGTTCAAATATTATGTTTCATACATTTAGGAAACAAAGGGTAGACCTCAGAGACCCATATTAATGTGTAAAAAGGAGCAATATAGGTCCTTAAATGAATAAATAGATCTAAATTAAAAAGACAGGCATGGGAGCTGGCGTACATCGCTGTCTGGAGGAGAAACAAAAGAAAACTGCTCGAATTCTCTGAGTTAGGTTTACGTTTTTCATTTTCCATACAAGTAAGAAATTAAGGAAACAAAATAAATCAAAATCTCTCTATATGAGATTAAATGATATATTGATATATTATAATCACACGATTTGCATATGAATGGCAGGTATGTACGGGTGGGGGGGGGCATGGTCCCCATGGTGCCCTTATCAGGCGCGCTTTTTATTTTTATTTTAAATTAATGGGTGTCGAGGTCACGGATTGTCTGGGCAAGATCTATTCATGAGGAATTCCTCAAGAACCTCTGCACTCTGCTGTGCTGCTCCATTTGCCCAGAGCGGTAAAATTCCTAGAACCGGAGCTGAGGCGCATGGAGGCCTTTTGTTTTTTTGCGCACATTCCCCTTAAAGTCTCTGTACGAGATTGTAGAAGGGATGTGAGACCCAATTACTAGTGGTTACACGACAGCGCCGAGGGAGCAGATATTTTTCCCCCCACTATTTTTTGCTCCAAATGTCGATCGATATTTACCTAACTCGAACGATGTCTGAGATGTCCCGATTCTAACGAGACCTCAACCATGTCTGTGCGTACTGCCGTTGTCGTGTTTCAGGCTAATTAACGTAGCACTTTAGGACGTAACAGTAAAAACAGTGTCCTACTGAGGTATTCCGGGACATTTTTCATGTGTGGTTTGACGATGGCAGGGTGCAGATCTTTGTCATGTCTCAACAGCTGCAGGTCCCTGGGGTTATCCTCAAAGTATGTCTGTTGTTAAAAAAAACAAACAAACAAACAAACAAACAAACAGTTTCTAAGTCCTCCTGCAACGCTCATCAGTTTCGCATGGTTGCAGTGACAGTGGAACGACGCATACCTTGAGTTTTTCAGAGTTGAGCAACTCCTGTTTAATCTCTCTGAGTCGGGCCTCCTTGACCGCATGCTTCGTCACCGAGCGCATGGCGTCCTGGAGACACAAGCAGCAACAATAAATCACGGATGTTTTACGACTCCAAATTAAAAAAATAAATGTAGCAGTCTATGTACGTAATGTAATCTATGTAAATCAAATTCCTTGAGGCTAGTTAATGATAATAGGCTATTATCATGATAATAAATAATTGTAATTCGGAAGAAAGCCACTTACCCGGCACCGGTAACGAAAGCCGTCGATCTGCTCCATCTTGAACTCATAAGGTTTCAGCAAACACTCTGCATTATCTGACAGAGAAAATGTCCCAAAATATGAGAATGGATATCTGTATCGGGGTTCTCCATGTCATAAAAAACAATATTACATTCTTTTAGGATTTGAAAAACAAAACCAGGGGGAATATCACAGGTTTTCAATGATCACGGTTTCTTTTCAAGCACTTCAGCACAAAATGGCTCTTTAGGGTTTTCCAGTCCTTAAATTTTCAAGGACGAAATTCAATCGCCTCAAGGACCAAGACAGATATTCCTGCAGGTAGGAGTTTGGTTTGAGCTCCATGTTTACGAAACCCCGATAATGAAGAGGGTAAATTGATACAATTAGGATTCAAATACACTAAAAAAGTAATTCTGTTCCGTTGGAGATGTAGTCCATTGATGGAATTTACCTGAGAGATGATCCTTCACCTCAGCCAGGAGAGGATGATCTGTGTGAGAGATGAAGGAGAGAGCAGTGCCTGGGTTGTCCGCTCGCGCAGTTCTACAAAACAAATTTAACCTATTAGTCAATATTGCATTTTTTCCCATAAAGGCCAAATGACAAATTCTACAGCCAGGGTGATTTTTTTGTATCCATGTATCTATGATTCCAACAGTCTCATCCTTCCGTGACTTCTCCCAAGAGACATTGCATGTATTTTTACCCTCTGGGAGAATAAGTGGATTTTTTCCAGAAGCGATCTGCTCCACAGCAGAGCAGCAGCAGGAAATTGAGTAAATTAAAATACATCTAGAGCGGAGTTTTTATTTAATTTGTTTGGAGAAAAGCTCACTCTGATCTGCAGTTTGCCTTTTACTACCAGTGTTCCCCCTCTGGCAAAAATAGCATCAGTTTTTTTGCACTTATTTTGGTGAGTAACTTAATAGTGTAATAGTAAGTAACTTATTGTTTATTATTCTAAAGTCTAGTTTCGCTAGAGCTCTTAACTGTTAAGGTGTGTTTAAATATTCTCATATTTGTTATTATTTATCATTTTTAATATTCAAATAAAAGTCAAACTTTAAAAATCAAGACTTGATAGTTTAACAGTGGCATAGCCATCAGTGCTGAAAAAACACAACAAAACGTTTAAATCGAAACCTTAAAATCCAATCGTGACAGCCCTAGTATTTGGTATAGAAGAATTGGAAAGACCAGACGTGGAAAGAGTACGAGGAGTCATTCAAGTTAAGTTAACAAAGTTATTAAAGTAGTGATGAGAATGACTCCAGTACCTAATTCAAGCAATTAGGTATCAAGTTTTCTGGCTTGTTTATTTGGGAGAACAATACTTTTGAGTTGTGTTGAGGATGTAACTCATTTGTAAATAACACAGACAATGAATAAACCGTTGTTATTTTGGCCAAATAAACGTCCAAAAACACTCCACGTTTCACAATAAAGACTTATTGTAAAGACTAGAGAGGCCTTGTTTTAATTGGCTCTGGAATTTAAATCTTTGAAAAGGTTCAAGTTCAAGAGCTTATTTTTCACATACATGCAGTCATACATATATCCAATATTTGTTCAAATTCATATGAATTAAGGCACAATTTATTTCACAGTTAACAGTTTATTCAAGAGAAGAATTGAATTAAGAATTGCAAAGTAGAATATTTTCTTCGAAAACATTATGAGTAAGAGTATGGAATTTTGGTTATAGTCGATCAAGTACTGTTACAGGTGGTATTGGTGTATTTGTTTCCCCTGAGGCGTGTTTAGTGTGAGGAGTCAATGTGCCATTACCCTCTTGTGATTTTTTATTTTTTAAATATAAATATAAAACTTAAAATGTAGAGCTGCCCCCTGAAAGTCGACGAGTGGAATCATCAGCCGGAGAGCAGTCAGTGGACTGAAATTCAAGTCGAGCAGTGTTTTTTGAATTATTTTTGGTCAGTCTGTGTGCATTACAATAACCGGATGAAACAGAAAGAAGCTCACAAAAATGCACAGGGGTAACATTTCAAAGAGGAATCAAAAATAAGGGGAATCATGGAGTCGTTCTCTGATATTACTTTAGAAGACGCAGGTTAAAGCTCCGCTTGAAAGCGCTCCAAACCAGGAAGCTGCGTTCACGGGAACTCGTTAAACTAATCCCTTTCGGAAGTGTTGCTGCCGAATCTGCGTAATGAAAAGCCAAATCCGATTCTCCTGACAAAATTCTGAGTCGGGTACAGCCCTTATTAAATGTCTTCCAGCTAAACGGACTTCAGCCAACCTTTCTGTCAATTGCACCTACCTGCCAACCTGATGTATGTATGAATCCACGGACGTGGGGAAGTCAAAGTTGATCACGTTGGAGACGTTCTGAAAGTCCACGCCCCGGGATATTCCACACTCCTTGTCCCTGACGAAGACATGGTACAGAGGTCAGAGGTTTACATCGGAGAAAAGCTACAAGAGGTTGGGCAATACGGCTGAAAAGTCTATTTAACTCTCGGAAATCTTAACACTCACCTTCCCCCTTTGCTTTTCTGTTTCTTCTTTCCGCCTTTGACGGCAGCCTGCGATGCAGTCATGGGATTGCCCAAGGCATGCTCGTCTGTGGTGATGATGTAGTTATAGAACCCTTGGTTGAACTGCATTATGATGTGACACCTGGTGCATTTGTAAAATGAGAGGGCCGGGGTTTTAATTGGAATTCTATCGTGCGGGAAGATTAAAAAAAAAAAAAAAAATATATATATATATATATATATTTTTTTTAAGTTCCTCACCTTGACTGCACAGGCAGCTCGGAGTTGAGCACGCAGGCTGGGATGCCGAACTGCTCCAGAAACAGTTTGAGCCTGTAGCACCGCTCGATGGACGCCACAAACACCAGGGTCTTTCCCCGCACCAGACTCAGCTTGAGCAGAGTGTAGATGAGCAGAAACTTGTCCTCCTCCTCGCATTTAACACTGTACTGCTGCAGCTGGCCGCTGCCAGGCAGCTGGAAGCCTTCCAGCTTCAGGGTCACCTGAGGGGGTCCATCCAAGAATTATGATCAGCACCTTGAGTCTCGAGGTGTAAGTCTTAACAGTTGGAACCAAGCGCTCCTATTTTAAAGGGGTAGGCTTTGTCAAAGGCGTTATCAAATAAACACGTGAGCTTGTAAATGAAACTGTATAGTTCACATGTACATTTTTTTAATTTGTAAATGCTTGCACACAGCAAAAAATGTACTTATTAAATTGTGTTATGGATGTTGGTAAACTACACCCTGTGAAACTTCTCTCATTGTGTGTTGTAGTCATTTACTTACAGGATTGTGTAGAAGAAGCTCCTTGAGGGACTGGACTTCGACAGAGATAGTAGCAGACATCAACATGGCCTGGTAAATCTTTGGCAGGTGGCTGTTTAAAAAACACAAAAAAACAACAAAAAAAAAAAAACAATGGGCCAAGAATGTAGGCATTTAATAAAGGCTTTAAAATATTCTGCATTGTTTAATAAAATATCATCTTGTCAGTTAATTAAATTACCGTATTTTCCGGACTATAAGCCGCTACTTTTTTCCTAGGTTTTGAACCATGCGGCTTATACAAAGGTGCGGCTATTCTGTGGATTTTTCTTCCACCGCTAGGGGCGCTCTAACCGGAATTAGAATCAAAAATAAGATAGACGAAAAATCAATGCAAAGAAGAATACGCTACTTTTTCTTTAGCAGATAAAACGCGGACGATAAATTACCAACTGGTAATTATTTTCAAATCCTCGCCCCTTCATCATGGAACCCACACGAAGAAGTTTGTATGATGCAAGTTTAAAGTTGAGGCCATCGACATCAGTGTGAATCGGGCATTTAAAGCTGCACTCCGGGTTGAGTGGGAGGCTTGGATGACAAGTGGTGAGAAGTCATTCACAAAAACTGGCCGCATGCGAAAAGCATCTTTTTCTGATGTCTGTCAGTGGACCCTAACAGCGTGGAGTGCTGTGAAAAAATCCACCATCACCAACGGGTTCCGAAAGGCTGGACTGCTACGCGAAGAGAGCGGCGCACCTTCAGAGTCAACTTCACCGGAAGATGACAGTGACACGGAGAGCGAGACTGATGGAGACAGATGTGACGAAGCGCTTCTGAGGCTGTTCAACTCCGACACTGAAGAAGACGACTTCATGGGTTTCAGCGAAGATGATTAAAGTGATTTGTGGTTTCAAACACAGGAGAAATTAAGGTAAATAAATGCCGTTTTTTTTCTCTTGGTTCTGTTTTAATCAGCAAAGTTGCTGCCGTGTTAAAAGGCACTGTTCGGAAAGAATCTGTTCAGGTACATACATGTACATTTACAGTTCAAAATTGTTCTGTACATGCAGTAAATATCTAATTTTTCAACGTAGATATCTGCGGCTTATAGCCCGGTGCGGCTTGTATATCTCTTTTTTTTTTTTTTAAATAGAGCGGATGCGGCTTGTATACAGGTGCGCTCTATAGTCCGGAAAATACGGTAGTGTGGATCTTAAGATACAGGACATATTAAGGGATTATTTTCCTTCCAAGATTTTTTTTTGCTTTCCAAGGATTGATGAATACTTTCTAAGACATTTGTTATATAACCCCTGATAATTTATGCTTCTTCGGCCCAGTGGTCAAGATTTCCTTTTGAGCGTAAAAATGAGACGCTTCTGTTTTCTCTCACCACAGCAGGTTTTTCACATCAGCTTCGAAGCCAAAAGAGAAGAGAAGGTCGGCCTCGTCCAGGACCAGGGTCTCGAGGCAGCTGTGGAGGGTCAGGTTCTGAGCGTTGAGGTGCGTCAGCACGCGAGAAGGGGTCCCCACAACCACGTCGGGCTTCTCCATCAAGATGGGCCTGACAATGTGACGTGTTACTACCCTAACATAGTTACACTGCGGGAACCGTCCAATTCAATACAATCACAACACAAAATCAGGACTAAGATAATCCTACATGAATTAATCAGAATTTAAAAATGCCTTTCTGAGACATTGCTTAATTTAAGATGACTTTGTTCTAGACTAAGGTAATGAAGGCAGCTCCTTCTGTCTGGTCTTGGTCCAGATCATCCATGTTCTATATTGTCACGGTGGACATGGATTCCCACATCCATTAATCCAAAAATAAACCTGCCTCCAGCCAGGTTTCATTAAGGCCTTCTTAGACCTACATTAGCTCTAATCTTCCTTCCGGAAATCCCATTTTTTAAGTAAGACTAGGGCAAGTCAGAGACTGTTTTAAACCATGACTGAGTAAAGGCCATTTGAGTTAGTCCAGATTAAAAGTGTGATTTTGTTTAAGATTAGGGCATAATCTGGGCCCACCAAACCACCACCGTGTGATTTCAAAGATTAGATGCAGGCTGATGAGGCAATGGGATGGAAATTGGACGAGTGTAGTCTCGGCCCTTAATGTGACATAATGGCCCAGCTCGAGATGAAAACGAGGTTAAAACCCATTAAAAACAAAAATCGCTGTGGTTACCATTCTAACTGAGCCATAAGACTAACCTCTGTGCCGACACATCGGCCTTGCCGGAGATGTCGGCCACTCGGACGTCCCTTGCGCAGTAGGCCGTCAGCTGACAGATCATGGACTGTACCTGGTGGCCAAGCTCCTTGGTCGGCACCAAAATTAGCGCTCTTACGTTCTGCTCACGAACACACTGAGGATTTGACAAACAAAACACTTGTGTTATTGGTAAAGGTGACGGAGGGTGGTGTTGCAGTTTATTAAAGGACCTATATTGCTCCTTTTTACACATTAATATAGGTCTCTGAGGTCCCCAAAACATGTTTTTCTTTTCTTTCTGAAGATACCACTAGATTATGGATTTGAGTCATTGTGACATGGATGTTATACTATAGTGTTCCAAAACAGGCAGTTTCAGTGTGTGTAGCTTTGATTGTTAATGACCAGCCAAGCCCCTTGTTCTGCACCAATGGGCTTTGTGCACAAGTTCTGGGTTCTGTGAGCAAATGGCGTTTGAGCTTTACTCTGGGCTTTGTTTTATTTACTCCGTAAACTTTTAGCTGATTTCACCTTATCAGCACACTAAAATCTGTTCCTGAACAAGCTTGAGGCGAGAAATAAACAATCCAGTTGCGGAACCTTCCCCTATTACTGTAGATCTACAAGGCAGAATGTAAAGGTTAGTTCTGACTTTGGTTGCCGTGCTCCAGACTCGAAAGGGGCAGACACCACACGGCGACACACCAGGATTCTTGGATGTGGGGATTTTGGAAAATAAAACAAATACATCTACAATAAAAACAAACTATTTTTTATTGGGATTTTCTTTGGAGAAACACACAGCGGATCTGATGGAGCAGATGACCGTATGGAGAAACCCGGCAGGAGCTAACGTCAGCTTGTGATGAAAGTAGAAAAAAACAAAACTCTGAAAACTGAGCGTTCAGAAGCCTCAGCAATATTAGTTTACCTCATTACTTGACACTGGCCACATCTAATATGAACATCTGAATTTGTAACATTATGTATACGACAGAAAATAAGGAAAAGCATAATATGTCTCCCCCCCGCTTTTTATGAGAAGTCATAAACTGGTTGATATATTGGATAGTGTAACAATGAAAACAATGCAATTCACTACGAGTTTGCTTTAAAAGTTATTTCTTATTTTATCCTTCATAATTATGAAATTATGAATGAATAAATGATTTAAATCTGTATTATTAGAGTATATTATAGATATTGGATAGAATAGATATTACCGCATTCACATATTCAAGGAATTTCTCATGGTGAGGATTAGTGCATTTCTCTACAGACAATTAGCGTTAAAAAAAGCTTAGCAGTCTGAAAAAAATAAGTAAAATGAAATATAAATAAAATTCTAAACAAAAACAGTGTTGAATATATACAAATAGCCAAAAATACAAAAGAGAAGTAGTCAAATGAATAAAATGCATAAAATATACATCTGATCTGTTCTGATCCAAGTCACCATTTTGACTGAGGAAACCCAGAGAGAAGCCTCAACCTCCTCTGCTTTATAGTGTCCAAGTTCAGTGACAATTTTTTTAGAGAAAATCTTTTGTTGTTGTCTTACCTGTTTGGAGGTCAGGATGCGCTGTATGACAGGCACAGCGTAGGCGGCTGTTTTCCCGGAACCCGTTCGAGCCCGAGCCAGAACGTCTTTACCCTCCAAAGCCAGGGGAATGGCTTTCTCTTGGATAAGGGTCGGCTCAGCCCAACCCAAGTCAGCGATGGCCTAGGTTACAATAGAATCACATCAGAACAATGTGTATTAAACATGCACCAATGTAAGTACCAGGGTAGAGTAAGCGTAGTATTCTCTGTAGTATTCGGTTGACTGACTGCATGTCAGAATAGTGGGCATACCATTTCGACATTATATTACATAACCCCCCCACATGGAATACATTTTACACATAACTGGTATTGACAACGTGAAAAGTGGTGTCCCAAGTGCAGCCCCAATGCTTCCCACTATGCTATTACATAACTTTGGAATATATTTCAAGCTCCCGCTGCATTCATCCAAAGAACCTAGACATTAGATGTGGATTTGTATCTCTGGAAATGTAAAAATGTAATCTTCCCATTTTGTGTGACCTGTCCAGTGTCTGCTAATGCTCGGTGTTTTCTTTTAGTACAGCCATCCCGGGAGGTTTTTGTTCCAATTTCTGTGTTAATTGGAACAATCGGTTTTGTGTACAATCATACTATGAGTACTACAACAGGAGGTGTTTCCTGCCCGCTGCAGTAAGACTGTATAAGTCAGATCAGATCACTGAATGCTGTCAGTGTGTGTCTTTTTCGTCAACATCTGGGATGACACAGCATTGTTTTTAAGCATTTCCCCCCCCTATCTTGCCTGGGGTGAGGCCAAAGATGATTTCCCAGCAATGGTTGGATAATACAGTCGTATTCTATTCTACACCAACGCCCCACCTTGGTCTGAGTGACCAATGTTTATTTAAACTGTTTAGAACGACTCTTCTTGTAACCCTGTATACGTACAGTATTAATACAGAACGTATACACCAGATATAATCACGCATTCGTGCGTCACCTGCTACACTTATTATAGAGGTTTTTTTTTTTTTTGATTAATTGTATATTGTGACATTTTCTATTTTCATCCTACTGCTATTGGCCACCACAGTGTGCTGCTATCACACCGATTGGAGGTGTGTACTTTAAACTGACGCCATGGCAGAAGGGTCAGCTAGCTGGCCACATGCTACGTAGTACATTTAGAGAAGACACAGGACCACACTGGTGAAAAAGCTGGTACAAAAAAACCCCAAAAACAACAACAGCAACTGCTGAAGACGACGTCTCCATATGCCAGGATAAAAACACCACGTTGAACCGTGGGAAACCCAAATAGTAGACGGTTCGAGCTCTGCTCTCGCCACAAACCACCCCTATCGCTCAGCCTCAGCTCTGCACGTTTCGCTCGAACAGCCTGACGGGTTATCTGGCTCGAACGCGTGGCGCCGGGACTCACCTTCAAAACGCGGTCGTCCAGGCCCATCTCATGGAACAACAACTTCTCCGCCATGTCGCCGCCCTAACCACACGTGTTGAGAGTGGAGCGTCCAGCTGCTTCCGGGTGTAGTTCTGCAGCTTCCGGCGGAGTTCTGCTTCCTCTTCGGTTCATGTCGGCGATCGGCAAACGGCAATTGGCGCATTACCGCCGCCAACCGGACTGGAGTGTATACCAAGGATTGCCACGCTTCTTAAAAGCTAAATAAATGAATACGTGTTTAAATTTATTATTATTATTTATTTCACTTCTGGATCGATAGGGTCCGTTACAGCTGAATTATTCAAATTGTCTTTAACTCGTCACCAATAATGATCGCAGCAATCTGGTGTCTTTAATCATAAATAAGTGCTTTAAGTAAATATTTCTCATGCTCAAATCGTTAATTGTGTGAACTGTTTTTATTTCCGTCCCAAACTATTTCAACTTTATACATTTCTTTACATTTATTTCTTTAAAAAAAAAAAAAAATTCCCTCTCCGAATAGCACCTCTATGAACTATAAGTTCATATTTAAATGAAGGGGAATGGGGTTTGAATTGGGACTTTTCGGCAGACGGGTGGATGTGGCTGTCCAGCTGTGCCATCCATCGGTGAATGGAATCGTTAACTGGTAAAAGAAAAAAAATACTTGCAAGGGGAGTGGACAATGAGGTGAAGGAGAGGGGGAGCAGGCTACCATTTGAAATATAATAAACGCATCACTGAGGTTTATTGGAACACACATGATAGGGTTATGGGTGGACGCTGGAGGAACATGTGGTATTTTGTAGAACATGTGGTATTTTGTAGAACACGTGGTCATTTATTGTCAGAGATACAATATCAGTGTGTGTGTGGGGGGGGGGGGGGGGTGGAAGTGTCACAAAGGTCAGGAATGGGGCTCGTGCGAGGAAACGGATCCTTTTGCTTTTCTGCCATTCCAAAGCAGAAGGCGACGAAGCGATCCGGTGCAGGCAGAGCAGGCGTCGTTGTCCCGTCAGTTTTACGTCTTATCTTGCTCGGACTGCCAATTTCACTTTGCATGAATGTGTGCCCTTTGTGGAAATCACAATCAGAATCAGAATCATCTTTGTTGCCAAGTAAGTTTACATGTACAAGGAATTTGTCTTGGTGTACGTTGCAAACATAAATGTAAAACAATAAGTAAAATATATAAGAATATGTAAAATAAGGCTGTTTATTTTTTTAATTTTATTTATTTTTTAATAAATCTACAGTTTGTGCAGGAATGTGCAAATGTTCAGTATAAAGTGTAATAGTATGTGCAATGTTCACGACTATAGGGATTTAGCTTCCAAACTTTGAAGCTATTAACAAGCACTTAGTTCCCATTTTTAGAAACCCAAGAAGAAACCCAATTGGATTAATTAAAACATGCAGGCCTGTTATAGATTTATTAGCGGAGCAAATGGAGAATCACAAAGACATAATTTGTAATAATGACAACAATTGCAGATCACATGATGAGCTTAGAAAGCCTATTTTTTTAAATTACTTTCCTTGTGTTGTGTCTCCCATTTCTTCCCAGTGGAAGTCAACCGCAGTACACCGAGGACCAAACCAGCCTGAACAATAACCTAAACCATTTCCCACACTTTCTCATCTAGAAAGGAGAAAGCCTGGATCACAGGTTTTTGACACCCTCGTCAAAAGGGAGGGATCTATAATTACACGTGCCCCCAGCACACTCTCACTGGTCATTAGGCAAAGGCAGTGGCGTGACTACCGAGGGTGCAACCGGTGCAGCTGCACCGGGGCCCAGTGGCCACGAGGGGCACATCCCATTGCTGCACCAGCGATAGGGTGCCTGTGAACTGTGCTTGCTGTGCGTCCCCTTGTCCCATTCCTCCAAATAAAAACCCCCAATGTTTTTTTCTATTTTAATGAGGAACAGAGTAAAATAAAATTGCCTACATAAAGTAAAATAAAATTGTTTGGTTGCAATATTTTGGGTTGCCAAAACTTCATTCCCATGTTTTCTCATCTACAAAGGACCTGCACTGGGTCCTCCATAATTGATGTAAATGGGACAAGCTATCTACTAAATCGAAAGGGTGCTCTGGCCGTTTTGGGTATGTTTAGTTACAAATCCACACACCTTTGGCCAAGTTTGGTAAACAATTATTTCCCCAAAACCTGTCGGTAACTAACCACTTGTCTGTAGAAAACTTTAGAGTATTCTTAAACCTGTTTGGGTAAGCCCCAGAAATCAGGGCCCTTGACCAAGCATGAGAAAAAAGAATAAACTGAACATAAATAAACTACAGCTTGGCAGTTGCTAAGCAACAGCGGCTTCCGGTCGTAGTGTAGGACCGAAATGTGTCGCACAAGAAGAATTTCAACACATTTGGACCCTCTGGCGCTCGCAAAAAATCTCCTTGGAAATGAATGGACTTCCGGTCAGCCATTTGTCGGATTCAGTGAAAAGGCAGCGTCAGCCCCTGTGTATCAGATGGCGTACTACATACCACACACTCGATTTTAGTACGGTAGTTCAGTATAAACAATTTTGGCTTCTCAAGCATGCGTCACACTGCATCAGAAATTGCATCGGACGGTTGGATAGTCCCCGTAGTGGCCGTCGGATGAACTGTGTCTAGGTTAAAATTATGTCAGGGAAAATGTGAGAGCTTGTTTCTTTCAAGCTTCAGACATACTACATGGTCATCCAGCTTTTACCAGCTATTAGAGCATACTATGGTTGCAGACAAACCTAGTTCTCATACTAATTAGTATGCTACTAATTTTGGACATGGAGCTAGTGTCTTGCATAAGGACATGCCAAAGTGTCACCATGTAGAGCCACTGAGCCCTGAATGTCATGTCCATATCATATATTTTGTTTTCATTCAACTAAAGTTGAGTCTAATGTTATAGTTCATAGTATATAGTACAATTCATGTATTATTGATTGCACTGGACTTTCTATGGTCACAAAGCCAAGATAACATGTTGAGAATGGACGGACAATTATTATGAAATCCAGGTGAGGCGGTCCTTTATTTCCTTCGTTCCGGCAGACTGCATTGCGAAACTTACGGAGACAAAATTGTGCATGCTGTACCGGCCTGAACCCTGAAGGCAGCAACATTCTTCAAGTAGCTTTCATGGATATGCGCCGGGGGAGCGACTTTTTTTTGAAACGAATAAGCCAATTTGACATACCAGACGACAGACAAATACATCTTAGTATACGTACCTACAGTCTCTCTCTTGAATCTTGAATCTTGAATCATTGACCCAAACTTATAAGGAAGGGGGTGGAAAAGCGTTTCTATCTTCTTCAAAATTACATTATTTGTAGCTGAGATTCATTATACAAAATGAATTCACTTTTTGTGGCAACCCAATATATTTCTTTGGTAATGCCCCGTTTATTCAAAATGATTCATATCTGATCGGATACTTTAGGATTGGTCTAAAGTATATCCTGCAAATGAGTAATTACTAATTCTAGTGTTATTCTGCTCACATAATATCATAACAATACACGCATTTTATGGAAAGTGACATGGTATGCCATTGATGTATTTAGTCCCCTTTTCTTTGATCGAGTGTACAACTACCAAAATTCACATTTGAGGTTGTTTCTAGACATCGTTGAACTGTATTCAACAATATACAACAATCTGCAACAATATACAACAATTGATCAAAAACACTGCAAATAAGATCTTTATAATAACACTGTGTTAATAACACTGTGACAACAATAATGATTAAGGTCTATGTATGTGACAAATATAAACCTCTTGAACTCTTGGCCTTAAATAACACTCTGTTAATAACACTGTTACGACAATAGCGATTAAGATGTTCATTTAACAGCACTGTATGGATCACACTGTCACAACAATATAAATGAACATCTTTATAGGCATAGAGTGTACTACTAGAGCTATTGTATATACAACACACCTTTGGAATAGACCAATTTCTTTCAAAAAGCAGGAGACCTCATGTTGTCCGAATCATGTGTCAAACTTCCCCCATATTAAATGCCATCGTCAGCATTTAGGAAGGAAGGCATGTGACGAAGATCTTATGTTCAACGATTCTAACTCAGGAGCACAAGTTGTGCTTTTATTTCCCAAAATGATGTGAGGATGAGGGATTTCACACAGCCAGTCAGATGAGATGACTGTGGTGGGCATCTGCTCTGTGGCCTTATGTCCCTTAATGAGTATGAAGCGATCATGTGTGCTTCCGATGAGAGGGAGCCCCTTCATCAACCAAATTCACCAAGGCCATGAATAAAGAGGTGGTAGGGACTAACGCCATGAAATGCAATCAGCGGTCAGACATTTTAGGTTCTTTTTTTTCCCGGAGAGACTAAATTAGTCAGGTCCACATCAATTCATAACAATAGATTGAGTGTCTTAACTATTCAAGTGCTTTATGTGCCAGGGTCTTGCTGTCTTCCTCCATATTGAAGTCTTTATCTACCTAACAAACGGCCAAACATGTAACATGGCTAATAAAAGATGAAACGACAGGGCGTCCCTAATTGGATGACCCTGCATTAAATACAGGGTGAATGTAAGACAAAGGCATATTGAAAACCAACCCTTTGAGGCCTAGGCCATTCCCAGTCCAGCAGCTGGAGACTTTATATATTTGGAAAAAAATGTATGTCATCCCGATATCTCTTGATATGATATCGCT
Source organism: Zeus faber (assembly GCF_960531495.2). Classification (NCBI taxonomy): domain Eukaryota; kingdom Metazoa; phylum Chordata; class Actinopteri; order Zeiformes; family Zeidae; genus Zeus; species Zeus faber. The sequence goes on from NC_137204.1 coordinate 10,292,807, forward strand.
TGATAAGAAGTCACATTGTGTCCAGGACCCCAGTCAGAGAATATTGTTATTGTTAGATATGATTTTATTCCAAAACTCCGTACTTGTCTATACTATAGTTTCATTAATGAAATAAAGGTGGATTCGAACTATAAAACACCTTGCTGGGGACCCCCGGAACCTCTTGATTGGCCCCTGGGGGGTCCCGGGCCCCACATTGAGAACCACTGTGCTCAACTACACATGGGCTTCCAACGTGACAAGGCCACAATCTAGACTTTTTTTCAAATTAAGACTATGTTAGAGAACTCAAATTAAGGCTTAATCTAATGGCCGTGATTAGCTCAAGTTCAAGTTCAAGAGATTATTTGTCACATACATATATATACGGTCATACATATATGCAGTGAAATGTCATGACACGCACAATAAGCTCTATAAGCTCTTCCACCTCCGATGTGGCAAAACGGATGTCGGTTTAGGTAAGATTTCTCACAGATGCGTGTAAACAGGCTCCCGATTTAATGCTATAAGCTTATTTTGATAAAAAATACTAAAATAAAATAAAATAAAAACAACATATGCTTAATATTTATCAGTATAACAACTCTAAAAACAAAGTTTTGCCACGTGTAGTGGTAAATTTTATGGACAATCCTAAAAAGAACCAGTGAGAACTAAGAGTGCCGATAGGTGTAAAAACATTATTCGGTTTAAAACCTTTTCGAACCCCCAAATGGAGATCTTGCACTTAATTGGACACAATAATATATTTGTCTAGACCAAAAGGGTCCATAGAAAATATAACTAGTCCTATGTAGTGTGGGGATGGTGTGGTTTGAGAAGCCACAACTGACCTGGATCTAGGTAATTGGGATCAGAGTGGCTGCATACCTGTTGCTCATTGGTTGATCTAATGTTCAACAGGTTAAATCCCCATCCCCACATACACTCAGGAGAGAGGAGCCCTGGCATGACCTGTGTCCATCTGCTCCAGGGCTTGTTCTATCAAGCCCCCTCTCCACAATAAAATTGTGTGTTTTCTACAACCCCGTCTTCTGTGTCTCTGTGCCGGAGGTTCCTGAACACGTCACTTGGGTGGCGCGTGGTAGGCGAAATTGCCACAAATAATAATAATAGTAAGCCTTACACAGGGTCCATCTTAGTCATGTTAGATACGGATTCCAGTTTTCTGAGTTCCCATAAAATACACCATCACTCTGTACCGACACCAATTACAATTTTCCAAGTTTTGATTGAACGCAGCATCGTCTGACATAATGACACTGTGACGCTATTTTTCAGAGTCCTGGTGATACGCATAATTACTACTACAAGCTGATTCACTCTTTGCATGTAATTACTTCATCCAAAAAAATGTAACGAGGCTCTCTACTACCTGTAGTCCACAGAGACCTGTGTCACAGTGTGTGTGGAAGTTCCCAACAACAACACAGACCATTCAAACTAATTAAATACTGCATGTCCCTCAGACATTTCATCAACTTTTTTAGCCTTTGGGACTAAAATAAAACAGACACGATTCAGAGTCGTTGCTCTGGAGCTGCAAGCGAACTCCATGTGTGAGGATACAAACATCGAATATGTTTTTTGGACTCCTACAGTTTGTGCGGACTTGTCTGGACCAATCAACATGCACTTACATCACTGCATGGTCCTCTTCTGTTGTTCAGTATAAATATCCCTGAAGAACGGTGTTTTAAGATTAACGATCGTTCCTGGGTGATGAGGAAGTGCGGACAGTGCGGATGGAGTGTGAAAACGTCTTCTTTGAACAATTATATTTTCTGGGGTTTTGTAAAACGCAGCACGAGTTACAGTTTTCAGAGTATCTCTTAAACGCAGCCCCGGCTCAAGCTGTCTGTCTGACAAATAAAGATTCTTCTCTTCCTCTCCAAATGTTGATCCATATTAATCAAACTCGAACGACAAGACGCCTGAAATGTCCCGGACCTCAACCATGTGTGTGCCTTTGCCGCGTTTCAGACACTTTTAGCCTGAAAAATGCAGAGAAAATGCAGAGAACACCAAGCAATAACAACAGGGATCCAGCCCTAGTCCAGGACTGGATCCCCAATAATCTCCATACAATGTTGTCAGCCATAGTTCAGGTAGTCCTCACTTCACGACCACGTTCCGTTCCTAGGACCAGGTCGTTAAGTGAATTGGTCGACAAGCGAGGACCCGTGTTATTTCACGGTAAGAGGGCGTGGCCATTGAGAACGATACTATAGTGAATACTGACAGACTGCAGGAACAAGGCTGAGAATGCTGATGAGATGAGATGTATACAGTGTATATTGTATATATAGTATATATATTATATATAGTGTATATAGTGTATATAGTATATATATTATATATAGTGTATATAGTGTATATAGTTTTATATAGTATATATAGTATATATAGTATATAAAGTGTATATAGTATATATAAAGTGTATATAGTGTATATAGTATATATAGTATATATAATGTAACTAGTGTATACAGTTTTATATAGTATATATAGTGTATATAGTATATAAAGTGTATATAGTGTATATAGTATATATAGTATATATAGTGTATATAGTATATAAAGTGTATATAGTGTATATAGTATATATAATGTAACTAGTGTATACAGTTTTATATAGTATATATAGTGTATATAGTATATAAAGTGTATATAGTGTATATAGTATATATAGTATATATAGTGTATATAATGTTTATAGTATATATAGTATATAAAGGGTGGGGCGTGATGAGATGCTTGACGCTGAGACGCCGTGGTATTGTACGCAGTGTACAATACAGACTGGTCGGAGAGCTGGTCCTAAGTCCAAAGTCGTTAGACAGGTAGGTCCTTAAGTGAGGAGTACCTGTATAGTTCATATCAATATATCAAAAGAGAAGAGCAATGAGATTAGCAAATTTGTTTCATGTAATTGTCAAAATATATAGACCAATAAAATTGATGAGAAATGATAGTAATCCCATTCATTTGACGATTCACCCACGAATAAAAGTTTGGGATAAATATCTAAAATAGTCATCAAATTGCTTCCTCATGATTCCTACCCATGATGCCCGCGTTAATAATAAAACAATACAATAAAACAAGAGTTGGAGTTGATAAACGTGATGATTTTAAAAACATAAATCAAACTCGACGTTACTCGACGAACTACAGGCTGCGCAACATGTCTACATTACCCAGGGTGCCCCGCGCCGGGGGGGTTGAGTGGGCGTGGCCTCAAATATAAACACTGGAGCCGGGCTTGCACGGCGCCTCCAGCCCAATTTAGTGTTTCGGTCTCGCTATCAACCGCGGACTTTGGGACACAGCGTGCCGGGACCACCTTAATGCTGCGAGAGTAACGTGACATGCGTGATATCGTTTACACTTTAGCCCGTCGCGTCGGTGTGATCAGAGACAGCAGCCGCCGGAGGAACAAACAGCCGCCGGAGCGCCGGTAACAATAAGGGACGTACGGCGGAGCGTGTGCTGTGCCTGCCCCTCTGTCGAGCAACCATGGCCATCAACAAATCCAAAGTGGCGCTCGGATTTATCGTCGCGGGGATTCTCACAGTTTCCTTCGGGACGGTTCTCGTGTTCGTGGGACCGATGGTAATTGATGACCAGATAGTAAAGGTGAGCTTGACCCAAACTGCCGGTGCGTTTCAGTCCAAGTAAGTTATAAGTAACCTGTAAGGTCAGAGTCGGTCTCATATCACGTTGCACGGCCGGAGCAACGGAAACGTTTTGAAAGAACCGAATTCAACAGAATTACACATTATAAATATTAACCAAACGAATGTCAGTGTCAAATATGAATACAAAGACCTCACGCGGTCGCAACTTTTTGTGAGATAAAAAGAAAAAAAAAGTGTACACGTAGAATGTATTCACACGCTGTACATTGATCATTCAACGTCTGGTGAGCTGAAATGAATCCTTATCTCTTGGTTCTTACTCCAGAACATAGTGATCGACCCAAAGAACGACATGTCCTACACTATGTGGAAGGACCTCCCAGTCCCCTTCTACATGTCCGTCTACTTTTTCAACGTCCTCAACCCCAAGGAGATCTTGAAAGGAGAGAAACCAATGGTGGAGCAGAAAGGACCCTATGTGTACAGGTAGTTTTACCCAAAAACCTGTTTGACCCCCATTGACATCCCCACGATGGACCTTTTTTTGCAAATTACCATTTGAGTATTTAAATTTAAATTTGGTCACTACAGGACTACAAACTGTTGACAATGGTTTATTCATGTCTATACAATAACTTCAACGTCTGCCTAAATAACTTCACTTATTGATCTCGATGATAACAATAAAGGAGTCATTCAGCGTTTTCAATGAGTGTGTGTGGCAAACAAAAAACTACCTGCAAACAAATGCTCATATCTCAAAAACTATACATGTTTAAGCTGCATGTAATAATAATAATAATTATTATTATTACATGCAGCATTATTTTTATTATTATTATTATTATTATTACTCGTCCCTTTGTTAAAGTTCAATGGACAAGTGTGCTTTGGCTCTCTATTCTGGTGTGTTTTGTGCAGAAGTTCATTTGTTCCAGATGTCTCAATTTTTTGAGACATCTGGAAGGGAACCCAAGAATAATGAAAATATTTCAAAACACATGAACAATAAATACATGTTCCTTGTATTATGTAATTGCTTAGGGTTATTGTTACCAGTAATTATAATTCAGGAAAATTGTATACATTGATATCTATGGAATTCGTATCAATTCTGACAGTGATATTATTGGGTTTTTATCTTATGGAATTTTTTCTGGTCCATGTCAGTTGTCCTCAGAAGCATATATATTTCCGACATTTAATACACTGCGCTTTGTTTAATCCAATTGCCTTCTGGTAATGCTTTACTTTACAAACTACAATTTTTTCATACAAAACAAAGTTTAATACTAATAAGATAATACCTGTCGGGGCGCCCCGGTGGCTCACCGGGTAGAGCATACCATACCATGGGTCACATTCAAGGCTGAGTCCTTATGCACCGGCCCGGGTTCTATTCTGGCACGTGGCCATTTGCTGCATGTCATCCCCTCTCTCTCTGTCCCCTGTTTTCCCTTTCTCCCCAAAACTGTCACTATCAAATAAAGCATGAAAATTCCGAAAATATATCACAAAAAAATAAATAAGAATACTTGTCACCTTGTAACTTTGTATGGTTAAGAGTTTGTGTCTGATATTCCTTTAGTTAAAGTCCAATAACGACTATATCTGTCGTGTAATCTGTGTACATCGTCAACTTGCACATGCACGCTGTGCCTAGCACCATCTTGGCGGGGTTGTGATTGTTGATCACACACACCGTCCACAATACTCAACCGCCGATCTGGATGAAACTTGGATGACGGCATTAGGGGAGCCCCTTTGGGGCTGGACCCTAATAATAAACTTTATTTGTATGAGATGCAACTGAAAGTGCTTCACAGAAAGTAAAAAAAAAAAAAAAGTACAAAGAAGTCAAATGTACTTCTACTACATAAATGTAAATTATGGCAGATTTAAGTAAGTGTCTTCGATTACAAAAAAAAATAAAATTAATATAAATTGGCTACTTTCTACTTAAGCCCATTTTTTAATAGTAAAAACAAAGTTATTCTAAGAGAATGAAAGAGGGTTCTTTTTTTGATTTTGCCAAAATACTCTACATATTCTGTTTTTTGCAGGAAGCGCTGCCAGAAAGACAACATCACCTTTCATCCCAATTTCACGGTGTCCTACCGGGAATACCGAATGTATTTCTTTGAGCCCAGCATGTCGGTGGGGAACGAGTCGGACGTGGTCACCATCCCAAACATGTTGGTGCTGGTAAGAGGTTTGACGGCATTGGCCGAGAGACACAAATATATAAATACACCCCCACTTTTTCTTTGGGGGGGGGGCTCCAGTCGCCCACAGTCCCTCACAGTCCCCTACGGTTCTCTATAAAGCCTCCACTCACTCCTTCAGGGAGCGGCGGTGATGATGGAAAATCTGCCGTTCGCTGTGCGTTTGATGATCAGCGCCACCTTCAAGACTTTCAAAGAGGGTCCCTTCCTCACCAAGACGGTGGGGGAGCTGATGTGGGGGTATGACAGCGGGCTGGTGGACTTCCTCAATACATACCTGCCTGGTATGCTGCCCACCAAAGGGAAGTTTGGACTCTTTGCAGAGGTGAGTAGTAAAACGTTAATTTTTCCGTTTATAAGAAGAGCCTACATTCCATAGCACGGAGGAGGCCATCAAATGAGGGGGACGGGAACAGGCATGGGGGGGTTGGAAATATAGATACTTTAATCATCCCCGAATGGAAATTGCAATCTCCAGGCAGCTCACATCAACACAATAGGCAAAATAGTTATAATAAAGGAATACAATAAAAATGTGAAAAAAGAAAATGTCAATATATGGAAAAAGTGGATGCAGTGGTACCTCGACTTACGACTGTAATTCGTTCTATAAGAACGGTCGTATGTTAAAACAGTCGTATGTCGAAGCAATTTTCCCATATAAATTATGAAATCATGAAGGGTAAAAATAAACAAAACACACAGTCAATATGAAAAAAATATCGATAAGCCACGAACTACGTTCACACACGATGTAGGTCGCTGACTGACTGCTGACTGACTGCTGACTGGCCGCCGACTGCAAATTTCCGCGGTCGTATCTTGGAGCAGTCGGTCACAAGTCGATACAAATTTTCGTGACTATCGCTACTCGTATCTTGGATTAGTCGTAAGTAGATGCAGTCGTAAGTCGAGGTACCGCTGTATATGGAAAAATATAGAATAAACCTCACATTTGACTGTACAGAAAAAAATATGGCAACACTAAACCGAATGATTCAGCTTGAATCACTAAAAAAGCTAAGGATGAAAAATACAAAAAAATAAAAAGTCATGTCCAAAAACTCCTGAAATGAACAGAATGAATCGGAAAGTTAAACTTAAGATAGAGATGGTGACGTTAAATATTGATAGTAAGATATAAGCATTAAACGACAAGCAAATTGTTAACGATAAGCCTATGAACCAAAACAGTCCATGTCAGAGCTTACTAGACGATATAGGCCTCAAAACTTTTCTATATGGAGATAATGGCAGTTCGGCCATCCCCTGTTAGAATTCCTGTCTCGATAGAATTTGAAGAAAATGGGTTCCTTGTGGCCATTAGCTTGTAAACACACACTTTATAGGAACTTTTCTTAGCGTGACGTTTGACAATAAAAACACAATGTATCATTCATTCTAAAGCAAACTGTAAACACCATGCATGTATGTTAACGTTCATGCATATATCACATTGCCGACAAAATGTTATACGCCTACAACTTAGCTGCCGATATTGCTCTAAAAAGCTATTTGAGTACACCTTCAGCAGCTTAAAGAAATGCTCTCTCTTTTCCTATTTAGTTCAATAACTCAAACACTGGGCTGTTCAACATCTTCACTGGACAAGACGACATCATGAAAGTTCATAAAGTTGATTCTTGGAATGGCCTGACCAAGGTGAACTGAATGAGATGCAGAGATACTTGAACAACAACCCCTTTTTTATCCTAATCCATATCCTGCTTCAAATTTGATATAAGCCCTCTGTTCCATCTGTTCCTCTTCTCTATCCGTCCATCGATAGCTGACCAACTGGGGGACGCCTCAGTCCAACATGATCAACGGAACGGCGGGTCAGATGTGGCCTCCGTTCATGACCCGGGAGACCACCTTACCTTTTTACAGCCCCGATGCCTGCAGGTTAGGGAACATATTTCTCTCTTGTTTTTTTTCCCTCACTGCGTTACCCACACAAACACCCTCTTTGTCGTTTCAGATCCATGGAACTTGTTTACCAGCGACCCGGTGTCATGAAGGGGATCCCCCTGTATCGATACGTGGCCCCCAAGACCCTGTTCGCCAACGGATCGGATTACGCTCCCAACGAGGGTTTCTGCCCCTGCCGACAGTCCGGTCTGCTCAACGTCAGCAGCTGCCGACACAGTAAGTGTGTGTGTGTGTGTGTGTGTGTGTGTGTGTGTGTGTGTGTGTGTGTGTGTGTGTGTGTGTGTGTGTGTGTGTGTGTGTGTGTGTGTGTGTGTGTGTGTGTGTGTGTGTGTGTGTGTGTTTCAGTCCTTGTGGTCATTTAGCAACGGGGCTCCCTCATTGGGTGAGGCGGCGCTTTCATGTCCAATTCCTGTGGTGGCTCCTTAACCTTTGTTCATCTGTGTCGGGGCAGGATAGAGGAAAAAGATGGCGTTAAAAATCCTTGATCCTTGAAGAGATGAATCATCATGTGATAAGATTACAGATTTTGGGATACATGTTTAAGACACTTCCGACCATCATCAGTTCTACTACAAACAAATGCAAAGCTCAAGGACTGAGATTTTTACAATGGGTTCATTGTACAATAATTATATATTGTTCAATAAACCCATATTGTATATTTTGCTATATATATATATATATATATATATATATATATATATATATATATATATATATATAAAATGAAAATGAAGAATGGAATAATGATGGTGTCCATACTGTATATATATATATATATATATATATATATATATATATATATATATTGTACATTACAGTTGTGCAAAGAGCCCAGTATTTGTTGAGGCAGCAAAATTATTTGTTATACAAGCAGAAACAGATATAACAGTCCTGTTATTTTTTTTTTTTACACTTCAAATTTTCGGATATTAATGTGTTAATATAAGTGTTCTCCATTAAACTATATATATATATATATATATATATATATATATATAATTGTTTATTTATTTATTTGTTTGTTATTAATGAAGTGTAGCTTGCGGAGCTAATTCTGTCAGACAACTTGACATGGCGCCACATGCTTCCGTGCCCTTATGGACCGGCCTATTTAAGTAGCCAAACCCTTCTGCCCTACCTGCTTGGCTGCCTGCTTTGCTGCCTGCTTGCTTTCTGCGCTCCCTCCACCTCCTGTTGGGCCTCCTGTTGGGTCTGTTGGGCCCAGACGCCAAACTCAAATTATGGTAAATAAAAACAATATGATTTTAAACTAAAATTAAGAGTTATTATTATTATTATTATTATTATTATTATTAGTAGCAGTAGTAGTAATAGTAGTTACTCCTGCATAGCATTCCTGTAGGCTGTTGAAATTCTCGGATTTGGAGAATCGTGTTGCGCGGGCGGGGGAGTTCAAAATGAAGAATGGAATAATGATGGTGTCCATACTGTATCTTTACCCCTCCACAGACTCTCCGGTCTTCATCTCTCATCCTCACTTCTTCAACGCTGACCCTGTGCTTCTGGACTACGTACAGGGCCTTTACCCAAATGAGGAAGACCACGGCCTCTTCATCGACATTCACCCAGTAAGTAAACACACCGACACATAGAAACACGGATTCACATCAAATGGATTTGATCTTTTTTTTTTTAAATTGATGCATTTGTCCCTCATTTAGTTGTTATCTTGATGACTCGTAATCTGTCACGTCTTCTTTTATCTCCAGTGAAATAAACCACTTTAGATGAGGGCATGGTCCATAGCGTGTGCGTGTGCGTGTGCGTGTGCGTGTGCGTGTGCGTGTGTGTGTGTGTGTGTGTGTGTGTGTGTGTGTGTGTGTGTGTGTGTGTGTGTGTGTGTGTGTGTGTGTGTGTGTGTACAATCCAAGGCAAAGGGTGCTTTCACAATTTATCTTAATTTTTATTTCCCTCGGATTATATTATTACGGCTTTTATTATATGCATGATACACAATTATAACCCCCATGTCATAATATGGAATGATCTTGATTAGAAGAGACCAGGCCTCTGTTATTGGGGTACCTACTCCATCAGGCTCTAGGCCTACCGATGTGCCTTTATGGGAGATATGTTTAAGTTGTCTTTGACATTGTGTCTTGTAGTAGTTTCATAAAATACTATCATTAAATTTTTTTGTTTGTTTGCATTTTGCAAGGCACCTCACGGTATATTGCTGTTGTCCATTTAATCTGATTGTCTTCCTTGAGCGTACGCTCATGAAAAACCCATATGCCATCAACCCAGCTTCCTTTTATAAAGTCTTGTCATATTAGGCTCACAAACAAACCAAACAAACAATCGTATTTCTGAATACTGGGTGGCCCTGGGTGGACTCATGGAAATATATCAAATATTATGCGTCAGAATGCAGTGGTCTAGGCTAGTAGTTAAATGCTCTTTTCTAGACGATCTCGACAATAGTTAACGAGACATGACTGAGGATTGAGGATTTCTTTGCAACCAAAATCTTTTACTAGTGGATGACCTATAGGTCCTTAAAGGTAAACCACTGATAAGATAATTATCATTTTGTTTTATAATGGCATGCAATAAAGTTTGGGGAAAACAGCTGTTCTTATTAATCAAAGTCCAATGTTAGTGTGGCAGAGGGAGGGAATAACTGTTCTAACTGTTTCTCACTGTTGCGTTTCAGTAAGACGTATTGACCTGTGTATGGTTTATAATTCTGTGTTGCATGTCACAAAACAATAAAAACCTCAAAGGTTGACATTAAGTGGGAAAAGGCAAAACCTCTCCTTCAAAAGGATGCCGGACGAGGATATCCTTCTTTTGTTTAATTTGTTGAGTCTCATGGAATGGTTGACTGGAGATTTCCCACGTTTCTATTTTCTCCGTGACATGTAATTGTCATTTATTTCAAAAATGTAAATGATGGGTAATTCGGCCTTCATAATGTTTCCGTCACTGGCCCCTCCCGAGTTTACCTTATTGTCTTGTGCCTGCTCTCTGTGCTCTTTCCAGCAAACAGGCGTCCCTCTGAACGTGTCAATCCGTCTGCAGCTCAACCTCTACATGAAACGGGTGACCGGAATAACGTAAGCAGATCTAGTTTTAAACATCATCGCCTTGCTACGGTCCCTCACATATTCTCTGCGTCTGCCAAGATCAAAAGTTTGATGTTTCCTGCTTTTGTTGTCGTAAAATGTACTTGTACGTCACCTGATGTTTGAAAAGGAGGATTTGTGTGCTTGCAGGGAAACTGGAAAGATGTCGGAGGTAGTGATGCCGATGATCTGGTTTGCAGAGGTAAGTAGCTAAGAAGAAAAAAAGAACATTTTATTTTTATATTTATATATATATATATATATATATAACAGATGTGCAGAGAGCCCAGTATTTGTTGAGGCAGCAAAATTATTTATGATTTTTTTTCAGATAAAAGTGCAAATAGGCATAATTAGATCTGAACGTGTTAATAAAAGTGTTCTTCATTAAACTATTATAATGATTATGAACACTTAAAGGTTTGATAGGTTTATGGTTTTCATGAAGCCATCAATAAACGTGTGGTGGCCTGAGATGCCACTTGGGCTAGTGTAGGGAGAGGAAGGACACCTCCAAGCGGGGGACATTTCCCATAAACTCCTCGTAACTTTCCTCTACCTTCGCCGCCACAGACCTGTGCCTGTCTTGCCCAAGGGGGGCCTCTGCCTGAAAGGGAGTGGGCTCACCCGGTACCTGAGGACCTAGGTGATAACAGCGTTGATATTAAATCACGCGGGTCCCATCTTGCTCAGACGGGAGAGTGGGCAGGCGTGGCTATCCGCAACATATGTCTTGGGTGATCTGATCACAAGTGGACGCCTCTAAGCATGTCTGTTTACACCTGGCATCAGAATGCGTCTCTACATGCCTAACCATGTGGTTACACCAGAGTAACCACTTGTGATCGGATCTCACTTCCCCGCACTATATGCCAAGCAGATTTATTTTATTTCCTTAGTTTCTTACTTGTATGGAAAATGGAAAAACGTAAACCTGACTCATAGAATTGGGGTGGAGGTTTTTTTTTTTTTCTCCTCTAGAAAACACTGTACAGTGTGTGCCGTGCTGGTTTTTCTGTGTATTTTTTTTTTTTTTAGATCTATTTGTTTTCGTTAGTTTCAACTTGTATGAAACAAACATTTGAAACCCAACTAAGGAAGGGTTTCCGCCTTGGATCAGGGCAGTGGATTTCGTAATGGAGAGAGAGCGACCTTGGCATGGACGCCAGCACAAGGAGGAGGATGACAAGCATGTTTTTTTTTATTTTTATTTTTTTATTTTATTTTTTTCCAGAAACAAATAATGAAAAACATATGTGTACTAAATCAATATCAATACCCACTCTTTGTGCTTTGCCCAATAGCATATTTTAATTCACTTCCACCAATGTATATACAGTATACTGTATATGTGTGTGCATGTGTCTATATGCATAATACTGTGCAAGAGTTTTAGGCTCAAAAACAATGTCATCAATAGTTTTTATTTATCAATTAACTACATTAAAAGTGAGGTTAACTGAAAAAATCAAACCTTAATCAAAACAATATTTGGTGTGACCACGCTTTGCAGGTAAAACAGCACCTATTCTCCTAAGTACATATGCGCACTGTTTTTTATTAGGAAGGCGGCATGTTGGTTGGTACAAGCATCTAGGAGAATTTTCCACAGTTCTTCTGCGGATTTCGGTTGTCTCAATTGCTTCTTTCTCTTTACTTAATCCCTGACTGACTCGATGACGGTGAGATCAGAGCTCTGTGGGAGCCACACCATTCGGCCAGGACTCCCTGTTCCTCTTTTCACTGAAGATATTTCGTTATGACTCTGGCTGTATGTTTGTGGTCGTTGCTGTTCTACAGACATATTGACACACTAATGCAGAAGATATAAAACAAACGTCTGAGAACAATGTTCGTTGTGAAACATCTCAAGTGCCTAAAACCTTTGCACTGTACTGTACCTGTGTGTGTGTGTGTGTGTGTGTGTGTGTGTGTGTGTGTGTGTGTGTGTGTGTGTGTGTGTGTGTGTGTGTGTACTCACTGAGAACCTTATTAGGAACACTAGACTGATACCTAGGCCTCGCTTTGCTCTCAAAACAGCCTAAATTCTCCTTGGCATGGATTCCACAAGATGTTGGAAACATTCTGTTCCATGTTGACGTGATTGCCTCAGATAATTACTGCAGATTTGTCAGCTGCACATTCTCGTTACAAGTCTCCTGTTCGATTACATCCCAAAGGTATTCTATTGGATTCAGATCCGGTGACTGGGAAGGCCACTGAAGAACAATGAACTCATTGTCATGTTCATGAAACCAGTTTGAGGCGACTTTTGCTTTGTGACATGATGCATTATCATGCTGGACGTAGCATTAGACGATGATAAATTGTGGACGTGAAGGATGCACATGGTCAGCGACAATACTCAGATAGACTGTGGCATTCAAGTGATGATTGATTGGTATGAACAGGCCTAAAGTGCCCCAAGAAAATATTACCCAAATCATTACACCACCGCCACCAGCCTGGACTGTTGACACAAGGCAGGTTGGGTCCATGGATTGATGCTGTTGGCGCCAAATTCTGATCCTACCATCTGTGTGCCTCAGCAGAAATCGATATTCATCAGACCAGGCTACGTTTTTCCAGTCTTCAACTGTCCAGTTTTGGTGAGCCTGTGCCCACTGCAGCCTCAGCTTTCTGTGGGCAGGTGGTGACCTGTCCCCCACGGGATACATGTGAAGTTTGGGGCTGTTGGGCCCAGCGGTGGCGGGGGGGGCAGGGTCCTGGATCCCCACCGCCCTTGGATAAGGTGCTGTGGCCCGGCCCCGGGGTCCAGACCCTCCAGACTTGGGCTGGAAAATCCCAGGAGATCAGCAGTTACAGAAATACTCAAACCAGCCCGTCTGGCACCAACGCTCATGTCACGTTTGAAAACACTGAGATCACATTTTTCCCTGTTCTGATGGTTGATGTGAACATAAACTGATGCTGCTGACCCGTATCTGCCTGATTTCATGCATTGCGCTGCTGCCACATGATTGGCTGATTAGATAATTGCATGAATAAGTAGGTGTATAGGTGTTCCCAATAAAGTTCTTAGTGAGTGTATATGTGTGTATATATGTATATGACCCATCAGCCTATTTTATAACCTATGTCATTCTTTCCATTTGTCAGAGTGGGTACATCGACGGCCCAGTCCTCACTACGTTCCACACCAACCTGGTGGTGTTACCTGCTGTCATGGTGTACATGCAGTACACCTTCATAGCCCTCGGCTTGGCAACTGTAATTATAGCCATCCTAGTGCATCAACGGCCAAAGGTAATACTGCTGCGGAAAACCAGTCTATAGTCTCTGGGAGTGAGTGGGTGACTGCTGGTGAGCAGCTGAATGAATGAATGGGTTGTTGTTGTTATTATTATAATGATTATTATTGTTTGAGACATTAGTAGTTATGACCGTTTATTGTACCCCGGTGCATAATACTGCTTATCAATAAGAAAACTTCATGTTGTGTCTTGCCATCAATATGTTTGTAAAATGCAGCTGTTTCAGGGGCTTGTAAAATTTCGTTTTCATGATGCTGAACATATGTTTTGTCATGTGTTTTATTTCAAACTCCATTACAGTATGTTCGGAAACATGGTGCATGCATACATAGAAAACCATACGTGAAACAGTAAAGGGTTAAGTAGTCATGTACATTTCCACGCTTCATTTAAAGGTTTTCTGATGGCTCTTCAGACTCTTTAGTTATGTAAGCACATGGCAAATTACAATGAAAAATTATTGATTAACATTAAAATTCAATGCGTTGTGTCAGCTTTTATTGCTTTTGGAGTGAAAATGGATTTTGTTGTGTTGTCTTTGCAGAGGTTTGAAACAGACGTTGCATTGACTTGTGCATCAACTCATAACTCTTGGGTTTGTTCAAATTTTTTTATTTTCTTATATATATAAATAAGCCTTGTTTCCGCAATGCATTCATGGTTGCATGGTTACAATTGTACATTCCGACAGACAGACAACTCTTGTTGATGTACTTCAAAATTATCTTTATTTATTGTACATCGTTTGAGTTTTGGTGTCTGAGCTCTACTGCTCATCACTCCCAATGAGGTGTACAGCAAACATAAGCGTACTTAATGAGCTAGACATATAGTATAGGAGGTGGAGGGAGCGCAGCAAGAAAGCAGGTAGAGCAGGAGAGGGTTGGCTGCTCAAATAGGCCGGCCCATTATGGGTGTGGAAGTACATGGCGCCGTCAAGTTGTATGACAGAACCAGCTACACAAGCTACGCATCATTTATTGAGCAAATTGTGATCCGTATGCATTTCTCAAGCTTCTCCATAGCATATCTCAGGAGCATGATGGTGGCATGTAGTTTGCAGGTTCTTCTCAAAGGAATGAATCTCCACGAACTGCGTGATTTAACGCGACGACTTGACTGATCTGCTTTTTAAAATCATAATGGCATCAAGTTCGGAAACTTTTGTACTGCAATCCATCAAAAGGACCTGCATCCAGTCAATCGCAATGCTCCTACTTTAAATGATTTCGCAATCGAACGATTAAATTGCAAAATTGAACATCCGTTTTAGCTGCATGCTATTCACCATTGATGTCCATACGCTGCACGATATGCAACTACCAAATCCTGAATAATACCTTTTTTCATAACTGATGTCACTACCTGCCAATCAAGCCAATACCCTGTGTGGTAATTTATTCATAAAGAATGTTTGGTCCTTCTTTTAGGCGCCAGATAAAGGCCATGTAAATGGTTCACATACCCAGAATGAATGAGCGACAATGGTCATTATCATTAATGATCCAGGTGGGTATTTTGACAGGGGAGGTGTGTGTGTGTGTGTGTGTGTGTGTGTGTGTGTGTGTGTGTGTGTGTGAGTGACAATGTTATCTATTTCTCTGTGTGCAAAGAATGTGCTTTAACTCATTTATAGAACTTGTTTATCTGATTACTGTATGAGGTGCATACATTTAAAGGTAAATAGTAAAACATTTGAGGATGTACCAGGGTTGGAGGCATTATCAGCTCAAATGTATTAATTGGTTAGTTAATTATTTGCTCCTTTTCTTGTTACAACTAGTCAATTAAGTTTATATGTTTAGATTTGCGTTTGTATTTTTATTATTATTTTATCAAATTATTGTACAACGTACAAATCGTAGAAATCTCAGTCCTTGAGCTTTGCATTTGTTTGTAGTAGAACTGAAGATGGTCGGAAGTGTCTTAAACATGTATCCCAAAATCTGTAATCTTATCACATGACGATTCATCTCTTCAAGGATCTTTTTAACGCCATCTTTTTCTCTATTTGGCCCCGATGCAGATGAACAAAAGTAAAGGAGCCACCACAGGAAATGGACATGCAAGCGCCCCCTCACCCAATGAGGGAACACACACACACACATTCCCCTATCAATACCTTACCATACATTATACCAAGAAGTATTTTCCATCCCTGCAGGACGTATTTAAATGACTATTAGCGGGTTGCCATTTCTGCTCCTTTTCATGCATAGAGAAGTACGGTTTATGAAATCCCCTGCCAAGGATGAGTGTTAGGTTTCAAGTTTGAAGCTTGAAGGACCTCTTTATGCCGCAAGGGTGGAGACTGTGGCGGTGACAATGCTCAAACAATTGCTTAATACTGTTACATGATATGGCGCGAACACCCCCAATTGATTTCAAATGTAATTGTTGATGTCATGAAATGGTTTACCGCTACGCAGGTTATTTATTGGTGCTCATTCTGACGCATGCGTTCATGCACTTAGCTTATGTCCTCTCGTCCAAAGCGGTCTGAATGGTTTTTCATGAAATTGTTGAGGATCGGTGCCCTTCCATGTCCAAAATCCTCTGACTGTACGGTTTAGAAGAATATTAGTATTCCTCTTTATTCTGTAAACAGTAACACAACACTATTGTAATATGATCTTATGATAATCATTAAAATACCATAAAACACCATAAAAGTGCTGTGAATTATGTGCCCACTGTTTATGTAGCTCTTCATATAAAGTAACACAGCCCTGGTGCCAACTGCCACACATAGGCCGAAAAAAAAATTGACAGAAAAACCCCCCGAAAAAAAAACAACTTTCCAGTGAAAATTAAAAAAAAGAATATTGGAAATATATTGGAGTCAAAAAAGAATGTGTTAAGTATCTATATATTTTTTATGTTTTCATAAATTAAGGTGTTCATATTAAATCATCAATTTCAAGTTGAGAACCCCAATATATATAGTTTTCAAGTTTTATTTTTCTGAGAATTCATATTGGGGGTCTCCGGAGGTTTATGTCTGTGGTGTGGGGATGGTCTGGTTTGAGCAGCCCCACCTGACCTGGATCTAGGTGATTGCGATCAGAGTGGCTGCATACCTGTTGCTCGTTGGTTGGTCTCACGAGCAGCAGGTAAAAACCCCATCCCCACGCACACACACTCTGGAGAGGAGCCTGTGTCACGACATGTCTCTATCTGATCCTGGGCCAGTTACAGCCGGCCCACTCTGAACAGCCAAACTGGCCACGCCTTCAGCAGCTCGAGGTCCCACGCTCCAGAAGAGAGGTGGGCGTCTGCAAGGGGACCGGTTCATTGTTTTGTTTTTGGACTGTGAAGGAAATTCTTCCGCAATGATCGGTGAGGTTAATCCGCCCGCTACAAGAAGACAAAACTGAGGGTATCCAAGATTATTCTGCAGAATAAAGAGAAAGATTCAGTACTGCTCCAAAGCAGCGCTGGGATCAATCTAACATCACAGAGAAAGACAGGAGGCTTTATACAGGAGAACAGGGTGTGGTTTGGGTCAGAGGTCTCCATCAGGTCTGGGAAGGGAAGGGAAATAACAGGTACTTGCAAACTTGACCAGGCAGAATGCGGGTTGCATGACAATGCACGTCTAGGTGTCCCCCATCTCTATAGAAGGTAAACAGGCCAAGTGTGATCGGTTTCTTTGATATTAGAATTGACATTGTAGGAGCAAAAACATTTCTCTTTACATAACTCTGGGGGGGGGGGGTTCCTGGGAAGACAGACAAATGTT
Source organism: Zeus faber (assembly GCF_960531495.2). Classification (NCBI taxonomy): domain Eukaryota; kingdom Metazoa; phylum Chordata; class Actinopteri; order Zeiformes; family Zeidae; genus Zeus; species Zeus faber. The sequence continues at coordinate 10,310,717 of NC_137204.1, forward strand.
TTCAAACACCCTTTTGGCGGTAGAGGCCTTTGTCCTCATTCAAAATAGTTGATCGTTACCATTTTTCCCTCACAGGACATAACATTTGTGTAAGGTATAGGAACCTTGTGTCAGAGTCTGTTTTAAGCATTTATTTCTTTGGTTCTCTGCTTGATTCTCTCTGGCCTCAGTTTGGTGTCGGGGATGGTCTGGTTTGAGCGGCCTGACCTGGATCTAGATGATTGGCATCAGATGGGCTGCATACCTGTTGGTCTAACGAGCAGCAGGTAAAACCCCCATCCCCACACACCCTCAGGCTAGGAGCCAGTGTCATAACATGCATCTATCCACTCCTGGGCTAATTCCAGCTGCCCCCCTCTACAATAAACTTGTGGTATAACCCCTCGTGTGTGTCAACCCCTTCTGTGTCTCTGTGGCGGAAGGCCCGGAAAACGCCACTTGGGTAACGTGTGGTAGGCAAAACTGGCACCTGAACAGGGACTTTCCGGCGTGGTTCAGAGCTACAGAGGGGTCGTCTGAAGACGCCCTGGAGCCACCAGCGGGTCAGCGGGAGGCTGGGGCTGGCATTTGGTCGGCGAAACTGCCGCGATGTTGACATTTTTTTTTTATTTTTTTTTTTATGAAATGCAGTATCAACTTTCTCACATGGAAATGCAGGCATAGTTGTAGTACTCTGAATGTTTCTTAACACTCACCACAACATTGCATATTTGAGATCACCTGAAAAGATCATTTGTTCTGGACATAAGTTGAAATCCCCCCCCCAACATGTGCACACTCCTGATTGAGTAAATTAACCTAACAATATTTGTTTATTTTTATTAATCAAATTTCAGACACTGTCAAATTGCAGCAGAAATTACCTCAATTTACAGAACCCCACCCCAAATCCTGAAATCCCTTAGGATTCGGATCACAGAAGCTTTTTCCATATTTAAATTGATTGGAAAGACGAGTGGTTCTGTTTTCCATGCATGCTGACCCGGGAAAAACGAATTTAACAGTTAATTAAGGGCATTTGAAATAGGATGAATAACTACAATATTACGCTGCCGCTGTCGCTGCGTCGATCGCACACGTTACACCCACACACACAGTGCATTGAAATCCAATACTATCTTTTCCTACTACACAGGCATAATTTTGATCATCTCACATAATCCCTCGCACTTACCAGACAGCAGGACTCAGTCACATACACCATACACTGTTTCAATCTCATTTAGGGTCATTAAGAGACATTTATTTACATTTCTATTTATTTTTTAATTATCAGAAACTGCTTTTTACATTCATTTTTTTCCTCTTCTCACCCTCACTCCAGGTAAGAGACAATGGTTAAAATACCAATTTATTTCATTATTTTAGCTTGTGACGTCTGCATTCGAAGTTGGACTTCCTTAGATTTTTCAAAGTATGTTTTCTTTTTAAATTTAAAACATTTGTTTTATGTTGAAACTGTTCCTATTACATTGCTATGTATCTTGTCATTGCTGTGTAGCGCGTTTAAACATTTTCAAGCACCTAATTGATTATTTACAATGGGAATGAGATTATTGAGTGTATGAGTATATTTTGTGTTCTAATTTCAAAGAATGCGCAATATAATTTCAAAAAATGAATATTCTCCAATAAATGCTACATAACACATACATACACAAAGCTGAATATATATAAAATGCTGCCTTTTAAATGTTTTTATTAAGTTTGTTCAAACTAAAGGAGACATTTGTTAAATGAATGTTTACAAGATATTGTGAGATAAACTTTTATAATTTAAAATTTAAAGATCAGGAGAAATGGTGAATGTCTTAATGTGGGATATTCATTTTACTGTTTGATAGCAGAATAAATTAAGTGGTTTTATTGTCTGTTATATGCTGAAAAATGCAATCACATTTTTATATATCACAATATCTTACTTATCAGTTAATTTCTTAATTGCAATATAAATGTGCTTCTAAATGCGTTATCTATATCCCTACGATTTTCGGCTTCCTCCCATGACTGACAGCAGAGTGTGCATGGCAGTGCGCACGAGGGCGTGACCTTCACACTCACTAATCAGGCATCAGGGACTAGTGGACTACTAGAAATGACATCTATTGATCAGCCTAGAAAAAAGAAAAGAAAAAACTCTTGGTCAGGAGAGAGAGAGAGAGAGAGAGAGAGAGAGAGAGAGAGAGAGAGAGAGAGACGACATAAGCCCAAAATAGTTCCCCATTGAACTTCATCAGAGTTGAGTGGAGGTGCTATTGGGGGGGATTTCCTCTGTGTGTGTGTGTGTGTGTGTGTCTGAGCCACAGCCCCCAGGCTGGTTGCTCGTCGGAGGCTTCCATTGAGTTTTCCTCTCGTCGTTCATTGATCTCCTGAGTCATCAGCCACACATGGGATGGCGTGTGGCTGAGGATCTGGCAGAATGAGATGCTCAGAGATGTATTTGTCCAAGCAAAGGAACATGTGTTTATTTATTTAAACATCTGTTTATTATAGGCGAACACTATTTCTAATGATATGGAAACCTGAATCCCTTTGTCCTTGTCGCCAGTCCCTTCTAGGATGGATCATAACGAGTGGCAGCGAGTTAACTGTCGGAGCCACCACCAATACGACGAGGACGATGGTAAAGAAACGTTCTATCTGTCTATCTATCTATCTATCTATCTATCTATTTATCTATCTATGTGTCTATCTATCTATCTGTCTGTCTGTCTGTCTGTCTGTCTGTCTGTCTGTCTGTCTGTCTGTCTGTCTGTCTGTCTGTCTGTCTGTCTGTCTGTCTGTCTGTCTGTCTGTCTGTCTGTCTGTCTGTCTGTCTGTCTGTCTGTCTGTCTGTCTGTCTGTCTGTCTATCTATCTATCTATCTATCTATCTATCTATCTATCTATCTATCTATCTATCTATCTATCTATCTATCTATCTATCTATCTATCTATCTATCTATCTATCTATCTATCTATCTATCTATCTATCTATCTATCTATCTATCTATCTATCTATGTGTCTATCTATCTATCTATCTATCTCTATCTACATATATCTATCTACGTATCTGTCTATCTTTCTGTCTATCTATCTGTCTATCTGTCGGTCTGTCTGTCTGTCTGTCTGTCTATTGTATCTATCTGTTAATAAAGTGTTATCTTATTTTACCTTAACTTATTTGATCATAACTTATGTTAACTCATCGTATCTTATTTTTGTATATATCTAACTTATCTTATCGTATCTGACCTTATCTTAACTTATCATATCTTATTTTAAGGTATCTTAACTTATCTTTATCTCATCTTATCTTAACCTATCTTAACTTAACTTAACATATTATATCTTAACGTATCTTAACTCAGCTTACCTCATCTCATTTTACTTTATCTTAACTTAACTTATCTTATTTTATTTTATCTTAACTGAACTTATCTTGACTTAACTTAACTGAATTTATCTTATCTTATCTTAACTTATCTTGACTTATCTTAACTTAACTGAATTTATCTTATCTTATCTTAACTTATCTTGATTTAACTTATCTTATTTTATCTTATCTTATTTTATCTTAACTTAACTTAACTTAACTTATCTTGACTTAACTTATCCTATTTTATCATATTTTATTTTATCTTATCTTATCTCATCTCAACTTAACTTAACTTATCTTGACTTAACTTATCTTATTTTATCTTATCTTATCTTATCTTATTTTATCTTAACTTAACTTATCTTGACTTATCATATCTTAACTTAACTAAAATTATCTTGACTTATGTTATCTCATTTTATCTTGTCTTTTCTTATCTTAACTTAACTTAACTTATCTTGACTTAACTTATCTTATTTTATCTTATCTTATCTTATTTTATCTTAACTTAACTTATCTTGACGTATCATATCTTAACCTAACTGAACTTATCTTGACTTATCTTGACTTATCTTGACTTATCTTATCTTGACTTATCTTGACTTATCTTATCATATAATTTTTTACCTTATCTTTTCTTATTTTAACTTAACTTAATTTATCTTGACTTAACTTATCTTATTTTATCTTATCTTAACTTAACTTATCATGACTTAACGTATCTTATTTTATCTTAACTTAACTTATCTTGACTTAACTTATCTTATCTTATTTTATCTTATCTTTTCTTATTTTAAATTAACTTATCTTGACTTAACTTATCTTATCTTATTTTATCTTATCTTATTTTATCTTATCTTTTCTTATCTTAACTTAACTTATCTGATCTTATCTTATCTGATCTTATCTTATCTGATCTTATCTTATCTTATCTTATCTTGACTTATCTTGACTTATCTTGACTTATCTTGAATTATCTTGAATTATCTTGACTTAACTTAACTTATCTTATTTTATTTTATCTTAACTTATCTTGACCTCACTTCACTTAACTTCACTTATCTAAAATTATTTTCATCACCCTCTGCATAATTCCTTATATCTATCATTTCACCGTTGTTTTTCCATCCTTCCTCTTATTCCTTCTTATGTTTTTCTCCTCCTTCTCCTCCTCCTCGTCCTCCTCCTCCTCCTCGTCCTCCGCCTCCTCCTCCTCCTCCTCTTCTTCTTCTTGTGCTGCCTCTCAGAGCCGCAGCCTGTGTACATCGGCGTTCCGGTCGCTCACAGGAGGAGACGCCGCCGGCACCACTCGTACGTCAGCGACGGCGAGCGCGAGCGGCACCACATGCACCACGAGCGTTCACACCACCACCACGACTACTACCACCAGAGAGACCAGCACTACAACCACGAGGAGGGAGGAGGAGGAGAGCAGCACGAGCACTCTGACCCCACAGGTCAGTGACATCTTGTCAAACCACTTCACAATCTTATCTAAAGTTCTGTCTATAATTCTATGTGTCTGTTTTATCCGTTTTACCGTTGTTTTTCGATTCGTGGCGCTGTTCTATTTTTTTCTTTCTGCTTCTCAGAAAACAAAATGTTTACCTTTGAGAAACAAGATGAATTATTTTAAGTTTTTTAGGATTGAAGACACTTTCAGTTGCAAGAAACTTGCTTGCCTGTGTTTTTTTTCTGCCACAACACACTTTTTACAAAGAAATAATCCCACTGCACACTACTATCCTGTCAATCACTAAAAATGTTGTGGAGAAATTAAGGGATAAATAAATATTATTATGGTCTACTAATAGTGATGCAAGTCTATCAAATTTGTTGTTCATAGCGCGCATCTCTTTTAAGTGGCCGATTGAGTGAACCTTCAATTCGCAGACTGCAAATAATGAACTCTGCCATCGTTCAACGGAACTCCCTCCTCGCTCGCCACACGTTGAAGCAACTGAATAAAACGAACAAAAGACTCGGAAAATTGAACGACTCTTTTTACAGAGCGACTCTCAAAAAGGAGTCGTAATGTCCGTCACTACGTAGAGTCGTCCTCGTCAGAGTGAAACTTCCTCTGACAGAGACAGAGTTGGTATTCTGGCCAGAACCGATGAATCAGTGCAGCCTTGCAAATTTGATGTTGCGAGACAACAGATCATTTTCATTATTGACGTTTTTTTTTTTTATGGAATTTGAAAATTGTTCACAGGGGTTGGCAAACACTGACTTAGGGGATAATTAGATGAGTTAATGAGTTTGAGATGGACGTATTAGAATGGAGTCACTTGTTCGTGTGTGTGTGTCTGTCTGTCTGTCTGCCTGTGTGTGTGTGTGTGTGTGTGTGTGTGTGTGTGTGTCTGTGTGTGTGTGTGTGTGTGTGTGTGTGTGTGTGTGTGTCTGTGTGTGTGTGTGTGTGATGAATATTTGGTAGCTTGGCCCCCGTTCCCATGGGGCCATGCGGTGTGAAGCCCATAAGCTGATTAGAGCTCAGGAACTCCAAGCTATGAGCGAGTGTTATTTGGGATGACTTGTGAGTGTTTTCATGCATGGTGGACTTGTGTTTTTATGTTGTTTTTTTTAGTTGATTCAACAGGAGGAGATTCACATACATTCACACATAATTTTTGTATACAGTATATCTATATTAATATAATATGGTTTGAGGCAATTCAGAGAATATGAATGGCTGTGAGAACGTCTCCAGAGCCCAAACAAATAAAAAAATAGTATCATAGATATGCAGAGAACCATATAGGCGAGTACCTAGATGTCGTGTGTGTGTGTGTGTGTGTGTGTGTGTGTGTGTGTGTGTGTGTGTGTGTGTGTGTGTGTTTGTGCTTGTGCGTGTGTGTGTGTGTGCGTGTGTGTGCGTGTGCGTGTGAGGGGGGCGAGCACTCGAGGGCCCTGTGGTGTGTGTCAACCCTCTTTAAAGCTTCTGGATCTTTGCTGCACTTGAGATTTCAGTGGATTCTTGCCCGAGCTTAGACGAGACCTGGTCCAACCGATTACAGAACCTCGACGGATTGAACGTTTTTTTTTTTTTAATACTAAACCGACCGCGGCAAAGTGAGTCCTCAAAAGAAGACATTTTCAAGGAGCCACACAGTAAGAATCAGAGAGAGAGAGAGAGAGAGAGGGGAGACGTGAGGACACACCTGAGCATGTCGCTTTCGACCCACTGACGGAATGGTGAGATAAGGACCCCTCCACCTGGAACAAGAGGACGGGAGGCTCCATCTGTGGATCTTCCTGAGCAGCTTTTCCCTGCTCAGAAGATCTCCACTAGTGAACATGGAGGATTCTGGATCCTCTAGTTTGGCCTCGCGCTGGACTCTACCTGGCTCTCATACAGGTAAAGGTGTCACCCTGTGGGAGTGGATGAAGTAGAAGCTGTGTTTTCGATCAATCGTTTGCGATGTGTCACTCATGATTATGGAGTAATTTAAGGTCCTTTTATTTTTTATTTTTTTATTTTTATTTATTTTTATTTTTTTTTTATTTTTTAACCTGTGCTGTCAGCATGCTGGGCATACAACACAGAGTATTTGTATGCCATTGCATTCAGGACAGAGTTAGTCTGCAAGTGGACTTCAACTTCTCAACCTGCAATGCAACTCTTTCTTAATTCTTAAATCATCAACTGCTGCAATAACTCTGTCCTGTGGATGCCCTGTAGAATGACAAGAGCACAGTTTTTGGTGATGGAGAACCATTTAAGGTCCTTTTAACCACAAGACATCTCCTTTGTCGACCTTCTGGTCTAACCAAATGTCAAAAGACTGTAGTGCATAAATGTTGTCTATCTAGCGTTGAAAATATAATCATCTGGATATAATGCCTGTTTGTGCATAGATTTCCACCGTAGATCTGAAGCATTGCACACATCACACGCTGTGACCTCCTTGCATGGGATTATTGTCGACCACAGCGCTCGGCACAAAGTAGAATATATTAAATGAGGAGGGAAAAAAAATGCTTAACCCCTAATGTTTTTGCTGTTCTTTTCCAACAGGTACATTCTCAAAATAATGAAGTTTCAACCTTTCTAATAATGTCTTCAATACGTCAAATTTGAGGATTCGCATTACAGCTAATACGGTCTGCATGAACCGAATCAAATGAACAAAGAGTTGGAAAACGGGATAACTCGTTTGACTTATCGTAGTGACTTATCCCGATCCGACACTCAAAAACGGGCCGAACCTGTCGTCACTTTAAGAGTGGAACTTGTTCCGATGAGCACAGAGTTGGTATTCTGGCAGGAATTGTTCAATATGATGAATAAGTACAGCCTCACAGTTTTGATCTTGCAACACAAAGGCTAATTTCCATTATTGGTTTATTGACGTCGAATTTGAAAAAAGTGTTCACAGCTCACACGGTTCAGATTCGAGGATTTGCATCAGAGCTATACAGTCCATATGAGCTGAATCAAATGAACGAAGAGTCGGAAAATCAAATGACTCTTTTTACAGAGTGACTCGCCCAGAAACCGACTCTCAAAAAAGAGTCGATCATTTCGTCACTATGTGGAGTCGTCACTTTCAGAGTAAAACTGAAATGAGGTTCCAATGAGGTTGAAAAGAAAACAAAAAAATTTAAAATACGGATTTCTTCTTTGCACAATATACAGAAAAGTACATTGTGGTTTATTAAATGTGACACTGCCACGCTCTGCTTACATGCACACACACACACACACACACACACACACGATCACAATCACAAGCGACACACACACACACACACACACACACACAAACACACACACACGATCACAATCACAAACGACACACACACACGCGCACACATTTATACACGCACACACACACACACATTTATACACACACGCACACACACACACACATTTATACACACACACACACAGATGCATACACACACACACACACATAATCACAAACAATTAACACATACACACATTTATATACATACCCACAGACGCATACACAAACACACACATGATCACAATCACAATTAACATACACACACACACACACACACACACACACACTTATATACATGCACACACACAGACGCATACACAAACACACACATGATCACAATCACAATTAACACACACACACACACACACACACACACAAATATAGCACACATGTAAATGAGACAAGTGCCCCCGGGGCTCAGGGAATGTTAATGGATATTGATTCTAGTGGAATGAAAGTAGAAAAAAAGGTGTGGCCTAATTGGGTACACACACCATTAACAGGGAATTATTCGACAAACTAATTCGGTTGCCTTCAAATTGCCTGTTCCAAGCATCCAGACTTTTTTTTTTTAATATATAATATTTTTGAATGAATCAATGAATTAATTACTATTAAATAATAACTGAACTAATTCATATTTATTAATTACTTAACAAATTAACAAATGAATACATAAAGTACTTAAATGTTGTCCCTTTTGTCGCCCTTCCTCAGTGTCCCCGGCAGCAGAACGGTTGCGGCACATTTTGGGAGAGGATGACAGCACCCCGACGCCCACCATATTCACGGAGATGGACACGCTGCAAAATGAGGGGGACGAACTGGAATGGAAGGAGTCTGCGAGGTGAAACATGTCAATAACACCCCCTCTCACACCCCCTCCTTCAGACGTATAGAGGCACGCGGCATGCGTCTGCGAGCCTTCATTAGTTTCGGATTTGGGTCCACTCCGAACAGGCTTGAGGGGTCAAAGGTTACTATTACGGAATGAAAATAAAACCTGCTTGATCAGCTATTTCTTCCTTTACCTATCAGCACTCGTGAGGTGAATTTCGCTGGTGCGTCCTGCTTGGGACGGTTCTTTCTCACGACAGGTGGGTGAAATTTGAGGAGAAGGTTGAGGAGGGAGGAGAGCGGTGGAGCAAGCCCCACGTCTCCACCTTGACCCTCCACAGCCTGTTTGAGCTCAGGACCTGCCTGCAGACGGGCAGCATCCTCCTGGACCTGGAGGGATACTCCCTGCCGCAGATAGTGGGTGAGCATCGCTCTCTCCTACACCAGTGTTTCTTCCCCGACTCTCGTGCGTCGCTCACGCAAGTCCTCGGAATCGAAACCAGCGAAGAGTCGGAAAAATGAAACGACTCCTTTTTACCGAGGGACTCGTCAGCGGCCGACTCTCGAAAAATGAGTCGGTGCTTTCATCGCGACAAATTGTTCCCACTTTCAGTGTGAAACGTGAGCTTGTTCCGATGAAAACAGAGCTGCTGTTCCGGCTGGAAGTGTCAAATTTTTATTTTAGTTTTTGAAGCAGAATTGGAAACAAATAGGTTTCGGTTATGAAATGTGAAACGGATGCGACGCTCAAGTTCTCATCCAATCGGAATCGGTTCAATTTTTATATACAAGGAATTTGTCGTGGTGAGGAGTGGCGCATTTCTATACAGACAATTAACATTAAAAAAGCTTAATAATCTGGAAAAATCAACTAAAACAAAAATAGCCAAATACACAAAAACGGCCAAAGATAACAGAACAGAAATACACAAATATATAAAGATTTACAGAATATAAAAAGTCTATGCATGTGCTATATGATTATCACTCCAGTCTACAGTGTTATAACAGAGTCACTCCAATATATTGCTTGGAAAGAAGTTACTAGTAAGCAAAATCGCATGGCGTTTACAACTAAATGAAATAATGTCTCCATATAATCAAATCTCCTGTTTGCCGTTAAATGAACGCTAACCTAACATTTCGCGATAGACGATATCGTGGATCGCCAGATCAGTGACGGTCTGGTCGGTCCGGAGGTGAAAGAGAAGATCACCTTCGTGCTGCTGAGAAGACATCGTCATCAAACCAAGAAGCCGATCCACCGCTCGCTGGCTGACATAGGAAAATCCACCAACGCTACTTCCAGTAAGTGTGTGTGTGTGTGTGTGTGTGTGTGTCTGTGAGTGTGTGTGTGAGTGTGAGTGTGTGCGTGTGTGTGTGAGTGTGATTGTTTTACAACACTTGTAAGGACTTGTCTCCGAATTAGACTTTGTTTTTGCTTTAGAAGTGCACCAGCAACATGGGTCCTCACTTACACCAGGTCGTCCTTTTTTTCAATATCTCCACCCTCTATAATTCACTTTCAATAATAATCCACTTAAAATTTTACTTTTACAAAATCACTTTTCTATCTCCTCCTCCGCCTCCACTTCTTTCCTTCCTTCCTTCCTTCCTTCCTTCCTTACCGAACCAGACCGTAGTCCTCAGATCAATCTGAGCCGTAGCGCTAGTTCGGCCTCTGGGATCCACCGCTCCACGGAGGAACTGCGCTCCAGGCCGTCGAGCAGCATGAGCCGCCTGCGTGAGTCCAGACATGGATCCGTGCACATTTATATAAACACACACACACACACACACACACACACACACACACACACACACACACACACACACATACACACACACAAAGTATGTTTATTCTGACCGAGCTTCGCGACGCAACGTGCTGGAAAATCAACTTGTATGATCTCAATGTGAACTCTAATTCTAAGGAAATGATTAATACTTCCATGGACTGACGAGCCTCCATTACTTCTTCTTACGCTGCTTAACGGGTTTAACAATCTGGTCATCTTGTCCGACATCTCTTTTGTTTTTGAGATTCGGTCCTGTTTTTTGTAACTTTGGGGTGGGCTTTCCTGTTCAAATGTATTTGAGCAAAGTGGGTTATTGGATTTATCATTCTCTGTGCCTCATGGTTGTTCCTTCCTGCGTTTTGCTCTTACTTATTGACAATCTGCTTTAATATATATTATTAATAGTCCAGTGTAATATAATCCCCCCCTCTAGTCTGTGGATACCAAATAACATGATACAGTATTTAATCTTCAAAGGAATAACTTGGTCATGGTCAACTTTAAAAAAAAAAAAACCTGAAATGAACAGGGACGTGCCAATTAGTTTCAATTTGAGTGGGGAGAATAAAACACTTTAATATTGATTTTACATTGAGAGTAAAAGCAATTTTCTTCCTATACCTTGAATGAGGACATTTATATTGCAGCACTGTTGTATTTGTAACTTTTATCTTAAGTTCTGATGCTGCTGTCTTGGCTGCCTTAACATCCCTGGAGACCCTGGAATCCTCACGTACATTCTCCTGGGAAGAATAAAATCAAGTCGCGAATAAATAAAATTAAACAAAACAAAAATAATTAAAGAAATAAAATCACTCAACATCAGCTCATTTGAAAAATAACTGTGACTTAATATACCGTAGATGTTGAGAGTGTGTGTTCGCTTTACTTTCAGACCCTGCCCAGAGTAGGAGCATGAATGACATTTCGGACACCCCTAGCACGGACCAGGTAAACAGAAAATTCATCATTTCATGTGTTGAATGATGTATATGTCTTGATGATATTTGACATTATTAGCATGAAACATTACATCCTGTTACTTGCCATCCATTCCAGGCAATCAAAATATTGAACCAAATATTGAACCAAAATATTGATGATCCTCAACATTGTTGTTATTGTTTTGGCTTGATAAATCTAAGCATAAGCATTATTTTCAATCAAAGATTGTAATGCTCGTTTTTTTTTGTCACACAAAGGTTGAAACGCACCATAGTGTGGACTACACTTTCACAGTGTGGATTTGACATGATTTTGTTGTGGCCGCCAAGGTTCCGGCGTCGGGCTCGAATATGAACGTCGGGAACCACGAAACGGGCGTCTTCATCCCGTGTAGTGTGACATAATCGAGGAGCAGCGATGTGGCATCTGGGCCGCCCCATGACAACCCCCACGAAAAGTCGAGCATGTCAGAAATGATTGTATTTTCCTGCCTAGTTCGACAACTCCTACGATGTATTCCGTGAAGTTAACCAATAGGATGACATTGCTCTCTGGTGCACGTAATGTAAACATGGCGAAGAGAAAGAGGGATGCTGCTGTTGCTGCTGTCAGGTGGAACGACACAACCGAGGAAAGGTTTGTCGGAGCCTGGCGGGGAGCCCCCATCCGGGGACGGGGGCTCCCTCTGTCCTCGCGCCGTCGGCGGAGGGAACCGAGTCCAGGCGGGGGCGGGGCGTGAAGACGGGAGGGGGAATCCGAAACGCGGGTCTCTGAGAGCCAGGAGGAAAACAAAAAAAAACAATACTGATTGTACGTCCGTTGCCGACACAGGCTGTGAAGACGATCGCATCTACACTGGAAGTGTAGATGCGATCGTCTTTTTTTTTCATTTTCAAAAACACAAGACTGCCAGCATCGCACATACAGTAGCACTTCTGTAGCCATGACTGACAATTTCTTGACCCTGAGAGGTGCATCCGATTGTTGTTCGGGGTCATACTTGTAGTGTTAGCAGAGTCTCCCAACCAAGATATGGCAAGAATTGATGGCACTATGATTGACTAATCTGTCACGTTGACCATCGTCAAAGACAAAAATACTTTGTAGTGATTGCGGCATCAGGGACTCTGTGTGTGTCTCTGTGTATGGCTATACTTGTGAGGACCAGTGTGAGCTTTTAACCCTTTGAGTGAGGATTTTTGGAACTAAGGACAGTGTGTGTGTGTGTGTGTGTGTGTGTGTCTGTGCGTGTGTGCGTGCGTGCGTGCGTGCGTGGGTGCGTGCGTGGGTGCGTGTGTGTGCTTGATCGCCCAATCCACCAAGAGGAATTCGCCCAATATTGTGTGTGTTCCAAGATGTGCATATGTTGGAGCACAGTTGTGTGATCATGTGCAGTATTTCTGTTCTATTGTATTACAATTGTATTTCTAAGCTTCTGTTCTTTCGTTTTGAGGTCCAGCTTACCTGTCAGAATGATCCCTGGTAATCTGTAAAACAATAGGGGAACATACAGCTCCGATATGAGTCAGTTGCTTTTCCTTTTGACGGGTGCCAAGTTATGCAAGGACTTGAGACTCTTTTTGGCCGTTTCTGCCTCTAAGCAGCAGTAGTTAATTGATTTTAGTGTGCGTGTGTGTGTGTGTGTGTGTGTGTGTGTGTGTGTGGCTTGGTTAGGGTCCATGTGTGGCTTACAGTCGTGTAGCATATGTAGCATGAAGATAAATTATTAAATATAATTTATTCGTTACATTTACAAGATGTATAATTAATTAATTTATTAATTAAATCATTTTTATATATATATATATATATATATATATATATATATATATATATATATATATAAATTATTAACCTTATCCTATATATAAATGTATGTATTACATTATATTTGGACTTCCTTGATAATAAAAAAAATGGGTAATATTTGTTTATTTACTCCCTGCCCTGGTTCTCTTTCATTATCTTTATATATCATCCCCAAAATGCAAACCTCTTAAAGTAGGTCAAAAGGGCTGTTTCCTGTTTCATAAGAGTGCAGAGAGAGAGAGAGTGAGAACTAGTTGAGCGAGTTAACTCCGAAAGCAGCATTAACAGATTAAAAAGATTTTAAAACTAAGTACTAGCCACACCACTCCCACGTGCCTCTTCATCAGGAAGGGGTGTGTGTGTGTGTGTGTGTGTGTGTGTGTGTGTGTGTGTGTGTGTGTGTGTGTGTGTGTGTGTGTGTGTGTGTGTGTGTGTGTGTGTTTTTGTTTTTGCCCATAATTAACCATAACATTTAATTGGTGTTAAATGTGATGGCATCTTTGGAAAGGTGACGGGTTATAAGTTTACTTTATTGATGTGTCTCTACTCAGCTGAAAAATAAGTTCATGAAGAAGATTCCCCGAGACGCTGAGGCGTCCAACGTCCTGATCGGTGAGGTGGACTTCCTGGACAAACCCTTTGTCTCCTTTGTACGCTTGGCTCAGGCAACGACTCTGGGCGGCCTCACCGAGGTCCCCGTTCCCACCAGGTCAGTGTCTCTGCACTCCCTCACTACTATTATTATTATTATAATTATTATTATTATTATTGTTTCATATATTATTGATGATCATATTTTAAAATAGTTATTATTATTATTTATTATTATTATTTTCTTCACATTTCAGTGCCAACTCATCAGAATTAGAATTTGAGTACATTGTCATATACAGCAAGGCACCAAACTTCACTACAACATGTATATAATTTGTTGTGGTGAAGATTGGTGCATTGTTGTGCAGAAAATTACTACAAAAAAAAAGCTTTAAAAAATGTACTATATCAAAATGCCAAACATACAAAAATAGCCAAATACCAAATATACAAAGAAAATTGCAAAATTTTATATATATATATATTTTACCAAATATACAAAGAAAATAGTCTAATATTATATATATATTTTTCCAAATATGCAAAGAGCAGTCAAATAATCCAAAACAAAATTGCCAAAATACAAAAATGTACAGAATATACAAATAGCGATTATATCCTAGGCTCAATTAAGTTGGGATACGTTTAGTTAATAGTTGCCACACTGCCACTTAGCTGTGGATTAGTGGCAGTATGGCTGTTGGTATTGGTTATGTGTATAGGTATAGGTGAATATACAGTACGGGATGAATAAATATGTATACAATAATATTGGCATGGATAACAATGAATGAGCAGAAATACATTATTACTGTGTTATCAATAAATAACATATTCCCTTTGTATGAAACCTCTATTTCTCTGCGTACTTGTACGTGTGCATCATTATGTGTGTATGAATGTGTGTAAATTATTACACGACCGATTGCATCTGGAAACCCGTTTTGGTGCTTTTTCCAGGTTTCTCTTCATCTTGCTGGGTCCTCATGGGAAAACCAAATCGTACAATGAGATTGGTAGAGCTATTGCTACGCTCATGGTCGATGATGTAAGTGGGCGCGACAAACACCTCGATCCAGCACCCACACACACACACACACAAACACAAACATGAGTAATTTGGTAAGATTGACCAAAACGTCCATTTTTACCAATCTTCCCTTCCATTATGTTTTATTTGTGTCAGTTGTTCAGTGATGTGGCCTATAAGGCCAGAGACCGTGACGACCTGATAGCCGGCGTCGACGAGTTTCTCGATGAGGTGATTGTCCTTCCTCCCGGGGAGTGGGACCCCAAAATACGCATTGAACCTCCGAAGCAAGTCCCGTCTGCAGAAATGAGGCACGTACATTTATGGTATAATTTAGAGTAATCTGGCAAATCCTGTCCCTTCTCTGAGCCCCTTATGTCCACGCCCCCGCAGGAAGTCGGTGCTGAACCTGAACGAACTGGGTCAGATGAATGGCTCAGCAGGGGGAGCGGGTGGGGGAGAAGACGAGGAGATGCCTCTTCCCCATGAGCTGGGAGAGGAACTGGCTTTCACTGGGAGGTAACGGCAACACCCGCTTTAACTTGAAGACCAGTGAGTTAGTTAGTCGAAGCCTCGAACCTAGAGTCCGTTTCCGTTTCACTAAGTGTGACCTCTGTGGGCATGGATCATTATGGTCCATATCTGGAGATGGTCCATATCCCTACTCTTCCTGCTCCCATCCTTGCTCCCATGGGTGAAACAGTGAATGTTTGTTGCGTTACGCCAGGTTCTGCGGGGGATTATGGCTGGACATCAAGAGGAAGGCGCCCTGGCTCTGCAGTGATATTTACGAGGGCTTCCATATCCAGTCCATTTCCACCGTGCTGTTCATCTACCTAGGCTGCATCACGAACGCCATTACCTTCGGAGGGCTTTTGGGAGATGCCACCGATAATTACCAGGTAAAAGCTGAGCTTATGCTTGCTTTGGAAAATGCGACGCTTGAGGTGATGTATTGCCTCTCAACAGTTAAACCATCTTGTCTGCCCACTCCTCCTGTCGCTTTTTTCCAGGGCGTGATGGAAAGCTTCCTTGGCACTGCCTTAGCGGGGACCGTTTTCTGCATATTTGGCGGCCAGCCCCTCATCATTCTCAGCTCCACTGGACCCATTCTCATCTTTGAAAAACTCCTCTATGAGTTCAGCAAGTATGCACGTCAGCCACAACGTCTCACAAAGGGCTCGTTCTGTCAGACAACTTGACGGCGCCACATGCTTCCACACCCCTTATGGGCCGGCCTATTTAAGCAGCCAATCCCTTCTGCCCTGCCTGATTTTCTGCCTGCTTGCTCCACCTCTACCTCCCCTGCATCCACCTGTTGGGCTCCACTGTTGTTATCCATTTGGGGGATTCAAGCTCATCACTCCTATATTTCTAGCTCATTAAGTACGCCAATGTTTGCCGTACACCTGGCCGGGAGTGATCTGTAGTAGAGCCCAGGCGCAAAAACTCAAACAGTGCATAGTAAATAAAGATCATTTTAAAGTGAATCTAAAACTTGTCAAAAAGTAATGTTAATGTTAAACGGTAAAGTAATGTTTAAACACCTTTTGTTTTTATCTATTTGTCTTAATTCTTTTTGTGTGAAGCCCCTTGAGCAAGACTCTCTCTTATCGTCCTTCCAACTCTCCCACCCCAGGAACAACAGCATCGACTACATGGAGCTTCGGCTCTGGATCGGCTTGCACTCGTGTCTCCAGTGTTTGATTTTGGTGGCCTCGGACGCCAGCTACATCATCAAGTACATGACACGCTTCACGGAGGAGGGTTTCTCCAGCCTCATCTCTTTCATCTTCATCTCCGACGCCATTAAGAAAATGGTGGGTTAACGTGCCGTTATATGTGCATTGACACCTTCACATGAATGGATGTGAAGGTCTTAAATTGATTATTATTATTATTATTATTATTTTAAAAATTCAATTTTTCTAAATTGGGTGTTTACACAGGTGGGATCCTTTAAATACCATCCAATCAACCGTGGCTTTAAGCCGGACTTGGTCACAGTCTACAAATGTGATTGCATTGCTCCAGATCAAGGTGAGTCTAAACAAATGTTCTATTTTGTTTTTGTAGCTATTTTATTTACAAATATATTCATCAAAAGAGACAACTAGAGTTGCTTGCGTGTTCATGTGTTAATGTTTTCTTGTTGTTGCTTTTTCAATATAAATCCACATTGTGATGTAAATTTCTATGGTTTATAGTTTGCCAGTGGTTAGTTACATTGATGACCATTATAAGCCAGGACACCAGGAAGAAATATACACATTGAAATATTCTCCCATGAAGCTGAAATTACAATTGGGGATACAAAAATGTGATATATACAGTATGTTGTATATGAACACAGGCTGAAAAAAGGATTTTAGGGAATTTGTTTTTATCTTATATTACATTTGGTATATTGTAATGTTACAGTGCCTCCACGTGAAAGCTCTATATGATATTATTGCTTGAAAGAGTCCAATCAAAAGAATAGCATTGCCCAAGTCTCTGGTATTTTAGATCTCGGCTGTGTTTCATGCCTTTTCTATTACTGTAAGTGATTCTTGTGTTGTCCTGTTTCCGCTTCTTTCACACTGGCTACCGCCTGCCCCTGTAAGTAACCCACTTGAGACAGAATGCATCATATAAATAAATAGCAGAGTGATGTACTAGAGCTACATCATCTTCAGTATCACTGGTTCAAGTGAAACAGTAATATATTGTGGATACTGTGGAGCTGTGGATGATTTTCCAGATTTTTCCTCTGTGTCAGCATTTTCATTCATTCATTCATTGTTTTGTCTTTGCCCCCCCTTCCCTATTTTCTCTGTAGCTTCTGCACTGGAATTAAACATTTCAGCCCCGTTCGCTGATGACAACATGACTTTATTGGTAAGAGTCTAAAGACAGTTCTGTTCCAGTTCCATTCAAACGGGTGAAACTAGACTAAACCCTAAAAAGTGAAGGTCTTAAGGGTCTTCTGGAGCTCGCACACCATCATCCGTGACCATGCTGTTCTGTTTTGCTCTTCTTTCTACCCTTATCCTTCTCTGGCTTTCTCCATCTTTCCCTTTCCCTTTCACCCCCTTGTTATTGCTCCTTTATGCCGCTCCGTCTTGGCAGTTCAATTTGACGGACGTGGACTGGAGTCAGCTCAGCAAGAAGGACTGCGTGAAGTATGGCGGCACGCTGGTGGGCGACGCCTGCAAATACGTCCCCGACTTGGCCCTCATGTCCTTCATTCTGTTCTTCGGGACGTACTCCATGACCGTGTCCTTGAAGAAGTTCAAGTCCAGCCGCTACTTTCCGACCAAGGTAAGGACGGATTGGACTTTAGTCCTCAACGGTACCCTAAATGGGACGATTTGTCCTGCCCTCATGTTCCATCGCCCTGTAGAGCTAGGTGTCTGTTATTGAGTTGAGTTTGAGAAGAGCTGTCAAAAGATTCATTGCAATTAATGAACAGTTTTGATTTACTCAGATTTGACCCGAAAGTACGATTTTCCTATCTAAAAGGCAACGCATCGAGTTATTGTCATATTGAGAACAGAAACACCAAAAAAACTTTATCAAAATGTATTACATATTCCTTTGCACAGGGACAGTTGCTATACAGGCATGCTAAACATGCCTGTTTACATGGAATTCTATATCAAAACATGGAAAACAATAAAATAAAAATCATCAATGTATCAAAGGATAATATTATTGCTGCGGACCCACTGCAATTCCCAGGCAGACCCATGTCTTCGATATAAAAATGGATGAAAACATGAAGCCTTACATATTTAAACGTTTCAAATGCACGGGGCAAATTTTTGAGTTTGCCGCCTGGGCTCCTCTGCTCATCGATCCCGGCGTGGTGTACAGCAAACAGCGTTACTTAATGGGCTAGAAATACAGGAGTGATGAGCACGAATCCTGCCGTTGGATAGAAGAGTAGAGCCCAACAGGTGGATGCAGGCGAGGTGGAAGGAGCGCAGCAATGCTGCAAGCAAACAGACAGCAAAGCAGGTAGGGCAGGAGGGTTAGGCTGCTTAAATTGTCCGGCCCCAGAGGGCATGAAAGTGCGTGGCTCGGTCAAGTTGTCTGACAGAACTAGGTCCGCAAGCTACGCATCATTTGTTAAAGAAGTCCACTTTGATAAAAGTAATCATATGGATGGATCATATGAGCGGTTCCAACGGATCAAACTATTTGAACAGGTTTTTGATACCCCACTCTGGCAGTCCCACACATACCTCTATTCCCCTTCTCCGTACCAGTGCCATCCCCTCATCTTCTCCATGTACATGGATATCTCCTTGTATTTGCCTCCCTTGTTCTCTCCTATGTGTGTGTGTGTGTGTGTGTGTGTGTGTGTGTGTGTGTGTGCTCCCAGTTCCGTACCCTGATCGGTGATTTCTCCATCATCATTTCTATCCTGGTCTTTTGTGGCTTGGACTGCCTGCTGGAGTTGGATACGCCCAAACTGCACGTGCCCACTGAGATCAAGGTCCAAAAACACCTTCCCCCGTCGTCCTTTCCTGTCGTTGTCCAGCGTGCTTTGTATGTCACTTTTTCCAACGAATGCAATGATTTGACATATCTTGTCCGAAATTTCGATGCTGCTCTTCAATCAGTTGCACCATCTAACCCTGTCTGTCATGCTGTATAACTTTGTAACGGTTGTTTGCCCTTTCTGCTTTCCTGGATTGGTTGTCGCTTGGATGGATAGCTGAGGAAGCTAATCAGTGATTTCTCCATCTTCATGTCAATCATGTCGTTTGTGGGTCTGGATATGTTGATGGGGTTAGACACACCCAAACTAATTGTTCCAACAGAATTCAAGGTATTTAACAAACTTTAACAAATTTGCGTTCTGTGCATGTGTGCAATTGATTTCCTTCTGCATGTTTAAGTGTGTGTGTGTGTGTGTGTGTGTGTGTGTGTGCGTGCGTGTGTTCATGTTAAACGCATTATTATTTGCACTATGTAATGTATTGACAATCAAGATGGTAGTGATGAATTATGGTATGGTGTACGTGCATCTGCTTTTTTGCTCATATTTTAAATCTGTGCAATGTATACATAGAATCTATATATTTATATATCTATTATCAATGTATGTTTATCTGTGTGTGTTGTAGCCCACACGTTCAGAGAGGGGCTGGGTAGTAATGCCGTTTGGGAAGAATCCATGGTGGGTGTATCCTGCCAGCTTTGTCCCTGCTCTACTTGTCACTATACTCATCTTCATGGACCAGCAGATAAGCGCCGTCATCGTCAACCGCAAAGAAAACAAACTCAAGGTCGGACAACTTTGGCATTTGCCTTGCATAGATCTAAACAAACAAACTAGTCATAAGAACAATGCATTGAATGATGATTTGAGTTGACACAAAACATAATGGGGCACACAGGGCTAGAGTATAGGGTTAGGGTTAAGGTTAGAAACATATAAAATATTTTAATTGTATTTTGAACATGGTACTTTCAAACTATTTTTTGGGTCTTTTTTCATCATTGCAGAAAGGTTGCGGCTACCACCTGGACCTTTTCTGGGTAGGTGTCCTCATGGCCGTCTGCTCCTTCATGGGCCTGCCCTGGTACGTGGCGGCCACCGTCATCTCCATCGCCCACATCGACTCTCTGAAGATGGAGAGCGAATCCAGTGCCCCAGGGGAGCAGCCCCAGTTCCTTGGCGTCCGGTGAGGAATATCCTAAAAGAGAATATTTTTCAAAATAAGAGGGGTGTTTTGAGTATTTTCAAAATAAGAGTTGTGCTTGAGTATTTTCAAAATTAGACTCGTGTTTCATTATTTTCCGACTAAGAATTGTGTTTTCAGTATTTTCAAATTAAGACTTGGGTTTTAGTAATTTCCAAATAAGAATTTGAGATTAATATCTAAGTTGTTATTTATGAAATGAATAAAGTTCTCTCCGCCTTATAGTGAGCAGAGACTGACAGGCATTCTGGTGTTTGTTTTGACCGGAGTCTCTGTCTTCTTGGCTCCCGTCCTCCAGGTTAGTTAGGTGGTTTCATTCCATGAAATGCTAATGATTTTATTATATGTAGGTATTTTAACTGATACTTTATTTTGTTTGAAAGTACATCCCCATGCCTGTGCTCTATGGAGTGTTTCTCTACATGGGAGTGGCTTCGCTGAGTGGAATTCAGGTAGATCTTCTGCCATTCAAGCCTTTATTATTATTATTATTATTATTATTATTATTATTATTAGTTGTATTATTTCTGTATCTATTTATGTATTTATTTATTATCCTCACTTTTATTATTTATAATATTATTGTAATTTTTTAATATATATTTATTATAATAATAATACGTATTAGCACTTTAAATGCACAACATGCTTTGAATTTGAAGAGATTAATAGAACAATAAAGAAGAAAAAAAGCAAAACGCAGTTCAAGTCCCTGTAAAGTAAATTTGAGATTTGTTTGTAAACACATTATACGTGTTAGAGAGTAATTGCTTAAAACATGGAAAAAGACTGAACTTTGTAGTACTGAATTGTTGAGTTAGACTGCTAATGCACTAATGGGCACACTACACGATTTTGAAAGTCGTCAGATCGCTGTACTGTTCACATTGCACAACGTTCTGTCTTGAATCTTGAATCTTGGGAATCTCGGGAATCTTGAAGTCGGTGTGGTTTCACACTACATGATTGATCGGCGACAGGGGGTCACACATTCCAAGGTCTTTCACCAGGAGGAATCCCCGGCAAGAGTCTGCCTGGTCTCACAACTAACTTTTGTCATGAAAACACACGCAAGGGACACCAGAAACACCAGAAATGGCGTGATACCATTTATGGGAAAACAGAAATGACGCAATGCCATACGCGGGACAGGGTTTTTTTTTTTTATTATTATGTTCTTGATCACTATAAAAAATAAAATAAAAGCATAATTTAAATAAGAAATGTATAAAAAACCTAGAGATGAAAAGTAAAATAGATATGTTGTGTGTTTCTGACTGCTGCTCCGCTGCACTCCCGTACTCCCCTTCTTGAGTCCTCCCCCTCCCCCTCACTCCATGTCTGCTCTCATTGGCTGTAGCTCGTTGCGTCACTCCTGAGGTTGATATTAACCATATTATACCAGATATTAATCCTGTTTGATATCTTGCCGTCTCCTGCGAGCCAATGGCTAGCGCTCGGCGAGCAGTCGCATTGCGTTGCGAGCGGTTAACACCACACGCTCGTCATTCACGGGAGCGCGCTGAGGCAGAAAACCAAGCCAGAATCACATAGTCTGAACTCGGCATAAACTGTTTTTGTGGTCCTGATTTTTTGGGCGGGGCCTAAATCTTGGACAGCTGACGTAACGCATCCCTACCTGGTGGCCCAGCTGTCGGCGGGTGCACAAGGAGCCGGAACAGCAGCGGGACAGCGGCAGGACTCTGTTCCGGTTCCCCGGGAGCGCATGGAGCTGGGGGAGCCCCCACGCTCCGAGCAAAAAAGATCCCATTTTCTGATGTTCTATCTGTAACTTCAGATTAAAATCAAAACAATGAGCACCTCTCCCGCGATTGCCTGTGGTTTCAGTGTCTTCAGCGGACACGCGTCTAGCGTCTCAGAGCAGAGGGAACTGCCTTTTTCTTCTCACAATTTTAAAACATAATTTAATAATTCATAATTGATTTAACACATTTAACACATTTTTCTGTGGTGTGACAAGCCCAGAACACATATTTATTGTGGCTTTACGGGGACTTTAATAAATGAAGGTATGTATTTGAATATAATCTGTGTGTCACCCACACCTACACTTGGTCTGTGACTACAGTTCTGGGAGCGCATCAAGCTTTACCTGATGCCCGCCAAGCATCAGCCAGACTTCTCCTTTTTGCGCCACGTCCCTCTGCGGCGCATCCATCTTTTCACGCTGGTCCAGATCGTTTGTCTGGCCGTCCTCTGGATCCTGAAGTCGACTTTTTTGGCCATCATCTTCCCAGTTATGGTGGGTGTATGATTTTGTTATTATCTTTTTGTCGCCATCATCTTCCCCTGGTATGCTGAGAATATCAATGTCAAAATATGTTTGATTTTGACTGTGTGTAGATACTGGGACTCATGGTAGTGCGTAAGATGCTGGATCTGGTGTTTTCGCAACACGACCTGGCCTGGCTGGACGACATCCTCCCGGACAAAGACAAGAAGAAGAAGGAAGATGAGAAGAAGAAGAAGAAGGACAAAAAGGGGGGAGGAGAGGCAGAAAGTGATGAGGAGGTGAGAGACACAATAGGAAACATACAAAGTTGCACACACACACACACACACACACACACACACACACACACACACACACACAGGAAGAGCTCGATCTCGGCCAACTACATATAATATATCAATTTTTGGGGTTAAGAGGATTCCCCTATTTCAGTAATTGTATTGTGAGTCACTCAATCTGTCGCCAATGTGTCCCTCCTGGTTTTAGTATCTTTGACTAATACGTTCTTCCTCTCTGTCCCACAGTGTTGCTGAAAAGGCACTGTATAACAATTACTACAGCTTTTTTTTTTGTGTCTATTTGCCGTGTTCCCTTCCCTCCTTCCAATGTTTTCCGATGTGGCACAATGCTCGAGGAAAAAAAAGAAATTATGTGAAGCGTGCGCATGCAGAAACCCCTCTGTCTGCAGCTCGTTCCCCGCTAACATCTATCACCTTCAGGCTCCTTTTCTGAATGAAGTCTCTCTCTCTCTCACTCTCTCCCTCTCGCTGACTCCTCCGATAATGAATATTGACATTGAGTAATATCGGAGACAAGGTGGCATTCTGAGGCAACCCCCCCCCCGCCCTCCGTTGCATGTCGACTGCTTCCTTCCTCAGCCCAGTTCCCTCCCTTCTCTGGTGAAGATCTCCACAGAGACTGCAGACCCGCTCCCCTACTCAGCCCCCATCCCTGTAAACCCCTCCCACCAAAACCCGACCGCTGATTGTGAGTAAATCCACCACCGACTGTTCTTTGTGGTATATAAATGTATATATACACGTGTGTAAAGAACATTAATTTGTGTTGATTTTTCTTT
This sequence comes from Zeus faber, assembly GCF_960531495.2. NCBI lineage: Eukaryota > Metazoa > Chordata > Actinopteri > Zeiformes > Zeidae > Zeus > Zeus faber. Next base: position 10,334,868 of record NC_137204.1, read on the forward strand.
GGTATTACACTATTTATGAAGATTGACAGATGAAGTGGTGACAGAGGTGATATGTATAGTGATGCCATTACCATGCTGGTAGATAGATATTATTGTTGTTTCTTTTTAATTATCTGAAGATTTTATGTTTTTGTCTCTGTTTGTGTTTATGTCTATTTGTGCACGTCATTCCATACCCTGTACATTTGGTGTGTGTGTATGTGTGTGTGTGTTTATGTGTGTGTGTGTGTGTGTGTGTGTGCGTGTGTGCGCGTGTGTGTGTGCGCGTGTTGGTTTTGCAGGAAACAAACCCTTACGCAAAAGTTGCTTCAGATCCTGATGAGCTAGACCACAGGTACTGTGTTCTAAAACTACACATGCCCTATAATCAATGATCTTATACACCTACCCAACACCAATATTCACTGAGGGGAAGTTTTCAAAAAATTTTCAATTTGTTCATTGTTTTGCAATGTTATTTTTCCTTTTTTTTTGATGCATGCATAAAGCTGATGATATATAACACATTATGTACAGTGCGAAAAAACAATAGGAGTAACTAAGCAGTAACAACCTAAGCACTGATAACATAAGCAGTAACAATCTCAGCAGTAGGCACTAAGCAGTAATAACCTAACCTGATCTTATACACCCATCCAACACCAATACTCACTGAGGGAAGTTTTCCAATAATTTCAAAGTTTTTAATTGGTTTGAATGATTATTTAGACTTTTTTTTTTGGACGGATGCATATAGCGAATAACATCACAGATTGTGTACAGTGTGAAAAACACTAGGAGTAGCTAAGCAGTAACAACCTAAGCAGTAATACATTAAGCAGTAATACACTAAGCAGTAATAACCCACGCAGTAATAACCCACGCAGTATTAACCTACGTAGTAATAACCTAAGCAGTAATAACCTAAAGCAGTAATAAACTGAAGCAGTGCTAACCTAAACAGTAGTAACTAAGTAGTAATTACCTACAGTAAGCAGTAGTAACTAAGCAGTAATCACTGCATGTTTGTTTTCATTCAATTGCACCCTAGTAGCAATAGTTGCTTTGTTGTAATCATTGTAGATGCTACCATAGCTACCTCACATTTTTCTCTTCAGTTTGTGGACATTCTGGTCTACCGTCGATTTTAAATTAGTTTTTAAAAACTGTGTATTCAGTTTTCTCCCCTGCGTTACTGTTGAGATTCGTGTGTGTGTGTGTGTGTGTGAGGAGGAGGAGGGAGGTGTGAGGTGTGAGACATAACCCAGGCAGCTCCACCACTGTTCCTCAGCATCACTCTGCACCTGAAGATCGCCTGTACCCCCTCGCCCGCCCACTCCCAGATGAGCCTCGTCCCGGGCGACCCCTCGCACCCGCCGCCGCCACCGCCCCAGGTCAACATCCACCTGGAGTCAGACTGTGACGAGTCTGGTTCCGGCCCCAAGCAACGTAGCCTCATACCCAGGGATAGACTTCACCCCTCCAACAGTCTGCCACCTGATATACGCCAAGACCTTTTTTGGGGAACACATTCTCACTTGCATTACTCGTGGGGGGAAACCATTCTGTAGAGCAGCGTTCCCACACCCTTTTTTCCACCACGGCACACTTTATTACAATGAAATAACCCTATGGCAGACCACTATCACATTAACCATGAAAAAGCTGACAAAACTCCATAAACATGTGTAACTATTCTTATTGTTATGGTCTATTAGTAGTTAGTGATGCAAGACTCCACCGAACAAATCTTTTAAATGTCTCCGGAAAAAGAGTGAGCGAGCAAACAGAAAATAGTTACCGAGGACTAAATCAAAGTCCGAAACACAATTCTTATGCAATGTGACTTATTTACACTTTGCATTCCCCGCTAAAAGAATTAATTTGAACAGAATCAAAAGACTGTGGTGAGAATTCCATTCACAACTCGAGAGCGAGACCGACCCTTCTGACTCTCGGTCATCATTCATGGGAAGTCTTCCCTTGCTCACTGTGCGTTATTTCCGTTGAATAAATTAAATCAAAGAGTTTGAAAATTGATAGGCTCTTATTATGGAGTGACTCCTCAAGAACCGGATCTTAAAAAAAAAAGGTCTACCCTTTCTTATCTAATCATTAGAAACTTCAGCTTTTTCTGACTAACACAGAGCTGCTATTATGGCTGGAACCGATGAATTAGTATAACCTTGCAATTTTGTCCTTGCAACACAAGAGTTGTCTTGATTTAAGTTAAATATACATTTGATAGCCTATGCTATAGCATAAATAACTTTGTGGGGAGTGCATCTGAAAAAAAAAAAAAAAAAGGCTGTCTTAGTCTCATTTGAGCGTTGGTAAATGGTATGTAATGACATTTTAGATATTATAGTATACAGTTCCCGATTTACCTGGACATTAACTAAACGTAGCATGCATTTCTGTCAGTTAATCTCCATACATCATCTTGCATGACAAAAAGATTGTCCAAGTGCCGAGCTGATTTAAAGTTAGGTAGTAGGTAAAGTAAATAAAAAGAAACAACCAAAAAAAATTGTATTCACACGTATTCATTCACCTAAAGTATAAATGTTTTAGGACAAAATGTCAGTATTACCAATCATGTTTTGTTTATTACATTTGTTGGCTGTATTCCATAATTTTGCAAATGCTTTGTGCATGATCCTGAATGTCTGAAGGATACTGAAGGCTGGTTGACGTTGTTGTTTATTCTGCGTTTAGCTTTGCTTATGTAAGTAAGTATTATATTATTATTATTATATTTTTAGTCTTATAAAGTATTGAAGACAATTTTGAAGTGTTTTTTTCACTTGATCCTACAACTAGATTAGTGTGTACAGTGGTAAACGATAATAAAGAAATATTGATTAAGGACAAGAAAAAGTTAAGTGTTTTTGTAACATTAATAGGCCTACAACTGTATAATAATATATAATATGATAATGTCGAGGTGAGAGCCCTACAGTTGACATTAGATGTGCAAAATATGTAGAATATTAATTATTATTACATTACTATCTATTAAAGTGGCTATCTTGAAGTTGTATAATTTGTAGACTTCATTATTATTATTATTATTATTATTATTATTTCTTTATTTCTTTATTTTTATTTAACCTGTGCTGTCAGCATGCTGGGCATACAACACAGAGTATTTCTATGCCATTGCATCTAGGACTGAGTTAGTCTGCAAGTGGACTTCAACTTCTCAACCTGCAATGCAACTCTTTATTCATTCTTTAATCATCAAGAACTGCTGCAACAATTCTGTCCTGTGGACGACATGTGGGATAACAAGGGCACAGCTTTTTGTTACACAGAACCACCACCGACCCTTTGGGGAACGATATTACCATGTCTTGGTCTTTAAACAACTAATCACTATTCCAAGAGGTGGAGAATCACCACAACATGAAATGACAAAACAGAATGAATAAGTCCAGGAAAACTGGAACAGCAATTCGTCATGTGGCCTCTTCCTGTCATAGTTATGGCAGTAAATGAGGGAGAAAAGGAGAGGGATGTAACCAGGAGGGTGTTCTGGGGTGAGTTCAAAGCAGGTGTGTGTGTGTGTGTGTGTGTGTGTGTGTGTGTGTGTGTGTGTGTGTGTGTGTGTGTGTGTGTGTGTGTGTGTGTGTGTGTGTGTGTGTGTGTGTGTGTGTGTGTGTGTGTGTCCACCGGTGAGTGCACAGGAGTTGTCCCAATTAATTCTTGTGTATGAAGTTGGAATTATATTGTAGCGCATCCAAGCAGCAGAAAACGTGAAGCCACACCTGAGTGAGGAACTCAGGAAGGAACTCAGGAAAGCCCTGAGCACCCTGCAGCCACAGAAGACTCCCCCCACCACCACCACTACTACCACCAAGCCAGGAGCGAGGACGCCAGGCATGGACCACAGGCCCGGAGCCAGGTCCCGCGACGACAGACTAACACCCCTCCACCCCTCCCTATTTGGACCCTCCACACCCTGGGCACCCTCCTAACATCTCCGTGGTGCCCAGGACCCCCCCATGGCCACAGCACCAAGTGCCACGGATGTCCCCACAGCAGCTCAGCACCCACCCAACTGCAGAGCCCCGTTGAGACCCCCACATGCCCCTAAACACCACAACATTTCCCCGACTTAGGAGACTCAAGTATTAATGGATGGAGTTATAAGTGATAAAAGTAGCCCATATTTCATTAAATTAATCAACCTTCTTTTTGGATATTGCCAATATTTTTTTCATTGAGTTGTATTCTATTCATTTATGTAACCATTGGGATATGATTAGTGTGGTGTGGGGATGGGATGGTTTGAGCAGCCACACCTGACCTTGATCTAGGTGATTGGGTCAGGGTGGCTGCATATCTGTTGTTCGGTGGTTGGGCTAACGGGCAACAGGTTAAAACCCCTATCCTCACACACACACTGGGGATAGAAGGCCTGTCATGACATCTTCGATCTGCTCCTGGCTAATTCCACCTAGCCTCCTCTCTACAATAAACTGGTGTCTGCAACCCATCGTCTTCTGTGTCTCTGTGCCACTTGGACGGCGTGTGGCAGGCAAAACTGCCACAGTGAGATTGTCTCTGTTTTTCCAGTTGAGTAATATTATTTTCTTGGCAACTGTACAGGCGATCAAAATGGGTTGGTGGGCTTTGAGTGGTGGGTCAGCTGAGGAGAGGTCTCCGAGGAGACATATAGATGGGGAAACTTGGTGATGTTGGTCCAGAATGTTGGGATAGGTGGGCAGAGCCAGATGGCATGAAAATAGTCATCTGGATTGAGGGAACAATGAGAACAAATCCAGGAATCCATTTTGAACATTTTGTGTTGTGTGATATGAGCTCTATGCAAAATCTTTTATTGGATGAGTTGCATTTTGGAATTGTTGGTCATAGAAAAGGTGTTGTTACAAATAAGCTTCCACAGGTTGATATCGGTGGAAACAGCAAGGTCTCTTTCCCATTCCATTGTAGGAAATGATGTCTTTCTCACATCACTATCTTCATTATACCAAGTTTCATGGAATAAAGCGGATAGTCGAAGAAGGTATAGGTAGAAATTAACCACCAAGATGAAGGCATTTAGCAAAATGTCATGTTTTTACTTGTTATAATTATGATCAAGTCAATTTGAATAAATTATGACCAGTAGTCATAGTCGTAGCTGTGGGAGTTGACTGGGTTGTATGACCTCCCCCCACTGAAGGTCCATTTTAGTCCATTTCTTGGATAGTTTTCCCATCTGTCACAGTGCGAACACCAACATAAAAAAAGTCACTTCATGGCATGAATGTTTTGTTTATTCTTATTCATGCTTTAGATTTTTAATATTTAACCAAATTAATTCTAAAATCACAAAGTGTGCATTCATATTTTTAGAATTAAAATTCCCTTTAACTGGAGTTCAATATGTCAGGTCAGCTGGTTGAAAGGATTTGGGCTGGTTAATAGTGACAACTTGTGGATGAGAATTGAAATTGCACTTGTTACATAAAAAAATAGTTCACACGCACAATAAGCACATTGCACAAAGTGACACCAAATAATACAGCATGAAATATACAATTCAAAATCACATTTTGCTTTTTATTGATAATTAAAAATTTGAAAGAGAATTTTAGCTGTTGAAAATATCATTATAGTACGTAGGACATACAGTAGGACTCACCAAGTGTAATATTTTTGGTATTTTATGCTGGACTGATTATACCCTAAAATTTTCTAATTCACAAACTAAAAAAATGATACACCTTTTTTTTTTACACAAATGGTCAACAAAGCTGGAAATGTATAGGTATAGTAGTAGGTACGCCTCACTTTGTAGCTCTATAAATTCTATGAGATCCGGGATCTGAGATTTGCGATCTGCCATAAATAACGTATGATTCTGTTTCCAATGCTTTTAAAAATTGGACACGACAGTGATATAGCAACAATGCAGGAATTTGAAGTTGTTCTTTTCCTCTTTGTGATTTTGTGATGACCACGATCGACCAATCAATGGTCTGCAATATCACTTGACTCAACCAAGGTGGCCCAGTTTGTATGCTTCACACTGACCAGACGTGGAACTGAAATCAAAAGTTGGCAGTGGTGACCGAGTCAATACAGATACATACAATCAGAGGAAATTAAGTTCCTCCACGGGGCTTTTGGGCTCAACCTTAGAGATAGGGTGAGGAGCTTGCTCATCTGGGAGGACCACAGGGATTACATCGCTCAGCTGGCATGGGTACGCCTTGGTAAATGAAAGCTGTAGGAAGTTATGGGGGAATAGGAGGTCTGGGCCGCTCTGTTAAGCCTTCTGCCTCCATGACCCAGACCTGGATAAGCAACATGAAAATGGATGGATAATCACCCTTTAGTTCAGTTTTTTAAGAGAACCCCCCCTCCTCTCTCCTAGTATTGACGAGGCAATATTGATGAGGCAGTATTGATGAGCTGGTGAGACACCTACCTGACTCCAGCAGCCAGCATCAACAGGAAACCTAGGAAGCCACCCTCAGCCTAACCTGTGTTACCTAGGAATTGCTCCAAAGTCACGCTGCAGCTCTATCTCTCCTACCTCACCCCTGCAGCGGGACGTGAAAACTCTTCACTAAGTTCTCCAGAAATGATGATACAGAGGGATATGTGCACAGGGTCATTGATACCCAAGGGAGATGATCGCATTGGCAGTGGCCTCCAATACCCTCTACTTTCTCACATGCCAAGCGCAACATTTTTACTTCATGTACTCCCTACTGAGGCAGAGTGGAGTTGTGGCCATGGTGGAGCTGGCTGAATGGGCTGAGTCCACAAAACCCATGCGGGCGGCCTGGCTGGGGACCAATTGGGATTGGTGCACAATTTAGCACACACCAGCACCAAGAGGTAATGGAAGGTGTTTTTCCTCTTGGCCGGGTAGAACCACCCTCATCGTGCATGATGTCCAGAACCCTCCATGGGCTGTAGCGCACTCGAGAGTGTATCGGATCCCAGAAGTACACCGTTGAAGCCATTGAAAAGGAACCTGAGAGGATGTGGAGCCTGAACGTCATCAAGAGTCCCACCGTCCATTGGTGCAAATCTATAGTTCTGATTCCAAAGAAGGATGGAACACCACACCTCTGCAATAACTTCAGGAAGGTGAATGAAGTGTCATTGATGAACAGCTATCCCATACCTTGAGTGGATGAACTGATAGAGAGGCTGGTAAGCCTTGATTGATAAGCACACTTGACTTAACAAAGAGTTACTGGGAAATTTCCCCAGCCCCGGACCAAGAGCCAGGTAAATGTCCTTTTGGGATTGAATGGGTACTATCAAAAGTTTATACCTCTCTTTGGCTTGGTAGCTTCTCCCATAGGTGGTTTTACCACAAGGCATAGGTAGGCAATTGCTTTGGACCTCATCCGCCAAAGGGGCCTCGTGAATTTGTGTTTCCTTTCTTTCTTTCTTTCTTTCTTTTTTTAGGTTTATAAAACATTTTATCTTTTATCTTTTTGCTTTTTGGTGTCGCTTTTCCAGACAGCGTTTCTGTTTTCCACACCATTTCCACCAGGTTGGCGCACTGATGTAAGTTTAGGTCTTCAATCTGGACAGCGCGCACCGTGCACCGTGCACGTAAAAGTAATGTTCCAAAGTAGTGTTTCAATGCTTTTAGATCCAGGCTTTAACCCACCCCGCAGGGGATGCGGCCCCTCTATACCTAGAACACGTGCATCTGCCCCCCCAATAAAAAAATGAAAAAAGCAGAGGATAACTATTATTATTATTATTATTATTATAATTATTATTATTATTATTATTATTATTATTATTATTTTGAAAACATTACTCATAGACGGGTTTTTTACTTTAGCGATGGGTCTTTTTTTTTACTCCCAAAATATGATTATGGTTAATATATTTTCCATAGTTATTTAGAGGCTCATTTTCTGATGCGATCAATGTTTTAATTATTAGTTATGCCAAAATTGTGTTGGAGACTTGTTTTCCCAGCAGCTTCAATAGCATAGTTGAGATGTACGTGATTCCTAAAAATCATCCCAAAACACAGATTTATATGATATGTTCTGAATGTGCGGAAAGTTTTGAAGATGAGCAGAGGCCTTGCTGAAACACATATGAGTTATTAAAGTGCAGAGGTTTATAAATGAATTTAAATGAATTCATTTAGGTGAATAGGTGCCACATGCACCTGTTCACCTCACCACATTTAAAGCCGTTACTTCCCCAAACAAAGGAGGAGACAAAAGTGAATCATGTTTATATATATATATATATATATATATATATATATATATATATATATATACATATTTAAGAGCAATACAGAATGCCTGAGAGCCTTATATTCCATTATATTTTGAATTGTCACCTGGTTCCTGAATTTTGTGTTTTCCTGCACATAAAGACATTTCCACCATAAAGTGACAAATTGGTGCATAAGAATTCACCAGAATGCAGGAAATGAAGTGGTCGACACTCAAAATTTCCTGGTGGGGCAACCCACCCATTCACATAGTTTTTGTTCACTAGCTGTGATTGCATGAAGCAAAATGGAGGAGGGCCTCACATTGGTCTTTGCCTGGGGCATCCGAATCACTAAAACCGACCCCTACTTCTCCTCTCTCAGATCTGACCGCGACGGGACACCCACAGAAGGTGGTGTGGGCCAAGGCAGCGCCTGGTTTTCAGCCGGCTCAGAGGGTCACTCACATCGGAACACGTCCTGCAGTACTTACGGAAACCCTTCACGTGCAACGTTGCTTTTAAGGTGCAAACAGCCGCGAGAGGGGTCAAGCCTCCCTCTGGTGTGTACTGTACAGTACCAGAGCGTGGCCAAAGTGTCTGCGGGAATCCCTCCAGGAAATTCCACGTGTTCCTCATTCCTTGTGGTGAAGAATCCAGGCGGTTCTGCAGGCGAGACGCTTCTCCCGTATGACGCCGCCCGTGAAAAAATCCCACGTTTCATTGACTTCCAAAGCACTTAAACGTAATCCGTGGTGTATCTGAATCACACATAATACCACATGGCTGCCGAGTAGCGCGTTACAGTCGAGGTTTAACAAATCTAGAAGAAGATGCTAAGCTTGTTTTTCTTCCTTGGCCATTACAATATTACTTTGTAATGGAGAATGAGGCCTCAGCTTCCACAACGCGGCCAATTTGCCTCCGTCAGACAGCATATTAAAATGTGTATTGAACTCCTAATTATGAACTTGAACTCCTCATGTATTGTTGGTCGCAAATAGAGCGTTTAATTGGCTTGTTAGTAAATGTCTTCGGAGCATTTGTGGCGTCTCGTGGCATTTCGACGATGCAGCCTCTTTGTATCCGAGTTGTCCGTGTAATTTAAGTTATTTATCCCATTAACTGGGACCACAGGTTTAATTGTTGATGTGTCTGTAGCCGAAGCGATTACATTTCTCTTTGCTCAGTGGAGCTACATTGACTTTGGCGTGAGCGATTGACAGAGAAATAACACGTGACACAAATTGCTTTAGCTCTCGAGTTAACCATGTTAACCTTTGGCATTGTTATATGGATCATTAAGATTTAAACAGATTACCATCAAAGTCACCAGTACAAGAGTAACCGTCTGTCTTCAAACGGTCTCGCTCTAATTTATGTTTGTTATATGGAGATTTGATTATACCTAAAATATCCCAAAACATTCCACAAGTCTCAGTATCCAATATCGGAATGGGCGACTTGCAATCTGCTGCATCTCCTCAGTGTTACTTCCATAGGACACTTGGAATAGCAGTTGGCTTATGTTGTTCCTTTGGGGAAATTGTATTTATATTTATAAAGGGCAAGCATAATGTGCTGACTGTGCAATACACGTGACAAACATCCCGGTTTTACCTCTGTTTAAAACCATAACTTATTTACCACAGGCTTTTTGGGAGACGGACAGACTCTCCTTCCACAGACAACAAGTACAAATGTTTTTTCTAATGAGCAGTGAGCGCAGTTGTAGATGATGTGCAACGTAATTGTTACAATAATAGAAACCTGAGACTCGTCTGTGGAGTTCTTCGGTTGCCTTCAGGGTTCCCGGGGCTTTGTACTTGCAAAATCATTTATCTCGGAGAGACAGCTTGATGTGGGCCGGATCCCAGAGGCCCCCGTGTTTCCTGAACTTGTTTATTACCTTCTTTTCTTTGTTCCAGCGCTCAGATGTTTATGTCTGACACAATGCAGCAAAACACCTCGGTCTTTCAGATGCTCTCGTTTGAATTCATCTGTTTGATTTTGGTTACATCGAACTCGATTGCTCAAATTTGATCTCAATTCAATTATGCAATCAAAGTTAATGTTGGACATACGTTGCCTTTTGATTTTGCCTTGATTTTGTTGTATTATTACACTACAACCTAAATATACATTTATGACACCCATTTAGAGTTATTAATGTTCATCACCAAGAATCCGCCCAAAATGCTCACAACACCATTTTAAAGATTAACAACTGACTCTAATATTCCCCACGACTACCCCATCTAATCTGAAATTACAGTGATAAATAAATATATAAATAAACAAACAAACAAACAAACAAACAAACAAACAAACAAAAAAATAAATAAATAATCAACTAAACTTGACATGACATTATTATTTTTTTCTGTGTGCGTGCGTGTGTGTTTGAGTGTGCGTGTGTGTGTGTGTATGTGTGTGTGTCTGTGTGTGTGTGTGTGTGTGTGTGTCTGTGTGTGTGTGTGTGTGTGTGTGTGTGTGTGTGTGGTCGGTCCAAATTGACAAGTGAAGTCTGTTTTTATAATATTACGATGACATCAAAAATAACAAATCATGTGTTACATCAATAACGCCATTGGGGCACATGAACTCAGGGGGGCAGTGTGTACCACTATGTGGCAAAATTCATAAAGCTGAAATATAAAGTATTTTTTAGTGCTTAATTATACACAACCTGACAGTGTACTCCGATCTGTATTATTTACATTATTATTAGTTTTAAAGATTGAGTTATTTTGCATTATTATTATTATTATTATTAGTAGTAGTAGTAGTAGTAGTAGTAGTAGTAGTAGTAGTAGTAGTATTCATAATAATAATAGTAATAATAATAATATAATTATTATTATGGTTATTAATAACAGTAACCACATTCAATTAGTTTGTGTCCTCCAGCCATAGAGCTATGCCTAAACCTTAAGTTTTTCATATTTCCTTTAAAAAAACAACAACACGTAGCATTAAATTACTGATCACTAATAAGAATCCATCATATTATTATATAATAATATGATGGATTCTGGACACAACATAATATTCCAACATTTTTGGAGTTACAGTAAGCATCATTCTTCTGTGTGTTATTTTTATCTGTGGGTGCATGTGTGTGCATGGTTTTACATGAGCAAGCATGTTACAGGATGTCATGTGGTGACAGGTGGTGGTGGCGCCTTGGACCCTGGTGCAGACAGGGCTCAGCAGAGGATGGCAGACCAAAAAATCTTCCCCTTCTGGTCCTGGCAGAGTGAATCGCTTTTACAGACAAGGGTTGAAGCGACAGACCACAATATTATAAAAATACTATCGTATCCTAGCTTCACCTGATTGTAATAATGTGGGAATTACTTACACCTATAATTTGTCCTCTGCATATGATTGGGCTTTGTATATTCTGTATATTTTTGGCTATTTCTGTTAAGCTTTTTCACGCTTATCGTCAGTACAGACAATTCTTGGATACTTGGATTCTGATTCTGATTCCGATCCTGATGCTAAACCAAACACATATGCCATAGTGTTTCAAGTTGGCTTAAAACAAAGGACGCCATATCAGTTCTGGTCTTATATGTCAAGACCCATTCCTGGCCCCTGTGATCTGCCGGAGCCTTAGCGCTTTTCTGGAATGGCCCTTCCTGCCGTGTTCGGCGGAAGTCATACCTTTGTTATAAATCAGATCCATCTCAGCCCTCCTGTCTTGGCAGTGAGCTCTGAGTTGTAGGACGTAGGGGCAGCCTTCCATGAACATCTAAAGTTACCGTCCTGAGGCAATTACCGGTACTAGCTCTGTCAGGAACTGTCCTCTATTGTGTCCGAGTTGAGGAGCCAGACCTGTCTGACTCCCACAGCCTGACATTGACATCCCAGGACCTACTATATACTATATACTACGTCTTATGCATAATAGTAGTTTCGATATACAACTATACGTTTACTTTAAAATGATCTTCCATCGTTTGAGTTTAGCATCTGGGTTCTACTGCTCATCACTCCTGGAAAGGTTCACAGCAAACATAGTTGTACTGAGCGAGCTAGAAATATTGGCGTGAGGAGCTCGGTTAGAAGAGTAGAGGTGGGGGAGCGCAGGAAAGCATGCAGAAAAGCAGGTACAGCAGGAGGGATTGGCTGCCTACTGTAAATAGGCTGGTCCGTTATGGGCGTGGAAGCATGTGGCGTCGTCAAGTTGTCTGACAGAACTAGCTCCGCAAGCTCCGCATCATCTTTATTTGTTTTTTTTTGTTGTCTATTGATCTATTTGCAGACTTATTGCACACCTTAAATTGGGATCCCCCTTTTGAGTCCTCTTTCAGGGTTTCTTTTTATTTTTATCCTTAGGAGATATGTTTCCTCTCTAATCTGTAATTGTGATAAAGGACGATACTAATACATTTGACTTTACTTGTATCTGCAGAACATTTCCGAACTATTTCCAACCCAGAGTAATATAATATAATATACAAGACAATAGAAAATAACGTTTTCTCATTAAGTATTAAATAATATGCTCTAGTACAATGAGGAGAGCAATTTTGAACATGAGAAATTACATGAGAACCCTGACCTTCATCCGGACAGCTAACTTCAAAAATTCTTTCCATGTCTCTCAGACGATCAAAGAATAATGTTAATGACATCACGACCATTTTATATGCTTTTTATTGAAGTTTTAGCATTTATGTAGGGAAATCTGTTTTCTTCTCCTCATTTCATGAAAATGTACATTTTATTTTCCGATTTGCATAAAACACCACATATACATCAAAATAAATACGTCATCTGATGAACTGATTGAGCTCACACAGGGAGGTCAGTGACTATGAACACCATTTGAATTGAGTTAGGACCTCCGTTAGAACAAATCGATGCTTGTCTTTCGTCTCCAACAGACTCGGAATATGCGATCGGGTCAGCATTTGTCAATGGTCAGTCTAAGTATCTAAGAAAGAAGAGAAACAGTAGTGCAGTCGCCCAAAGTAATGAATCCTACCACCCTACCTGAACTAAAGCTAAGACCAGCGCTGAACCCATCGGAGTGGAAAGCCTTGAAACTTACCGCAGATAGAGACAGAGGAGAGGGCACGAAGGAGATAGCTGACATCCTTTGTTTAACCGACGAGGAGAAGAAATTAATAAAAACTTTGTCACCCCTATTTACTCTTTATTATGAACATTATTATTATTTTGTGATGTGACATGGTGAGAAGTTGGGGGACGAGTGTTTTAAATCAAATGAAACCGCCAACCCGATAACGATAATTCTGCACGTCTCACGTTTTCCTCGTCTCTAAGCGTTTTCTCTCACAACCTCCCTCCTTTGTGCTGTGGCATAGCAGAGCAGGCGTACGCCACGTATCTACAAATCCCCTTTAGCAATGCTCCAAAATGGCCGCCGCAGTGAACAAAGACAAGAACATTGCGTCAACTGCATCGGCTGTCCATCCACCCTCTTCTCTTGATCTTCTTTTTGTTTTATTTTGCCACCCCTATCCACCAACCCTCTCGGCGGGGAACGCACTCCCTTCCTCCTTGACGTGGTCTCTGTATCTCTCGAGTAGAAGGGATGAGAGGACCGGGGATCGCTGCGGGGGCTAAGACATCATCTATTGTATTTACACGACCTCCATCCAGAGAGGAGGAGGAGGAGGAGAGCGGTTGGGGAGACGATGAAGAGTAAGGATGGGTAAGGTCGGGGAGGGTCGGTCTTGAACTCGGTTGATGTTGGCGCCTGTCTCGCCGTCTCATATCGACACCTCATATTCACGAGTGTCCTGCTGGGAATGAATGAAGAAGAGCGGAAAAGAGAGGTGAGCGACACAGGACAGGAGGACAGGAACGGTGCTCCAGGAGCTGAACGCTGCCGCTGCCCTTGACACTTACTCCTACGGTCTCGTAGAGCGGGTTGTCAAACTCCGCTTCCACAGTGATGTGTCTGTACGGGTGAGGGTAGATGAGGGGCAACCTCAGGTTGGAGTGGTATCGGCACCTGGCGAACGAGACAAAGAAAGGAAGAAACACTCACGAGGAATCTACTACTCACTCATTTCAAGGCGATATTCCTGTACGACAAGGGCTTACAGCATTGTTTTTATTGTCTTCCAAGGACACTGTTATGGATCAAAATACACAATAGTTCCTTGGAATAGTGAGTCATGACAATAGGCCTCATCCACAAACAGTGCACCGCACAGATCTGTGCTTGATTAATAAATTTGGATCCACAAATATTTTCTTACTTGAATTTATTCTTAATGTAGGAACAAACTTAGAACTGCCTCGGACCAGTCGTACACACAATTCACAAAGGCACAAATCCTTGAAAATGATATTGCTGAACTTTAACAAAATTGTATTATTATATTAGAGCCACCATTAGTAAATATGAGTAAATATTCAATATTCTACCATATTACACACTATGAGATACAGTATAAAAATATATATATTCTATATCAGTTTTTATATATCTGTTCAAATTCCAGGATCCTTAAATTAACTCAGTTGTATGTGCAGTTGGTTAACTTTACACACGCAGGATACTGTTCTCAAAGAAGATGTGACAATGGCATATTAAGCTTTATGGATATTGTCGGATGCGCCAGAATCTGTTTTGTGAGATGATCAATGATCTGGTTACTGGAAGTGATCAATTACCCGGTTTCCCCTGGCAAGAGAAGCCATTTTTTTTATTATTAGTTATTCCTATTTTCATTCTGTTTTTATAAAAGTAATAACCTGGAGCCGCAACTTAGTCACCAGACTAACCACGCCCACCGGAGACCACTACGTCCAAGTCCTCCATTGTTTTCATGTCTACAAGCACCTAACGGCCTCCGTTCAGTTCATAAATAGAAAATATATTGATCCACTTCTTTTTTTTAAAATTGAACCAAAGTGCAAACCTGGTGGGACACTGGCTACGTTACTCCACCAATCAGTGCTCTGGATACAACTCGGGTCCTCCTCTTTTTTGTTTACTCCTGAGCAGGAAATAGGAAGTTCCTTATATGGAGAAATGGGGGCGTGACTTATGCTAATGAACAGTTTTGGTCGCGTGACCAAAACGCACGGGGGTGATTTTGCGTATCCTGCTCTTTTTTGTGCACAAAGTAAGAACATTTCTACGCCCAAATTTCGCGAACGAGGCCCATTGTGTTCAGGTACGAAGACATAGAGGGGATGCTTGCTAGTGAGTAACTAAGTAGGAAAAGCCGGGAAAAGCGGGGCTCACCGTGTGACGTAGACGTAAGCCCCTCCCAGCAGCACCGAGAGCAGGAGAACCAGGAGAAATATGGCCAGCGCTATGTTCCCTCCATCGAAACGCGAGCCCGCTGGGGCTTCTGCAACTGATGGCACAGTTGTATAATCACATTCATTGGTGCAGTAAGCAGAACCGGGATCAGAATCAGAAAAAGAATGAGTTACATGTACATTTAAAAAAATAAGGAATTCACGGTCTCGGTCATGATTTGTGCGTTTCTCTTCAGACGAAAAGCGTAAAAAGAAACAGCCAGAATTTTTTTTAATAAATTAGATTAATTTCAATAATAATACAAATACAACTAAAAGAGCCAAATATGCACAAAATAGGCAAAAATACAGAACAGAAAAAGCTGAATATGCATATATATAAAAAATATACACATAAATAAAAAAGATTAATAAAGACTAATAAAAACGAATTTCTTATTTGTAACATAGTAACTTAGGAATACCACTCAAAAATTGAATACCACATAAAGATAAGTAGGCGAAGTATGGGGCACTTCCCTTAAACAATGAATACAAAGTGAAACACTGTATATCAAGACAAACAAACAGGCAGATGGGTGCTGATGCAGGAAAAACAGGGTAAAAGAGGATTTTTTATTAATTTTTTTAAATATTTTTTTTTATGGCATTCCCAGAGCAGAAAAAACTGCAATAATAATAAACCCCACACATACAAACATACCCAGAGATTTACGGACTCACCTTCCAAAGCATGGTTGCCAAAGCACTCATGGTTGGCTGCAAGACATCATTCCGTCAGTCAGTGCACATGAAAATCCAACCTTGCATGCATAGGGTGGTCATTCGAAAGAAGGCGTGGGGCAAATATGTTTCTCAGATTGGATCACGTTGTTGACATGCGCACGTTAACGGGGAGCATTGAATTCCACCCCAGAAGACATCTCTCTAACTTTCTGGCACTTTTT
>NC_137204.1:10356273-10391273 GCF_960531495.2 Zeus faber
ACTCATTTCAACTACAAATACTTTATATGATATTATATCATAGATATTATATTTGTTCCTCACCCATGTAGTTGATGATGAAGCCCTCCCCTTTGCCAAAAACCAGACCGGCGGGGTCCGAGTGGAAGGTGATGGTCAGATCGGGCGTGGTGGAGGACAACTTGAAGGGGCCGCTCCCCCCGACGTACTGACCCAGGATACGCGTGGTGACCTCGTCCCCATCCAGGATGGTCAGCATGTCGCTGTCACTGATGTTGAGTCTGAGGGCGGGGAAAGAGGAAGAACGTACCTGATTGACTTCTATTCTATTTGGTTTCCTGGAGGCATTTACTATGACCTTAGATACCTGAACAAGGCTTGGATATTTATCAGCTAAGAAATACCTTCAAAAATAGAACTACACTGTGGTGTGGGGATGGTGTGGTTTGAGCAGCCACACCTGTCCTGGGTGTAGGTGATTATAGCCCAGGATCAGAGTGGCCGTATACCTGTTGCTCGCTGGTTGGTCTAACGATCAACAGGTAAAACCCCCATCTCCACACACACTCAGAAGAGGAGCCCTTGTCATGACACGTGTCCATCTGCTCCGGTGCTAATTCCAACTAGCCTGCTCCCTACAATAAACCGTGTGTGTGACATCCCATCTTCTGTGTCTCTGTGCCGGAGGTCCCCGAAAATGCCACTTAGATGGCATGTGGTGAGCGAAACTGCCACACACACTTTACAAATCTAATATAACTCAGAAATAATAAATAATAATAATAATAAAAGAATGTACATATGCAGCATGGAAGCAGGAGGCTCAAGAAGCTGATGAAACTTGTTTTTCCTGCAAAACCATACAACTACTTCTGAGATGATACTTCTGAGAAGGGTGTCAGGAGGTAGCATGGGAGATTTGCATACAATCGCTTTTTGAAAGGCTCAAAGTCTTACTGTAATGCTAGGGCTGTCAAAGACAGCCCTAGGTTCCCCTGGGAATTGCAGGGGGCCTGCAGCAAAACTGTATTTTTTTCATATATTTTTTGTTTATCATTTTTACATATTACATTTTTTTTATGTGATTGTTTTCCATGTTTTAATGTAACAGGCTTGTTCGTCATAGCAACTGGCTCAGTACAAAGGAATAGAACAATGGTGGCTGGTTTACGGTGAGAATGCAATGAAATACGTTTTGACGAATATTATTTTGTGTTTCTGTGACATGTTTTCAGTCCGAATGAGAGTCTGTCAGTCTGATGAGAAAGGGTTCCTCACAGCTGTACATCGAGCAGCACCCGCTTGTCCTCCCCGACGTGAATCCTCCAGCTGCAGTCCTCCCCCTCCCCGTACCACTCTGGCCAGTTTGGAGACAGGATCACCCCCGCTGGACCTGCCAGGTCGCCACCGCACAGCGCTGGAGCAGAGAAAAAGAAGACGATGACATGATGACATTTAATAATAGCTATTTATAATCGACCAGTGTGTATAATAAACATTACTGTATATTGTGATTACCATTTTGCTTACATCCTTATTCCACATATGTTTATGCAAAATTGCATAAAACTGCACAAATAGCAGAATATGAATTGTTGACACAGAGTACATTTTGATTTTCATTGTTTATTTTGACGTTTATTTTTCTGGTTTATTGTAAAAAATATTTCTTACCCTAGTTCATTTTTAGGATTTGTTGTAAGTTAATTTTATACCGATTTTCTTGTATATTCTTTAGGTTTGTTTTATTGCTTTTTGACCAGTTTTAGGTTTTAATATTTATTGTTTATCATTAGGTTACTGTTTTTTTTGTATTGTTAGTTGTTTATTTTTAGGTTTACTGCTTATTGTCAGGTTCGTTTTTTATTGTATATTGTATAAAATGAAACCCATTATGGACTTCCTTGAATCCCGCGTAAGGAGGAACAGAACGCAGCATCTAACACGGGGTTAGATCCAAAAACAATGTCTTTATTGACAAAAAGACCAAAGAGATAAAATATCAATCAAACAAATGTTTGGCGTCAAACAGCTAAGAAGACACACACACACACACGCACACACACACACACACACACACACACACACACACACACACACACACACACACACACACACACACACACACACACACACACACACACACACACACACACACATACCTAGTTTGTAACCTCTAACCACTACAGAGCGATTGACTCCACACCAGGCACCGCGCACGACACGAATGGACGCTTGAAACCACAACCTGCACATTCATAAGGACTTTTTCTAACGTTGACGTGTCGGTGATGCATGAACGTTTGGCTACTTCTGGTCAAACACTCTCAGTTTTTCACGATTTTCTGCACCGTATGTGGATCGACTTGGATGAAACTTGAACCTCTGAAGGTGTCCTGTGGTATCTGGCACCAGGACGTTAGCAGCAGATCCTTTAAGTCCTCTGAGTTGTGAGGTGGGGCCTCCATGGATCTGGCTTGTTGTTCCAGCACATCCCACAGATGTTCGATCGTACTGAGATCTGGGGAATTTGGAGGCCACGACAACACCTTGAACTCTTTGTCATGTTCCTCAAACCATTCCTGAACATCCTTTTTGCAGTGTGGCAGGATGCACTATCCTGCTGAAAGAGGCCACTGCCATCAGGGAAAAACATTGACATGAAGGGGTGAACTTGGTCTGCAACAATGTTTAGGAAGGTGGTACGTGTTAAAGTAACATCCACATGAACGCCAGCACCCAAGGTTTCCAGCAGGTCATTGCCCAGAGCACCACACTGCCTCCACAAGGCTTGCAGCCATCTCTTCCCGAGGTAAACGATACACACGCACCTGGAAAGCTTGAGGTTAGAATATTTTGCATATATAAACACACCTAGAAGCTGTAAAAGGCAGACTAGTGAGTTAATGACTTTCCGTGTTCAGCTTGATAACGTTTAATGTCCCTGACAACCCCTGAAGTCTCATTTAGGCACTTGTTAACTCCCCTTTTTTAAAAATGCATTAAAGCTTCAAAATCCACGCGTGTGGTATTTACCCACTTCTTTTATGTCATAGAACAAAACCGTGAAAACCTCTTAAGCTGATGTTAACCACAGACCTTACTTCAGGTATCTAACCAAAAACCGATTAAAAAAAAAAAATAGACTTTCAGACGGAGCGGAGGGGGGAAAAAAAAAAAAAAGGGTCGTCGGAACACCAGGGGCGCGGAGACCGGTGGCGGCGCATCTCGGCTTGATCGCCAGGGGTGCGCAAATTTCGTTTTTGCAAAAACGCAAACTTATTTATGGGTTGCAGGACTCATTCCTGTGGGACTCTATAAGTGAGGGAAAGGAAATAACTGGTAATCTGGATGACTAACTTCGACCGCTTCTCAGACCAGCCGTGACCGTCCACACATCTACGGCACCTCCGCCCCCGAGGACCCAGAAGCTTCTCCACGAAGGGTTGAAAGAGGGGAATGGGTAAGATAGGCCCTTCTGAACAACCCTTCTTATTTCCTTGAGTGATCTTGTAACTTTTACTTTTGAATGATCAAATTTTATTGCGGGAGCTTTCCGAAACAGGAGCTACGGTCCGCTAGGAGGAGATTTAGCAAGGTTAAGGGGACCTACAGGCCTGTCATGACCAAGATAACGGGCCACTTCTTTCTCCCCCAAAGCTTAAGTAAATATTTTAAACTGCTAGTACCAGTAAAATTCTCTCCCTTGTCACTTATTCCCTCCAGTGAGGATTAGCCTCCTACAGGCAGAAAGTTAGCTTATCTTGTAGAATTATAAAACGTTAGATTATTTGCCTGCAAATGGGTTCCTATAAGGTTACTTTAGCCAACTAAAATTTACATTTAAGCAGACGCTATTGTCCAAAGCGACTTACAATTATTCCACCATCGATATACGCAGCCTTCAGGATCAAGTGTCTTGCTCAAGGACACTACGGCATGGTAGCAGGAGGAGCCAGGGATCAAACCAGCGACCTTTAGATTACTAGACAACCAGCTCTACCGCCTGAGCTACCAATCAAAGTCATTGTGGTTTCACACTACATGACTGATCAGCGACAGGGGGCCACACATTACAAGATTTTCCACCAGGAGGAATCCCCGACGGGTGTGTCGGGTCTCCAAACTACGTTTAGTGACGAAAACACACGCGAGAAGTGGAAATGTTGTGATAACCAATGCGTGGGACAGGATTATTTATTTTTTATTATATTCTTGATAACTGTACAATGACGAATAAAAGCAGAATTAAAAAAAATATATTAAAAACCTAGAGAAGAAAAGTAAAATAGGTATTTGTGTGTTTCTGTCTGCTGTACCCACCCCCCACTCTGTGTCTGCTCTCATTGGCTGTAGCTCGTTGCGTCACTCCCGACTGGATCCCAACACGACCAGATATTAAACCTGCTTGATATCTTGCCGGGATCAAAAAGGCTTAGTCCTCTCCTGGCAATGGGAAAGGCATCAATCACCTATTTTTATGTTATGTTTTATGTTTTTGTTTAATTTTGGTGTGAAAGCGGTATGAGTTAACTGCTAGTAAGACAACTTACAAGAACTTAACTTTCTAAAATAGATGGGTAAGAGGGCTAAAGGACCAACATGTCTACGCAGGGCTGAACTGGCGCCCTCTACGTGGGAAAGAAAGCAGGATGGCCAAGATGTATGCTATTTATTTAGTCAACTCAATGAACGCAAAATGATGACATAAAAATCTTTTGGAAACACGATATTACATACACAACTCTATATCACATTTATATCGATTATCATGCACATTTAAACCACACTGTGACGTGTACACTTACATACACTTTTGAGTTGGTGCGTTAAGTTTGGCATTTGGTGAGAACTGAATCTCAACATTTTTTTAAATCTTTTATCACCACGAATCGTCGACACTTTCAGAGGGAAACTTGTTCTGATGAACACAGAGCTGCTTTTATGGCAGGAATTATTACACCCTTGTGTTTTTGATCTTGCAACACAAAGGCCAATTTCCATTGTAACTTATTAAAGTGGAAACACTGCTCCGAATGACACTCTCATACTAAGTACATATACATACCTTTGCACAGTGGCTCTGTGTCATTCCAGTACGGATCCCTTGCATTTATGCATTCAATAACCGGCGGCCCCTGCTCTAACGAGTGGCCCGGGTCGCAGCTGAACTGGACCACGGCTCCCACGCCATAGGTCGGGTCCGACGTCGTGAAGTTGCCGTTCTGGAGGTACGGCTCATAGCAATGGCCACGTTCAAAAGCTGTGAAGGAGGAAACGAGGAAAGAGGCGCTTGAAAGTAAGGGGTATTACATTTAGCGTTTTTTTGGGGGGAGGGCGGGGGGGTACGTATCCGTAAGATCTACGCTGGGTACCTTCGTAGCGGATGTTGAAGCCTGTGATGTGGTTCGGCTGATCGGTGATGAACTGCACCCTGACAGCAGGGCCCTCGCTGATAACTCCCTCGAAGGGGATTGGCCCTCCACGCCCCGAGTCAAACAGCACCACAGAGCCAGCGTCCAGACCACTCCACAACACCAGCCTGAGATAGATAGATAGATAGATAGATAGATAGATAGATAGATAGATAGATAGATAGATAGATAGATAGATAGATAGATAGATAGATAGATAGATAGATAGATAGATAGATAGATAGATAGATAGATAGATAGATAGATAGATATAGACAGACAGACAGACAGACAGACAGACAGACAGACAGACAGACAGACAGACAGACACACACACACACACACACACACACACACACACACACACACCTGTCAGTGGGTCCCAGGGCAAGTCTTTCCAGGTGTAGGTGCAGCCTTTGGCCCCTGGGAGCCTCCAGGGACCAGGAGCAGGAGTGGTCCTGGGTGGCGTTAGGACCAGGGTGAGGAGAGGGGGACAGCACCCTCCCTACGGTGGCGTTCCTCACCAAACCTCCACAAAGAGCTGCAGGAAGTCAAACATCCAGGCCTAAAATCAAGACACTGTACAGATTTGCTGCATTTGGTGTGTATATATATATATATATATATAAAACTGTAGTTGTTATAATGCAATAATATTGTAATAACAATTCTGTAATAATAATAACATAATAATAAATTATACCTACTCATACATTGTTATCCTTGCCTGTATCATTGTATACATATTTATTTATCCTGTACAGTATATAATTTATTTATATTTTATACCTACAGCCATATGATCAACCTAACTGAACTCATCTTGTGCATTGCATCACATTTTGTATATTCTGCACATTTGGACATTTTAGTTTTTTATTTGGCAATTTATTTTGGGCTTTTTTTCCAGACTGTTCACCTAACGGCATACTTTATTAGTTTATCATTTGCAGATGTGTTTAGGATTGATGTTGCCTTCACCCCTGCAGTTTGGCTCCTTGCCACTCCATATTGGCAGCGAGGCGTTGAGGCAGGTGAGGGTGGGCGCCCCCTGCAGGTGGTAGCCCATGTGGCAGTGGAAGCGCGCGGTCCCTCCGGGCAATAGGTCCAGCACGGACACCTCCCCGAAATGGGGCCTTCTCGGCAGGGCACAGCTCAGTCTGAAAACTACGGGAAACATTGGGAAAACCATAACATACTGGATATAAACAAAAACAGTAATCAGTAAAGTGCAAGGCAAATTCATTCCTCCATTCCTCCATCACCTTTCTTCACTAACTAATCTCAACAAACCATCCTATTCTATGCTATGCTATTCTATTGTACTCTATGTTAGGCTATTCTATCCTTTTTAGGCAATGCTATGCCATTGTATCTTTTTAGATCCCATCTCCCTGTAAAAGGTTCCCTAGGAAGCTAAAGAGAAGGTGTCTCCTCTCTAGTCCTGTCACATCTATTTTATTCAAACCAATTTGAGAACGAGACACACATACACACACACACACACACACACACACACACTCACACTGTGTCTGTGTGTGTCTATGTTCAGTGTGTGTGTGTGTGTGCGTGTGTGTGTGTGTGTGTGTGTGTGTGTGTGTCTGTGTGTGTGTGTCTGTGTCTGTCTGTGTCTATGTACAGTATATTTGTGTCTGTGGGTGAGTGTGTGTGTGTGTGTGTGTGTGTGTGTGCGTGTGTGTGTGTGTGTGTGTGTGTGTGTGTGCTCTGTGTGTGTCTATGTTCAGTGTCTGTGTGTGTGTGTGTGTGTGTGTGTGTGTCTGTCTGTGTCTATGTACAGTATATTTGTGTCTGTGGGTGAGTGTGCGTGTGTGTGTGTGTGTGTGTGTGTGTGTGTGTGTATGTGTGTGTGTGTGTGTGTGTGTGTGCTCTGTGTGTGTGTTTGTGTGTGTGTGCTCCGTGTGTGTCTATGTTCAGTGTGTGTGTGCGTGTTTGTGTGCGTGTGTGTGTGTGTGTGTGTGTGTGTGTGTGTGTGTGTGTGTGTGTGTGTGTGTGCGGGCTTACTCTGATAGTGCAGCTGGAAGGTGCCCATGCTTCCCTCCGGAGTGGAGCAGTAGTAGACAGAGAGCCGGTTGGTGGGACTGCGTATCACCTGCCCCTCCACCAACAGGGTGTGGTTGGCCAGAACCAAGGTGCCGCCGCTCTCATCCACCCCTCGGATGGAGAGCTGCTCACCCTCCGTCAGGTTCACACTCTTTACCTGCCCGGAGAGAGGGAGAGAGTTGAGGTAGTTGAGTGCGGTGGAATACAGTGCAATGCGGTGGTCTTTAACCTCCGTGCTAATGTGAAAACCATTCAAATGCCACCTAAAATAAATCCAAGATCAAAATTTGCAAAGCTCTACTGATGCATTATTCCCAGCCTGAATAGCAGCTCTGTGCTCATCAGAACGAGCTCGCGTTTCTCACTGACAGCGATCGCTGTTAGTGATGAAAGGTTCGACTCGTTTTTGATGTTCGGTCATTGCGAGTCGCGGTAAAGAGTAAGGAGTCGTTCAATTTTTCAGACTCTTGGTTCGTTCGATTCGGTCGGGGTAGCACACGCCGAGCGAGGGCTTCCTGACAACGACCAATGAGAGCCAGAAGAGTTGGTGCGCAAAGTGTGGATCAGTCACGTTCAATATGAATTACGGCAAATGCTTAGACCTTTAGACATCATCAGTCATCATTTATTATTTCTTATTATTTTGAGTTGAACATTCAATCGCTCGACCACACTATCTCCCGACTCCTGAGTCATTT
Organism: Zeus faber; assembly: GCF_960531495.2. Classification (NCBI taxonomy): domain Eukaryota; kingdom Metazoa; phylum Chordata; class Actinopteri; order Zeiformes; family Zeidae; genus Zeus; species Zeus faber. Next base: position 10,364,426 of record NC_137204.1, read on the forward strand.
AAACCGTTTGTTCGCTATGAACAAATCGTTTGCGAGTCTTGCATCAGTAACTACTGTATAAGCAGGCCATAATAATAAGTGTACTCTACTGTACCCTAGTTGTGACGTTTTGTGACATTTTTAGTTCTCCGATTATTTGTTCTAAAAGGTGTGTGTGAAAAGGTTGGGAAATGCTGGTGTGATGTATATGATGTGGTGAGTGCGTAACACTTTAGTACAGTAAACTGTACCTGCAGCTCCACTCCGAAGCCCGTGTACACTGTGACGGTGTAGGTGCAGTGGAACAGTGTACCATCTGCTACGGGGGGATCATCGGAGGAGTCGATGTATCCTTCCGGGTCGGAGAAATTCACCATACACCCTGACGCAGCTAGAGGAAAAGAGTGTACAAGAGTTTAGAGTCTGGTCTTAGAACAGAATTGATTTGGATCCCTGTATAAGGGATAATAACAATATCATATTATTATCCCTTAATAATAATATAATATTATTATCCCTTATAGAGGGATCCAAATTAATTATATATACAGTATATTTATATGATATATCTATAAATTATTTCTTATGTCAAGATCTTTATTATTTTTTTATTTGTTTTTCATGTATTATATTTTTCAACCACTAGTGCACCGTGTGAAAATGTTAATAATTCCAATAAAAAAATAAAATAATGGAAATTATCTGTTGTTTTGCAAGATCAAAATTGCAAGGCTGCACTAATTCATCGAATCCTTCAGTTCGAGCCAGAATACAAGCTCTGTGTTCAGGAGAACAACACTCACTCTGATACCGTTTTTACACCAAAATTAGCGTGTTTTTTAAAATACGGGTAAACCCGCTAAAAATATGGCGATTGACTCTGTTGCCGTGGCCAGGAGACGAGGCTGCCCTTCTATTTTTTCCTGTGTTTCACGTTCAACGTCACAAACATGCCGGAAAAGGGGCGTGTCATGGTTCCAGTGTGATTGGGGAAAAAACGGTGGAAGCAGCATGGAATATCAAGATTCAAGATTCGAGATTTAAAGAGGTTATTTGTCACATACATATACATACATGTCATACATTTCATGCATGACACCCCACGCTCTAAAAATACAAAAATTACTAAAATGTGCGTAATCGACATGATATCCATGCGGTGCGCGCGCATCGGGCCCGGTCCTTCGGGATGCTCCTCCGACTCAGAGACCGGCTTAGGGCGGTGAGCTGGAGTGGCTCAGAGCCCGAGAGGAAGCGTGGGGGTTCTCCGCTGTGCTTCAAACCCAGGTGTCATGTTTCCGACAGAGCTGATCGGAGCCGGATCCCGTGACTATTGCAGGGGCCATTTGCCCCGGGAATGAATGCCGGGTGTAACCTTTCCCACTAAAGAGAAATGCCAGATGTGAGCAGGTGTTTGTGGGCTTTTTGTGCAGTTGAAGAGGTATGAGATTGATAACGATACGTGTTTTTTGAGATTGGGTTCTTGACGAGCCACTCGGTAAAACGAGCCGTTCGATTTTCTTCTGTTGATTTGTCTGATTCAGTTGCGATACTGCGCGGTGAGCGAGGGAGGACTTCCCGCGAACGATGGACAAGAGTCGGAAGAGTCCGCCTCTGCTCTTGAGTTGTGAATGGAATCCTCTCACGGATCGTTTAGTAATTCTGTCAAAACAATATATTTAAGTGGGTTGCAAAGAGTAAATCAGTCACATTGGAGATGAATTGAGCCGCCTTGGCCTTGTTTTTGCCTTGGACTTTCTTTAAGTCCTCTTATAAAGGACTCCTGAGTCAATTAAAATCGTTTTTTTATTCACTACAAACTAATTGTATATGAGTCTCTCATTGCTTTTAGTCGGCTAAAATATTAAGCACAGTTCTCCATGTTTCCGACCTTTTTTCGTGGTAAACAGTTTGATAGTGTGCCGTGGGATTATTTTGTTGTAAAAAGTGTGCCGTAGGAGGAGAAAAGGGTGGGGAACATTATTTTACAGCAGGGATATAAAACAGAATCCTTGGAGGAGCAGACAAAATCAGCGCCACTCTCACCCAATGGAGGTGCCTCACTCTCCGTGTCCGTGTTGTGTGTCGCCGTGGGGACGGTGGGGATGTCAGACAATTGACCGCCGGCATGCGTGCCAGGCTGGATTTCCCGGATCTCTGGCGGGGGGGAGGAGAACGTCTTGGTGGGAAGCGGATCGATAGTCGGGCTCGAGGTGGAGGAGGAGGAGAACCCCGGGGGTTTGATCCTCCGCAGCAGCCCCCCTCCCTCCTGCTCCAGGGAGTGACTTCCGGGAAGGGAGCCAACGCTCAGTCCTCTGCCCAGGAGGGGCAGCAGGTTCTGGGGCAGAGCAGAGGGGAGCATCTCCTTCCCCGTCTGAGAGAGGAGCCGGTCTTTGTGCACGAGCACCGACTGCAGCAGGCTCCCGGCCACCAGGCCGCCGGGGCCTCTTCTTTCCTCCCTGTTCCCCGTCGCATCTGGAGAGGAGGACGGAGAGAAGGGAGGAGTGTGGATGACTTTGTCTGAAAAGAGAACAACAACGGCAATCAATCAGTGCGTTTACATGCACTAAATACCCAAATTAAGCTCAATATTTGCGTTATATAAGTTATATAAGGTAAGATTACGATTTTGCATAATGTGATTACTGAAAAACGTGAGTTTATTTGAGGATGTCGACGGGAAGTACTTGCACAACCTTCCGGAGAAAGACCTCCGGAGAAAGACCTCCGGAGAAAGACCTCCGGAGAAAGACCTCCGTCGACGACAACTTCCTTGAACATGTCCCCATGTTAGTTCTTGCCAAATATCTCACCTCATCAAGCTCAACATAAAAACGCTCTCACTTTGCGTCCAAAAGTGCACGTGTTTACCGGCGTTGTCCCTGGCGTCGGTTGTTGTTTGTCTGCCTAAACAAGTCTTTCAAACTCTGGGTGAAATATATGCGGCGTGAATCGCTGGGTTTTGTGGCGCACGCGCAACTTGAATACGCCGATCCTATCTACATGCCACAAAAAAAGGATTTAGAGTTGAAGATAATCAGGGCAAGGTGTTTATGTGACAGTTTCAATTTTTTGAATATTGCATTAACCCCATTATGATCGCCTCATTCAAGTGTATGTACAGTAAACACACTGAATGAGTCATTTGATAGAAGGCTGGTTTGGGGGGCTGGGTCACAGTCCTGATGGTCTTATCAAGAGAAGGGCGGTTTGTCAAGCAAAGCACAAGCTGTCCTCCTTTTGCACACACACGCGGCCACACAGACACACACGCACACACACACACGCGCACACACACACACACACACATTTACAAGCCAAGCATACGAGCACGTTCACATTTAGAGATTGGAGTGGAGAGAGAGGGGGCAGCGAGGCGTGAGAGGATCAGAGCAAAGGATAGGGAGAGAGAGAGAGAGAGAGAGAGAGAGAGAGAGAACAGTGTACAGAGAAGAAAGAAAATGCAGAGACAAGCAAACTGCTCCTTCATGCATGTTAAAGTGGCATCTCCAGCATCGTAGTTCCAAAATGCATGGAACAGCATGTACCCCCAACGCACACACACACACACACACACACACACACACACACACACACACACACACACACACACACACACACACACACACACACACACACACACACACACACACACACACACACACACACACACACACACATTATTCCTGATGCCGTTGGCTTTTAATTTGCAGTTGAACCAACAAGACATGCAAACACATCACTAATACTCAAACATTCACAGTGAGATCAGTTATTTTCTCAAACCATCTTCTCCATAAGCCTGAAATATTTTACTTTAAACAAGGGAGTAGAGCTGCTGCCAAAGTCGGTCTTCCCTGGGAAACGTAGTATACTGTAGACAGCATATTTTGGCAAAACAAAAAAAAATCCATTCGCTTATTCATTCATTCCCACGGTTAAATTCAATAAATTCATCTTGATTCAAAGCAAATCATGATTTATGAGTTAATATGATTTATGAAAATTGCAAAAAAGGGGGATGAAAACCGTTAAGGAAATCATTAAATAAATCATTAAAGGTTTGAAGACTTAATGTCTACGAACCTTGAACACGGCATTATAAAACATTCAGCAACTTCAATTTTTATGACTAATCACGGTGGGCGGGGCTTCCTGTGGGCTGCATCGAAATAAGTGCATCTGCTAAAATAAATCTGATGAAATCATGGGAATCAGCAACGAAGGAAAACGAGGTCGAATGAAATAAAGGGGGTGTTCAATTGAAAAACTAACAACAGAAATGCGAATTTCTACTTTTTTTAAGTTTGTTTATACATCAGTTTGTTTTTCAAAGTGAAGAGACAAAAAATTGCCTGAAGTGATCGGTGATGTTGTGGTGTTTCAAACCACAACAAATAAAACCATTTGACTTATAGTGGTTGAATATTGTAGATCTTGTAGACAAACAGAATTGAGTCAATTATCACACGCCAGACACACGCACACACGCACACACACACGCCCGCACACGCACGCATGCACGCACACACACACACACACACACACACACACACACACACACAGTATATGTAAATTATAGCTTGGGGTATGTAGAATTTAATGATTGGCATATAATCCTCTTTCCTGCCTTCTGTTAGCCATACTGTCTATTTACAGCCAGGTACAACGCAATCAAATAACAGCTAAGCTGCTTAGCAAATTGTAACTACTTTTCTTCAATATCTAATGTCTTTAATTACTTAATTTGTGATTATGCCTCTAGACCTACAGCACAAGGACATAAAAAGTACGAGCATTTTTGAATTATTACTATTTCTTTGTTTTGAAAAAGATGGCCAGTTTTTAATGTTAGTTAATATTTAATACAGAATTGTTAACATAGTGCATCCTGGCATACGCCCTGATTCAGGGTTTGCATATTTTGCATACACCCTCTTTCAGACATGTGCACACATTTAAATTCTGAGAAAGCACAAGCAATGATATTTTGAGGAACAAGCCTCTTCTGCTTATAGCCAGCCATAGTGTCCGCGGGTTTGCTTGTTAATTCCCCATGAAGCAACATCGACTACACCACATACAACAGGAAAATGACTAATGACCAACATGAGTCCAACGCAAAACCAACTGGGCTGAAACTTGAGTGAAGGTCAAGCACTTTATACGCTATTTGTGCAATTGATAACAATTCTTAGATGGCTCTTCTGAGGGTCTTCTTGCTCATATTACAGATTGGGGGAAGGACTATTTCAAGCGTTGACCACTTATCCTTGTTGATTGAGTCACATTACTGTAAGACCTGAAAAATTGAACAAATCGTTTAACCAAGTCACTCGTAAGGAGCCGAATCACCAAAAAGAGCCGAACTTCTTGTCACGGCATCACATCAAGCCAGTAATGCGGATGGATATGGATAACTATTTGTGCTGAGCAAATGGTTTTAACATTTTCCATCGTAGTGATCCAAAATACTTAAAGACAACTGCCTCTAATGATAGCTTATGTTCTTCACAGGGAAATGGGACCAGTTAGATACGGATAATTAAAAATAAGCTATAGGTCGTACCCCCTGGGAGATGTAGCTGTAATTAATGTCTAACTCCGAGCATATTTTTCACTATGATATATAATGCACATAAAACGTCAGATAATACCTGGAAATTCCTTGGACAACGGCAATCATAATAACAGCAAAAAATGAACATCAAATATGCGCGGCCAGCAGCAACAAAATGAAGTCCGATCCAGTTAAATATTTGGTTGGACCTATTGGGCAGCCGTGTGAATTGGTGAATTTATGAGTTTGGTAGCAATTAATAGTTTTATAATTCTGTCCAACGCTGTGTGCGGATCGATGTGGAGCCAAGTCACATTTATAGGTTAAATCAATCAAAACACCCACTCGTGAACAAATGACTTGACGAGCGCAATAACTCAGCCGACGGAGCGCTTCATTGCTTTTTTTTGCACACGCTCAGTGCTGACTGGGGGCGGACCTTTCCAAAAGATAATGACTCTTGTAAGCAAACAGCATTTGGGACGTCTGTCTGCCGTTCAAATTCGGGCCCTGGGGAAGAAAACTCACAGCCTGCTTTATAATTTCCTCTGTGCTGCGAGTGCAGAAAGCGCGAAAACACACACACACACACTCACGCACACACACACATACAGTACACACATACAGTACACACACACACACACACACACACACACACTAATCAGTGTTATGTTACAATTACAATTGCGCTTTAACCGAGTAGAGAGTCGGTTTGGTGGAATGACCTGAAGCTTACAGCAGAACAGCTACTGAATAAACCCAATCAAAACTGACCTGACATCAGCGCATAACTGAAGGAAACTACAGACACTCAGTGCAAACACACGTTCAATATCATTTCGTGGAACGGTTATTGAAAGAAAGCTCAAATTGTGCCGAAAACCTTCCTCCAATTTTACACAAAAGGAATTCAACGTGCTCCCTCATATGCAGACAACAAGATAACTAAACAAATCCAGTAAAACAAAAAAACAAAAAAAACAAAAACGTCCGAAAGTGACTAGTACTACAGTGGTAATACAATATCAATAAGTACACAGATACACCTCATGCACGTACACACCTAAAGGCCCTGGCGGGGAACACATCTTAAGACCATTAAAAAGTCAAACGTCACCTTGTTTTCTGATGACGCGTAACTTGTGGAGCTAATTCTGTCAGACAACTTGCCGTCGCCACAGGCTTCTACGCCCCTTCTGCCCTGCCTGCTAGGCTGCCTTTTTGCCTCAAAACTTGACTTGGTGTCTCCCAATTAAAATCACACCACAACCTCGTAAAGAATGTGATGCATTGTGTTTAGGGCTGTACCCGATTTAGAATTTTGTCAGTCTCATCGGATTTGTCTGTTAAATGCAAATATTCGACCATTGGGGGCAGGGTCTTCCCATAGACGGTATAGGCGGCGATAGGGGCGCATTTTGCGCACCTGTCTCCCTGCGCGCTAGCGATGTGGCGCTCCAAAAGTGTTTTTATTTTAGATGTAGGTTATTTCATTTTACGTCTCCTTATGGGACGAAACAGGTGCGTATGGAACGAAACCGCGCGTCACTCTCTCCCCGATCACCGCCTCTCCATGCGCAACGCGCATAACAATAATCTTAACGAAGCTACGAGTTGTGCCCCATTCCTCCCCATTCGACTGTCAGGGGGCAGCTCTCAGTTGTGTTTTTCTCACACCTGTGATGACGGGTTCACATAGATCGCTTATCGAGTGTCAGTCTAGTGATGCTCTTAAAGGCATCACTGTCAGATTTCTTTACTTCATCTCATGAAGGCTAAATTAAAAGTCTGCTCGAGCACTGAGCGTATATATATATATATATACGCGCACACACACACACACACACACACACACACACACAAACACAGCCAAATCTCCAAAAAGAGCTGAACTTTTCGTCGCCAGTATTCCGACCTCTCTGCTGTCGCCCCTCCTATCGCTGTGAGCTAGTACAGTGGCCTCACACGGACATGAGGTATTAACTGCTAAATTTCATTAATCAAGATAATAGATGGTACATCGTTTCTCAATTGTTTACATTTTTGAGAACAAACCCAGTTCTATAGTTTTGAAAAGTTGGAAACGCCCTCCACCTCTGAAATGCTTGCGTTTCGGTACAGGTTTTGTCGTTTGACTTTCTTTGGCGATATGGCCGTTCAAGGGTCACTCAGTCAACAGATTTATTCCGTTTTTCATCGATTTTGCATCACTATTTGTCTTTGGCTTGTTTGCCTAAGAACTAAGTGTTTTCGGCCCGTCGCAAAACACGTTTGGGGATGCACGCGGTGTAGTCCGGGTGGGGTGAGCGCTGAGATTGATTGGTCTGGGGGCGAGTTTCCAGGAAAAGACTGCATGTTTTGAGAGCTTGAAATCTCAGCAGCCGTGACGGCAACAGTGGACTGACAGGCTGGCATGGATCAACCAGGTTTGCGAACCCCTCATCACAACAATTTGTGACAGATGTCCAGTTTATAGATTCACAGGAGCCGTCTTCTTAACCACCTGACAGGGTGAGATGCGCTGCTTTTATCTATTTCCAGACGGAAAAACAAATCTAATCCTTTTGCACAGTCCGAAGAAATAAGTTCCAGCTGGTCTTTATGTGTGAGAGAGATTTAGTCTATTTGTGTGTGTGTGTGTGTGTGTGTGTGCGTGTGCGCGTGTGTGTGTGTCTGTGTGCGTGTGTGTGCCAGTGATCAGCTCAGTCGAGCAGATGGCCTCATCTGTGGCACTCCTCTCTCTCTCCATCTTATCGCTTCTATATTCCCTCTCATTCCGTCTCCCCGTCTCTCTCACACAGGTGTGGGCAGTCTGTCTGTGCAGTTGTGCGTTTCCTTCCCACGTGCTGTGATATTCTGTTTTACAGCTCCTACAGATGTTTTTTTCTTGTTTAATTGGTTTATTGCTATTTGTTAGGTGTGTTATTATTGTATATTATTGTCATATCAACTCGAGGATAGAAACAATGGAAATATACATATTTCAATTTTTTTCGATCGTCTAGTTGATGAAAAACTAAAACTGAATATCATAATTTGAAATTGGATTGATTAATTCGGAGCTGGATTCCAACAAACCTGAAACTGAAACTGAATGTAATATTATGAAATTGAATTAATTTGCTCTGAAACTGTATTTGGCACTCACTGAAAATGTATTCAGTTCTCACAATTCAAATTCACACACATTTCTGCCCATATTATTTTTCTGGTTTATTGTTGGATTTATTATATCGCTCATATTTTCAAAATGTTTTCAAGATATTGCCAAATTTGTATTGTTATGTCAACTTTTGGGTTAATTTTTCTGGTTTATTGTCTATTTGTAGATTTATGTTTTAACTGTTATTTTTTATTTTTATTTCTATATTTTTACTTTTTGTAGATTGTAGTTAATCTTGAAATTGATTGCATATTGCCAAATTTTGCGCAATTTTTTATTTTTTATTTTATATTGTCTATCTATCTATCTTATTTATGCTAATTATCTGCACAGCAATGAACCGTGACAAATTCTAAGTATATATAGTCATCTAAGTACATGAAAATGTACTTAGATTCCAAATAATATAAAGGTACTGTATACAGTATATATATATATACACATATATACACATACACACATATACATATATACAGATACACACATACATTGTGTATATCCATACAAAATAACTAAATAAAGGAATAAATTATTATTATTATTATTATTATTAATAATAATAATAATAATAATAATAATAATAATAATAATAATATAAATAAATATAATACAATTTAATTTAACGTGAAATACACAGTCTTTAGACAGCAGTTCCTTGTTCCTCTGTGTTTGTGTGTGCGTGTGTGTGTATTTATACGTGTGTGTGTGTGTGTGTGGGCAAAGTTTAAGCTTACATCACACCATATCAGTAATCGCATCTATTAGCTGTGCATCACAAAATATGTCGGAGAAAATGGGAGAACTTGTTTTTTCCAGTACAACAGTGTTCAGATGGCAAATTACCATTTTATTAACACTTTGGAAATGACCAATTCTGAAATTCCGCAGCACATTGCGACTCTCCATCAGGATGAATGGACTTCCAGTTTGTTGTGGTCGTTTGTCGTATTCAGTGTGAAGCGAGCTTTCAACTGGGGAAGAAAACAACCCCCATCAGAATCACAGAGTGAGTGTGTTTGCAGCCAGAAGTCATTGAAACTCTCCTCACACTCCTGTGTTCTCGCAGTCACCAGAGGGGACGATTGGGAGCCAATAGAAAGGGCCATTTGAAGAAAAAAAAAAAAAAAAAACACAAAACAAAGAAGAAATAAAGCAATGGAAGAAAAGCACAGTCCTATCTTTTCTGTGAGAGAAAACCCTGCTGTGTTTGTTCTGCAAAGAAAAGTCTGCAGAGTTGACTGGCTGTCACATTTAGTCTAACCTTAATAGACCAAAAGTCCAGTAAGTTTATTTTTAGGCTTATTTTTCTTTTTTTCTTGTTGATTTTTTTCCAAATTTTCTTGTTGATTTTTTCTCTTTTAGATAATATTTTGTTAATTTGTAGGTTTATCAATCTTTCAATCCATCTATCTATCTATCTATCAATCTATCAATCTATCAATCTATCTATCAATCTATCTATCTATCAATCTATCTATCTATCTATCTATCTATCTATCTATCTATCTATCTATCTATCTATCTATCTATCTATCTATCTATCTATCTATCTATCTATCTATCTATCTATCTATCTATCTATCTGTCTGTCTGTCTGTCTGTCTGTCTGTCTGTCTGTCTATCTAAAAAGTAAAAATAATGATGCTATGGATAACAGGAGAATATATTCTGGCTGAAGGATATGATCATTTTGTTGAGTATACATTTTTAAATTATATGCATCTTTGACTCTATACAGTATGTTTAATATCCAACTGTAATCAATGAGTACTGTACATGTATGTGTATGTGTGTGTGTGTGTGTGTGTTTGTGTGTGTGTGTGTGTGTGTGTTTGTGTGTGTGTATGTGTGTAGGTGTGTATGTGTGTGTGTGTGTGTGTGTGTGTGTGTGTGTGCGTGTGTGTGTGCGTGTGTGTGTGTGTGTGTGTACATTAAAGGATCTGTCGCAGGTATATGGTCTTTATGCTTTCAATTTGTAAATAAAAGAGAAGGCTGTGGGCGTAACGGGAAATACGGACACTGGGATAGAAATCAGCTCGGAAGGAAGAGAGGAATGCTTTTAGTAAGAACACCAGCAACAGCAGTGACCCACATATCAACACTCTATCTTAAATAATGAATGAATAAAAAGCTCTGAGATAAATGCCATATATTTTCATTAGGTGTCCATCACATAAAAGGATGAAAAGAATTAGGATAAAGATAATGTTGAAGTAAATGCCAGGGTAAATATTGATAGATTTTGTAATAGATGTGATATTATACAAGTCCTACAATATATTAAAAAAAAATCATTGAACATCAAACACAGCACAAATGGAAAGTGTTACTCTCTGGAAAAACATGTTCTTCTTCACAATTGTGATGCCAGACTCGAACCTTGAACGGAAAAGACTCGACAGTCCCCAGTCGCGAAGACGGACGACTCCTGAACCGGAACACGAACGAGATCGCTGAGGAGCGAGTGAGCCCATCACTTCAGAAGGCTGCTCGACGATAAATCTGAAAGTGGATCAATCCAACGGTTTATCGATCCATCGGACGATTAATCGATCAAGTCGATCAATCGACCTAGAAACCAGGAAGTGTAACCGAACCGCCGCGGTACGCTGCCTCTCGTTGACCCAGGCTGTAGAACCGATGTTATCTATATTCCTCACTTCCGACAGTCAGCTCCGGCACTCCAGGAGAGACGTCGCCTTGACAACTTCACAAGCGCGGGGGCCCTCGCTCCGGCCCTCGGCGCGGCTCCGAGTTGGGTGGAGCATTAGCGCGCTCACGGAGACGCTTTGCCTGAGCGAATGAGTCAACAGACACTTCACTGGGATCCCCGTATCAAAGGCAGATAGAAACATCAGAGCGGTGGCTTAGATCCGGCTTTGAAGCGAACGGGCACTGAAATATTTAACATCCAAAAACGCTCCGCTTCGCCGCCGAAAGTGCCAATCAGCGTTGACTGAGGGCGGTAACAAGGATGCCAGGGAAAGCGCGTGACTTCCCCGCGGCTTATCCGCTCCAAATTCAAACCGTCTGTTTAATCCAGGGACGTTATTATTGGACCGCTATTCCGAATCACAAATCTTCTTTTTTTTTTTTTTGAAAGGTGTATCAAACGTGGCATGCTCCTCCTAAGCCCGTAAACCGCGGGGCATATAAATCCTATTTTTGTATCCGGGCACATTCTTTGCGAGTCACGGCCCATCACTGAACATTAAAGTAATCCTTAAACGCTTTGGAAAAAATACAGCTGGCTGACGTCGAAATCAAGACACAACGGGGCCAAACTGAAAACGCCGCTAGTTCGACACAAATAATAGCTCAGAGACATATAAACGCAAATAAACACACACACACACACACACACACCCACACACTCTCCCTATCTGACACACTCACACACACACACACACACACTCTCCCTATCTGACACACTCACACGCGCACACACACGCACACCCACACCCACATACACACACACACACACACACACACACACACACACACACACACACACACACAAAAACACTGGCTTACTACAGACAGACTCAAGTTAAGCTTCAGTTAATTGCTTCCATTGTAGGAAAGTGTCAGCGTCATCCTGCAATTCCACATCCAGCCTATGAAAGGATAATCCCGGAGACTAAAGGAAGGCACCCGCAGCCCAGGAACTAAGTCACATATTCAAGTAAATACACACATGCACACACGCAATCACACACGCACACGCACACGCACACACACACACACACACACACACACACACACACACACACACACACACACGCAACCTCTACAGCCAGACCTTCTGAAGTAGACCTCTCCTCTGTGGTCAGCGCCCGCGAAGCCGCAGTGGAACCCTCCATTCGGACCCACTCAACCGTGGGAGTCATTTAGCGAACCTGATACCTTCTGTTACCTCCTCCGGGGTTCAGAGGTCAGAAAAGAGGTGTCTCCTGCATCACCGTCAGACGCAGAGGCATCCGCGCTTGTCCGTGTGTGTGTGTGTGTGTGTGCGCGCTTGTGCGTGGGTGTGTGTCTATTCATTCGTGCGTGCGTGCGTGTACGTGTGTGAGTGTGTGTACAATTATAAAAAAGGAAGTGGGAGCCAAGGCCCATTCAAGTCTGATTTACCGTCCCCAATTCACCCGATTAATTGAAACCCTACAGCATTGCCGAGGAGCAGGAGTCTTATCATAACAAGGGGGGAGAGGATATATGACAAAAAAAAATCAAAACTTTCGGGTCCTTTTGTACACCGTGGACTTTCCTAGAGGGAAAACTTTCTCGTGCTCAACATTATGGCAATCGGGGGCGCATTTTGACGATCGATCGTCGCACAGGCGGACGCAAACGGATGCTTTTGAGTAGCTGCGGATCCCACCACACATTCTGATGCCTTATCGATCACGCGTGCAATCCAACGTGAACACACTTGGGAACAGCCGCAACTATTTGGAGAGAGAGAGAGAGAGAGAGAGAGAGAAAAGAAAATCACCCACGCAAAAACAAGTATGACCACGGCACACGCAGGGACGCCACATGCCTCGCTTCCCCTGCAGGCGGCACGGGCTTTCACACAGTGGAGGAATTCATCCTCCCTCATAGTCAGAAAAGGAAAACCGAACAATAAATAATGTTTGGTGAATCCTTCAGCGGTGCGAAACAGTCCTCCGGCGATACCTATATTGAGCAGATTATTCATCAAAAACAAAGCAAAACAAACAAACCTCCCCATCGATCCCATCGCGCAGACAACATTTGCACGGTTTGTCATTGATTTCGCCCACCTTGTCCCTCCGCCGTGACGCCGATCCACAGCAGTCCCATCCACAGGACCGTGGGCGCGATGTTGGGGATCCGAGGACCGTGCGGCATGATGCGGACCGATGATCCGTTTTGAATCGGGTTTTTTTTTGTTGTTGTTGTTGTTTGTTTTTCTTAAACACCAGATGAGGAAGGGAGGAGGGAAGGGAGGAAAGGAAGGAAGGGAGGAAGAAACGATGGAAGGCTGATCACTGCGGCTCGCGGCGCCACAACAACACCAGCGGCACTGCGGTAAAGACGCCCGGGCGAGCCCGACGCCGCTCGCCCCGTTTATCCCGGAGAATCAGCGCGTCTGCACGGCCCCGCGTGTCAAGAGCGTCCCCTCCCCTGTATGGAGCTCCGGCGGAATGAGCATCCCCGCCGTTCACCTCTGATCAGTCCTCTTCTTCTCAATGCGCTCTCTCTCTCTCTCTCTCTCTCTCTCTCTCTCTCTCTCTCCCCCCTCTGCTCTCTTTCTCTCTCTCTCTCCTCTCTTCTCCTCTCCCTCTCTCTCTATCTCCCTTCTCTTCTCTTCTCTTCTCTTCTCTTCTCTTCTCTTCTCTTCTCTTCTCTTCTCTTCTCTGCACTCTCTCATCTTGTCTGCTCTCACTCTCTCTTTCTGTCTCTCCGAGGGACCCCCCCCCCCCCCCCCTACACACGACATTGATGATAATTCAAAATCCCCAAGGGGTTTGTGTCGGTGAGATATATACAAGGCAAGAGAGTCTACCGATACAGACTGGATAGACCTCAAACATTATCCTGTGTTCTATACCGATTGGGTGGAGGGATGGGGCGGGGTGAGGATGGAGGATTGACTTCCAACTCATCTCCTCCCTGACTGGTAATCTGTGTAAGTGGCTGCATTTCACTGGAGCAGATCTACAAATCCGAGGGTTTAGGAGTAAAGATGATCGGGGCAGGAACTGTACAATACACTGAACTGGCACTCTCATTGTTTATAGAACAAGAAGATGGAGATCTGTAATGCATGGAGAAAACAAAAAGAGGGAAGGATACTGTGGTGTGGAGATGGGATGGTTTGAGCAGCCACACTTGACCTGGATCTAGGTGATTGGGTCAGGGGGGCTGCATACCTGTTGCTCACTGGTTGGTCTAATGAGCAGCAGGTTAACACCCCCATCCCACACACACTCAGGATAGGAGCCCTGTCATGACACATGTTTGATTTGCTCCTGGCTAGTTCCACCTCGCCTCCTCTCTACAACAAACTGATGTCTACAACCCATCGTCGTCCTTGTCTCTGTGCAGCAGGGCCCTGGAAATGCCACTTGGATGGCGTGTGGAAGGAGAAACTGCTACAGTGGCACCTGAACAGGGACTCCGGCACGGGGAAAGGACACAGAGGGGCCGCCTGAAGACTCCCGGGAGCCACCAGCGGGTCAACGGGCGGCCCCAGCACCCTCTCCCGACTGGCAGCGGCAGCACCCCGGGGGTCCGGCGGAGGACTTGGGGAGAGGCAGGCACGGTAACCACCACAGGTGACTGCTGGCAGCTTGCTGCTCTGCCCAGCAGCCACCGCCGGCAAGGGGGGGTAGGCGGATGGTAGGATGGTTTGAGCAGCCACACCTGACCTGGATCTAGGTGATTGGATCAGGGGGGCTGCATACCTGTTGCTCATTGGTTGGGCTAACGAGCAGCTGGTTAAAACCCCCATCTCACACACACACACACTCAGGGTAGGAGCCCAGTCATGACTCTTGTTCGATCTGCTCCTGGCTAATTCCACCAAAGCCTCCTGTCTACAATATACTGATGTCTACAACCCATCATTGTCTGTGTCTCTGTGCCGGAGGGTCCTGAAATTGGATTCCATCCAAGTGGCCCTGGGTGTGGTCGGAGAAACTGCCACAGATACACATACAGTGTTGTTTGGATGGAGACTGAGAACTTATTTGGAAGGAGGGAATGTCACCCACAAAAAAAAGTTGAGTTTGTCTACACCCCCCACCCCACCCACCCACGTTTCATCTTCCCTTATCTCCCCCTGCTCCCCGGGTGCCTCTTTAGTTCTCACGCTTCAGCTGGTGTGTGTTCATCTGAGACGCGTGTGAAAAAAGATAAGCCTCGGCAGGGAGCGCTCTGTCCCCCCCCCCCCATCCCCCTCTCTTTCCCTTAATGGGTGGTAATCTGTGATAATATACAAACATGAGTGGGATAATTTCTCTATTGAGCTTGCGCGGTTTTCATTCCTGACTTAATGTGATCTCTCAAGGCGTGGAAAAAGAACCCATTCCTATCGCACAAAAGAACACAAATTGGGCATGTTTGTAGTTGTTGTTTGTAGTTTTGTCTCTTTTTTTTTTTTTCTTCTCAAATGTACGATTCATTAACTTTAAACAATAACTGATGTATTCCTTAATATCTATAAGGCACTTTGAAGTGGCAAATTTGCTGTAAATTATACTTTCTCAGTCAGGGCCAGCAGCCCTGATAATAGTTCAAGACAAGTTTATGGTTTCCTTTGATGAAGTGGATTGCCATGTGTCAGATTGTCAAATGCTTAGCTTGCACAGCACTTGAGACTCCTCAAAATCGTCAAGGCGTTTATGAATTTCATTAGGTTAGGGTTACGCTTACCCTAACCCTTCTAAGTTCAGAGGAAGTTCAAGTTTGAATGCCGACAGTTCCCGTGTTTGTTTCATTACTCACAAAGCCATTTCTGACAGACAACTCATAGATATACTTCAAAATTATCGTAATTTATTTTACATCGTTTGAGGTTGACTCAAATCATCCCCGGCGTGGCGGACAGCAAACATCGGCGTACTTGTGAGCTCGAAATATAGGAGTGATGAGCTGAAATCCTCCGGTCGGATAGAAGAGTAGAGGCCAACAGGTAGATGCAGGGAAGGTGGAAGGAGTGCAGCAAAGCATCAAAGCAGGTAAGGCTGAAGGGATTGGCTGCTTAACATGCGGGCCCATGAGAGTGTGGAAGCATGTGGTGCTGTCAAGTTGTCTGACAGAACTAGCTCTGCAATCTACGCATCATGTTTGTACAAACAAACAAACAAAAAAGGATAAACTTTAATATTTTATTCATATACAAACAGAGTTCTGATCTGAAAATGGAGTCTGGAAACAATTTGGCAAACTCATTCATCAAGGTTCAACCCCTTGATAAATAGGTAAAATAGTAAAATAATGAATATAATTTCAAAATATTTCACTACATATTCCAACCGTCTTTGTTGTTTACGTGTTTCGTGGTGACATAATCCCGAACACTTGATCGTACTTGGGCACATACTTTGGAGGAGAAGTAAATGTATAACCAGTGAATAAGAAGGGAAGGATTAATGTACAGGTGTAGGTCTGATGTTCTGAAACACATTTAAGAATGTTGCTGGGCTCAGTCGATCTCCTTCTTTAGATATTTCTTCATGACGGAAGCTATGTCTTCGCCTTCGCTGCCTTCCGCCTCCAGCCTCTCTCCCTGTGGCCCGCCCAGCCTGCGCCCAGAGACCCCAGTTTGGGAGCTTCCTCCCGACCCGCCGGAGCTGGACGATTCTGCATCGGAGCCTTTCCTGCTGCGGGAAGAGGGTGGCAGCTCTCCGAAGTGGACGCTCAGCGCCCTCCGGCCTCCCCTGATGGAACCGGCCAGGCTGCTGGTAGACTGAGCCCTCCGGATGGCCGGCAGGATGTCGGAGATTGCGCCGTCGTGGCTGCTATCGCCGATCAGGCAGCGGTTTTGGAACACCATGGGTTCGGAACTCAAAGAGCCCTCACCACCGCCTTCCGTAACAATGCTCCCCAGCATTCGTCTCCGCATGGGTTGCGGGGAGCGCTGTCTGGCCGTGCTCACAGAGCAGCCTAGCTCCTCCAGTTCCTCCTCTGGGATTGCCAGGGAGGGAGGGCGATGGCCGGCATGCTGGGACGCCAGGGAGGAGAGACGTGGCAGAGTGGGAAGGGAAGCGATAGTATCGGTGGAGTTGAAACGAGAGGGTTTGGTTGAAGCGGTAGAGGAGGAGGAGGAGGCTCCGACGGAGGTCTGTAAGTCGGACATGGAGCGCATACTCGCAGCCCTGGCTAGGAGTGGGGAAGAGGGTTTGAGGATGCCGGGCCGGGGCTCCTGGAGGTTGACTGGATCGACAGAAAGGGCGGAGGACCTTCGCCGGAGAGTCGAAGCGGCAGTTGTTTGATATACGGGCAAGGAGACGGCACTGCCGGCTCCTTCTCCTGCGTCGCCGCCAGGTCTTCGTTTACGAAGCCCGTCCAACAGCTCAGATAGGGCCGACGAAGATGAGGCGCGACCAAGGCCCCTGGCACTAGCACCGGTGGCCTCAGAGCCATCATCATCAGGGTCCACGCATGAACTTTAATGTGAAATGAGAGACACTTTTATGTAATCAATCAAGGCTAATTCATTACGGGAAGAAAAATGTCATTCAGCAGAGAGTAAATGCTGTATAATGAAGGTGTTACCGGAAGCTGTAGGTGCTCATTGTGTCCGCTACAGACTG
The DNA here is from genome assembly GCF_960531495.2 of Zeus faber. NCBI lineage: Eukaryota > Metazoa > Chordata > Actinopteri > Zeiformes > Zeidae > Zeus > Zeus faber. Next base: position 10,382,415 of record NC_137204.1, read on the forward strand.
GCGCCCCATCTGGCTGCCAATGGTACTACCACTGTAAGAAGAAGCACAACGGGAACTTCCTCTCGGCACGCCTAGCCAGTGGCGGATCCCCTCTCCGACATCCTCTGTCCCGAGAGAACCAACACTGGACACAGAGTCGCTGCAGAATAAGAGGGCAAAATGGTTGTTATTCAGCACGCTGGACAATGTGAGTGCAATGTATCAGTAGAAAAATCTCACATACTACCAGAAGCATAGAACACGTGACTCCACAGTGCAGAAATGACCATCCTCAATACGGAGTCATACTTCTCTCATTTTTAACATTTTAACATTAACAATAATACAATCAACACACTAGTGTGCTGTGTCTCAAAAACCTTGTGGTGAAGATAATTTAGAGTTTAACATTATAGCTATCTTCCTTTAGCTGGCTCTGTCACCAATTTAAGGGTCGTACAAAATAAAATCAACACGATTTTCTTTTGTTGAATCAGTGTGGCTTCTCAGATTGTGATTGGGTGATAACAGGGAAAACCGCTTATTTTTTATTGGCGGACATTTAGTCATATTAAGCTGACCAATGGTCCAATTTTTAGTCCAATGTATTACTAACCTTCCTTCTCATTCAAAGGCCAGTTTACATTGATGTGCGGGCCACATGTGGCCCCCGGGCCACCAGTTGAAAAGACCTGGTCTATCATCTGCAGTGACTTAGTGAAGGGTTTGGTAGAGTTTCTTTTAGTGGAGATAATGGAGGTTCAATCTCCATTATTTCCATCCCGTCTAGGGCTCGTTGACCACTACATGTAAAATGTTCCATAGTAAAAATTCCCAAACTATTTAAATCAGTATCAGGCTAAAATTGCCCAGAAAAGACATTACATGGGTGACTTGAATATCCCAAGATGCCAAACCCACATTCATTCTGGGGGCAGTTAGTCGCCATGCACGCAGCCAATGATAACCCCAAAGTTCTCGTTCCATGCTTTAGCTCTCTCAAGTGATTTATGATCTGATAAACATCATCAGCCACAACATTAGAACCACTGAAAGGTGAAGTGAATAACACTGATCATCTTGCTTTAATGGGCGGGATAGATTAGCCAGCAAGTGAACAGTCAGTTCTTGAAGTTGATGTGTTGGCAAGAAAACTGGGTCAGAGCATCTCCAAAACAGCAGGTCTTATGCTGTGTTCCCAGTGTGTTGTGGTTAGTACCTACCAAAAATGGTCCAAGGAAGGACAACAAGTGAACAGGCGACAGGGTCATGGGCGCCCATGGGCTCATTGATGCACATGGGGAGCAAAGTCTAGCCCCTCTGGTCCGATCCCACAGAAGAGCTACTGTAACACAAGTTGCTGAAAAAGTTAATGCTGGCTATGATAGAAAGGTGTCAGAACAAACAGTGCATCACAGCTTGCTGCGTATGGGGCTGCGTACCCACAGACCGGTCAGAGTGTCCCTGCTGACCCCTGTCCACCACGAACAATGGGAACTGGACCATGGAGCAATGGAAGAAGGTGGCTCGGTCTGATGAATCACTTTTTCTTCTACATCATGTGGATGGTCGGGGTTAGGGTCTGATCCAATTGAGCATTTGTGGGATGTGCTGGAACAGCAAGTCTGATCCAGTCTATTTGCAGACTTAAAGGATCTGCTGCTCATGTCTTGGTGCCAGATACCACAAGACACCTTCAGAGGTCTTGTGGAGTCCATGCCTTGACGGACCAGAGCTGTTTTGGCGACATGAGGGGGAGCTACACAATATTAGTGGTTATAAGTGGTGGTTTTAATGTTGTGGCTGATCAGTGTAAATGATTTCATCCATGATAAAAATTTGCGGCCTGTCATGACTTTCGGCTCAGAGCTATTAAACTATATATATGACATAGCTAGATACAGGCAAAATGAAACAACATACACTCACTATCACCTCACACACATTCGTATGGGTGCTTACAGATCTTTCTTTCGAGCTAAGGACTCCACAGTAGTTTGAATGCTGGATTAAAGAGCAGAATGATTAAAAAAAAGGACAGTTTACACATACAACGACCGAGAAATGTAAACTTACACAAAGAAAATCAAAAAGTTAAAGCTTTAATTACCTCTCAGAGTCACTTTCATCACTTGACTCCACTTCCTCCAGGGCGGCCTGCAGGTCCACGATGCGACGGATGGACGTCTCCAGATCGGCTTGTAAGGTCTGCCGGACGGCCGTGAGTTCCTCCACTTGCATCTCCTGTACACCCCACCCCCCAAAAAAGGATAGAGATTATATGATATAAAACAAAGTTCCATGAAATTCATTTTAAATAGGCCAACTGTATTTTTATTTTTTTTACCAAAATAATCATGAAAGACCCAACTCTCATTTGAGACAATGTTCAATTTCCAATGGAGAAAAGTTTTTACTTTGAGCTATATATCTCCATATACAATATATATATATATATATATATATATATATATATATATATATGTGTGTGTGTGTATATCTACACAATTTTCTTTCTTCAGTTGCATATATATATATATATATATACTTCTTTAACATGTTGACAATGTTCTACCAGCTCATTTGTATATATCATTTTACATTAATTATACATATTTTTCAGTTCAATTCTCACGCCAATAAAGCCTTTTGAATTTAAAATTTAATGGATTGAGAAAGATAGATAGATAGACAGTGAGAGAGCGAGTGAGCGAGAGAGAGAGTGAGAGAGAGTGCGAGAGGGAGCGGGAGGGATTTCTTTCTGATGGTGGAGTTGGGGTTAATACAGTGCACATAACACACACACACACACACACACACACACACACACACACACACACACACACACACACACACACACACACACACACACACACACACACACACACACACACATGCAAGCTTCCAGGCTTTCAAAGTTATTAGCTTTTTTTGGCTTTAAAAGGATCGGTAGGGTTTGGGGGAGCAGTGGTTGTCATAGAGACAAACAAGTACCTGCGAGTGTGTGTGTGTGTGTGTGTGTGTGTGTGTGTTCTGTCCATAACCTTGAGAAGACAGTAGAGGGAGGGAGGGAGTGCAACAACGTGATTAAATGTGTTTTTTATACCTGTTGTTAACCCTTTCAATCCAGTCAGAAGTGTAACCATTTGTGTCTTAATAAAGGTCATGCTTTGGTCTGCTTCTGTGCCCTTCCAAATGTGTGTGTGTGTGTGTGTGTGTGCGTGTGTGCGTGTGTGTGTGCGTGTGTCAGTTTGAAGGTAAAGAGTAGAGAGCAGAGTCAAGAGGAGAGGCCGATGGACATCACCAGCTCCATGCGTCGACGGCCGCTGTCCTGCTCCCGGTGGGCGAGGTCCTCCATCTCCAGCCTCATGTCATGCAGCCGCTGCTGGTAGTACTGTGAGCTCTCCCTCTCCCGGGCCTCAGCCTCGGCGCTCTGCTCCAGCTCCTCCCCTAGACGCACCACGCTGTCCCGCAGACGCAGCACCAGCACCTGCACACAAACACACACACATGCGCACACGCACGCGCAAACACGCACACACACACTCACACACACACACACACACACCCACACATACAGACGCACACACACACACACCCACACGGTTTTCAGGGCCAATAAGGGATGTCCCGCCACCACCTGATGGAATGGAATGGCCAATTCCAGAGGCTAACATTCCCAAACCCCATGTACAATTCCACTAGTTTATCATCAGTCAGGTCTAAGAGTGAAGGTTTGACTCTTTTTTAGGTTTCGTTCTTTTCAGGCCACTCGATAAAAAGAGTCGTTTTGAGAGTTGTTTGGAATCAGTCGGTGTAACGCGTGGTGAGCGAGGGAGGACTTTCAATGAGTAATGAACGAGACTCATTGGAGTCGGTTTGGCTCTGAGTTGTTGTCAAATCTGCGAGTCAATGACTGCCAGAGTGACTCCCGAGGCATTAGAAGAGCTGTTCGTTATGACCAAATCGTTCAGAGTCTTGCATCGCTGAACAACCACAGAACCAATTCCAGGCGGGGCCCAGGGGCCCACGAAGATCTCAACCTTATACCCACTATACGATACTTTACTTATACTTATGAGAGTTGTTGAAACATTGCAAATTGGAAATGACTTTCCTCTGGTCTCATCTCACCTCAAACCTTTTCACCTGTCCTCTTTGGAACTCCAGTTTGTTCTCCAGGTCACACACGCGCGCCTCCTGCTTACTGACGATACTGCGCCCCACAGTGGACGCCTCCAGGAACTGCACCCTGGACACGCTGCACTGGAGCTGAAAGAGCGTGACGGAAAAAAAACAAAAAAATCATGAATACAAAGGAAATCTGTGAGTCACACAATATGATCGGGAAAAAAACATGTTAAGTCTAGATTTATACAGGCTTGATCATATTAAAAAGTGTGGGAAAAAGCGCATTGCCTCTTCCTGTAGGGTTTGTCTTTGTTTTTTCATGTCCTCGAGTTCGGCTTGCAGCTCCCTGATCTGAGAAATATCACTGGAGGACTTTATACAGAAAAAAAGAAAAGAAAAAATAAATCACACATCGTACGTATAGATCCGAGGCGGAAAACGAATCGAGGAGGACTTTTCTCTGACGCGGAAAAACACTACCTGCGCGATGAGGGCTTTGTGTTTCTTCATGAGCTCGTTGAGGTCCTCCTGGTCCTCCTCCAGCCTCTTCAGCAGGTCGCTCTTCTCGTGCTGGAGCAGGACGAGCTGCTCATCCACCTGGGGCGAGCGCACACGCCAGATCAAATAAGATATGTACACACACACACACACACACACACACACACACACACACACACACACACACACACACACACACACACACACACACACACACACACTTGTCAACAATTATACCCGCCACCCCGTCCGCACACTCACCAGACTCTTGTGTTTGCAGATGTTCTCCAGCTCTACTTGAGCATTTTCCAATTCCTGAGCGAGGGTCTTCTGGATGTTCTCAGCTTCCATACAACGAGCATCGCTCTCCTCAACCTGTAGCCGATCCAAAGGGAAACAAATTTGTGTTTTGATCACCGTGTTTGTCTTGGGTTGTGTGTATGAAAAGGCGTTTTAACACTTTTTACAAGTCACTAGTAATTATATTTTATTTACTAATTGCTATTCCAACAATAAAGAGTCACTATTTGTGTATTATTAGTCAAAACATATGTACGAGTACTTATTTTTAAGATGCAAGTAACTGTTCCAATTGATATTCGTAACTATAGCAAAACATATATGTGGCCGAGGGTTCGTTGTGCGCCTACTTCTGCAAGCAATAAAACAACAAACGCAGAGGCTCTGTCATCTGAACAAGACTTTCCTTTTATTACTTCACAGCTAGTCCATGGCAGCCGCGGCCGCAGCCACGGCCACGGCCACAGCCACAGCCACAGCCATGGCCACCGCCGCGGCCGACTGCCCCCGCAGCACATTTACACACTAGATGTGGGATCAGACCGCGGGCGGCGGGGCTGCGGCGTGAAGCCAGCTCATGCAGCCCTCGTCTCGTCGACAGGCCTCTGTGCGCCTGGCTTTTCAGGGCGTGTCGGCTCAAAATGGAACTTGCTAATGTGGGGCGTGCCAAATATTTCAAACCTCTCTCCCTTTCCATATTTAATATACCTTGCAACTATACATGGTGCCGTGTGTGCTTTTGTTTTTAATTAAAATGGCATCGCTGTTTACTGAGCGACATAAATTACCTCTCGAAAAACAACATCACGAGTCTTGCCGTCCCTGAAAATAAAGATTTGTCCTTGTCGGAGAAACACAAAATGACGTCTTTCTTATTATATCGCTGGTTTAAGGGACGTTTTTCCATTTCCAAATCAGCCTAATCATGAACAATTACGCAGTGGTTGGGGCGTCCATTTTCCAAGGATTAGCGCCATTGAGAGCTTATCTTCCCTCTCCTATTGGCTGTCGCCCGGCGCTGCTCATTTGCATAAAGTTGAAGTCAGCTCAACTTTCGTGAGCTCGTCGCTGAATGTAGTCTGCCCCTTGCAGCTGCATGAAGCCGAGCTCCGTTAGAAATGCATTGCAGCCCGTCGCTCTGCAGCGCATTTGCGCGACGGCGGTGTGACTGTATCATAAAAAGCTATTATGAAAAACTCACTTTTTCAGTGCTTGTGCACATACATTTGGGAGTCTGATGGGCCTGCAAATACACATCTGGATTGATTTTTTCTCGCCTCAAATTTGTTCAGGAAATTTGTTTGGTGGACTGATAAGGTGAAATGAGTGAGAGTTTTGGAGTAAATACAAAGGATACCTGAAAGCCAAGCTCAAATGCCATTGGCTCACAGAACCTGGAACTTGTGCTCACACCTCATTGGCTCACAGAACTCGTGGCCTCGGGAGGGGGGCTCCTCCCACAAAAAGAGCCCGTTTTGGAACAGGATGGTATAAAGGTATGTTCGAATAATGGTAGAATGCGTAATCTGAGTGGTATTTTTAGCAAAACAATTTCAAAAAAATGTTTTGGGGACCTCAGAGGCCTGTGTTAACTTAAAGGATATACCTACATTTGACAAAAAAGGAGCATAATAGGTAACCTTTAACCCCTTCCGCAAAGTAGTTTTCAAAATAAAAGCCCTAGATCTGCCCACTAGCTACTGCTTACCAGGGGGAACGATAGTTAGCTTGCTCTAACTCAAGTTCTATGATCATACAATAGGCGAAGCCCTCCAGCTTTGTTCTTATTGGCTTACTTCGGGCGTATGCGCGTCTTACTGAAAATTTGAATGAACCCATCAGCCTATCAGCTGTGGCCTGCGGCAATAAAGGGGCCTGCGGCCGCTGGGCTACTCCCCAGGGATCTTCAGCAATCCTAGGGAGACAACTGGGCAGGAAAAGCTTGAGGGTTTCGCCTATGATCATAGAACTTGAGTTAGAATAACTTAACTATCGTTCTATTTCACATAGGCTCTGCCCTCTAGCTTAGTCCTCATTGGCAATAAGGCGAAGCCAGTTGAGTCTACGCCCTGCTGTCAAAACAAGGTAATAGCTCTGCCGGTACAACCGGCCAACCAATAGGCATTAACTTCCAAGACATACTGTAACAGGGCAGTGGGAATGGCCTTATACTCATACATGGTTTCCCACACTAAAATAGCATTGTAACTCATCCCAACAGAGAAGGTCCACAATAAATTTGGACCCATGGTTAAACCAGTCATGCGCTGGGACTGTCCATCCTCATTTGCATATTGGATAAACGGGTCACTCTAACTTACCCCCGTAATGAAGTCCGTGTTGGCACTAAAAGGGGGACGCTGTGCAGAGCACCGAAGATGATAGGAGCTCCTGATGTTCTTCAGTATAAAAGCCTGATCGGGTTTCAACGTAGCTTTACTCAGATCGCCATTCACAAGGCAGCTGCCTTCACAGACAGGGCGGCCAGCTCCCCCACACGTTTAGCAGATGTCAGCGCACGCAGAAGCATCGTGTTGACAGACAGCTGTTTCAAAGGGATGGAGTCAATCGGTTCAAGGCCCTCACCTGTGAGACAGTTCAGAACCAATGCCAGGTCCCGTTTTGGGGCGAAAGTGTGTGACAAGGGTCACATATGTCTTGCTCGCTGTAGGAAGTGTTTAATCAGGGGATGGCCAAACGCCTGCTTTACGCCAAAACCCTCATGGCAGGCCGAAATGGCTGATTGCATATACCTTAACATTGGAAGGGGACAAATCTATGTCCAATAACCACTGAAGATAGGAAAGTATGTATTCCCAGAGCATGAGGTGGGAATGACATTCTGCCCTTCACACCAGCGTTCAAAAGATCACCACGTCCTGGGGCACTGAGTGGCAGTAGAAGCTGTATTAATCACTGCAGACGACAACCCCCATTGCTGTCGCTTCAACCTCTCAGGCACCAGGCCACCAGTGGCTGACGGAGAATCAGGCGCTGTTTTATCATTCCCCGTGCCTGAGAGATAGCACGCAGGAACCTGGGCATCAGTCATGGTTCGTCCGCCAATAACTGGACCGGCAATAAGGACGAAGCTAGAGGGCAATGCCTAGGTGGTATAGAATTTACAACTGGGCATAATAATAGCTTACATACTTCCCATCCTAAAAAAATAAACGTCTCAGTTTCTAAAGAGTAACAGTATAAATGCAATACACAAACATTTCAACAGCGGTATTCACATGCCACATAACACAAGAATCCCAACAGTAAACAACATTATGCATGACCCCAGCACATACTGCACGGTCACAACCAAGTATGCGACACTAATCCTGTACACCAGATACAGCTGATACCCCATAGTGTCTAGACATAACGTACATGCGCTGAAACAATGTGCAATTACAGGTGAAAACATGTAAATTATGACTGAGTGACAAAACCCTCGAAACACACAGACAGTCTCACAGTTCTTCCAGAACGAGACACAGTCTGTTGTGACTCACTGGTGCCTGTACCATGAGCAGCCCCTGTGCCACCAGTGACCAACGGCTCCTCAGCCGCCCAGACCCCATCCGGAGACCTCTCGTCCTGCGCCCTGAGGCATCAACAGGTAGAAGCCGGAAGGCTGCCCGAATAACCGGCGGGCATCCACAGTCTTTAAGTCCACCGTGTGCACGCGGATGCTTGCAGGCACGCGCACACACCGCCTCAAAGACACACACGCAGGCGTTGCGTGTACATCTGAGGAAGAAACGTGCGCGCTACCAGAGGGAATAGATACTAGTTTGAGGCGAATGTGTGACATCTAAAATATTTGAATCCCCATAGAATTCAATGACAAAATTGTCCGAATTGTTTGTGCTGTGGAATAGTGACGAGTATCTAATAAATTAAAGTACAGTACTAGTACATCATACTTTTTGACTTGTAATACGAAAATAGTTACTA
>NC_137204.1:10396273-10508773 GCF_960531495.2 Zeus faber
TATACATTAACTAATTCAATAAACAGTGAACCAGAAAGATAAACCTAAAGATAAGGAAAGAAAGGCATAAACAAATTGATCAAGGCAATATAAAAATAAAGCTAAAATGTAAACAGTAAACAGAATGTTGACAATAAAACTAAAAAAAACAAGTGTAAACATATAGTTTTTTATCAAACAAATCACATTCTGGAAGATGTGTTAAAAGCCGCAATAACTCCCCGCAACGCAACACATTATTTTAAGTTATTGTATATAAAGTAGTAGGGATATTGGATATTGTATATTGTACAGCTGAGAAACCCTTTGATTGTGTGTGACTATACCTCCTTGACCCTCAGCCTCTGGTCGTCCATGTTGACATCCAGCAGCGGGCGCACTCTGCAGAACAGCCTCCACCAGCTCCACCCGGCCACGCACCTGAGGGCCCGCAGGTTCCTCTGCACGCAGCTCAGCGCCATCTGCTGCACCTGGAGACACCGAAATTAGACAAAGGGACAGAAACATCTGTTAATCGTGATAGATTTGATGAAAAAAATGACTTCTTTAGATCACCTTAGCTTGTACTTCATTCTAGAATGACAGTTATTGTTGTTGCTTTTTTTTTTGCATCTATTGTAATTTGAATGGTTCATGTTGACCTGTCTGTCATTCGATCTGGATTTTTGTAATGTACACTTACACACGAACCACAACACTTTCTGTTAATTTTAGGTTAATTGTAAAATGGCAATTAGGTTTATTTTATTGCTTTTTGTTGTTTTTTTCAATGTATGTATTGTATGTATTGGATATCATTGAGTTTATTCAGTATATTTGCCAAATTTGTATTATTCATTGTTTATTTTTAGGTTTACCTTTTTGCTTTATCATTTATTGTTAGGTTTATTGTGAATTGTTTTGGATAATTATATATTGGAAATGTTCTCTATGTTATCGTTCCTTTTTAGGTTTGTTGTATATTGCAAATTTCTTTCTAGTTCCTTGTTCAATTTTTCGATATATTTTATAACCTTTTGTCATTGATTGGTTCATACTTTATTATGTTTTCATTTTACGCATTTTATTTGTTCATTATAAAGTATATTTCAAATTTTTAAGGAAATGACACTAACCTTGAGTTTACGATACTTCTGGCGGGCCAGATGTCCCATGCAGGCAGCCTGGAGCTGCAACAGCCAGCCGCTGACCAGCTGATCCCTCTGCTTTTCTAGAGAGTGCAGCACGCCGCGCTTCATAAATACCTAAAAAACCAGCAATGCACGTGTTTCATAACTTTAAGTTATAATTTGTGCTTCCGTTACACTAATGCAATGATGGTGTTTGATAAAAAAAAAATTAAGAGATAACTTACTCTGCTAGCACCCAAAAGTATGCTCTTCTTATCGAGATCCAATTCGACCAGCAGTTCCTCAACAGCCTGAGAGAGAGACAGAGGCAGATACAGAAGTTATTTACTGTCTGTTGATGATCAAAGGATGGACGTGAATGAGATAATATGCTGATGACGACACATAAGTGTAGGTCAGTACCTTCCTTTCGTCATGGGTAACAAACACAGATCCGTAGCGTTTCATGATGGGAGGAGACAGAGCCTGGAAGCGGCACCTGAAGTCACTCAGGGGCATGTGCTCCGGATACCCTACGGCAGCGAGAGTATAGAGAGAAAAGTTATTTAACATATGAAGGCTATCTCTGACAGACAACTTTTACATTTACTTATCGTAAAATTATTTATTATGCATTGGTTGAGAATTGGCGCATGGACTCTACTGCTCATCACTCCTGGCAAGGGATACAGCAAACACAGTGAGCTCGAAATATAGAAGTGATGAGCTCGATTCACCCCATTTGATAGAAGAGTCCAAGAGGTGGATGCAGGGGAGTTGGAGGGCAGCAAACAAGCAGGCAGCAAAGCTGACAGAGCAGGAGGTATTGGCTGCTAAAATACGCCAGCCCATAAGGGCTAGGAAGCGTGTGGCACAGTCAAGTTGTCTGACAGAACCAATCGGGCAAGCTATGCATCATTTGATTCTTATCGAAAAAAAAGGGAATTGCTCCAAAATTTATCACAGACTACAGTGACCTGTCTCAGTGGCAAGTTCAGTGTAAGTGTCTACTTTTAAGGTGAAGTATTAAATTACATGGGTTGTTAATATATTCATCTTTATTCTCATTAAAATGTAAATGACAAAACCGCCTTCGACAAGGTTGGAAGGGCGTCCCTTGTACGACCTTTTGTGCTGAGTGCTGTTTCTACTGTATAAACATCTGTGTTCTTTTAAACTTTAAATGGGGGAAAAATGGCATACCCTGTGGAAAACCTGAAACCTTAAATTTAGTCTTTAATAACATTGATGAGAATGTAGATAGATACGGGCTGAGTCATTCAAAACATGAATTATTATCAACTGAGAAGACGTCCACCCTACTTAGATGTGTGCATGTGTGCATGTGTGCTAAAGTTGAGTTTTGTTAGTAATTATGTTCAGGATGGGAATGATTAGTCGACAATTGGATTAGTCGACATAGTATATATATATATATACATATGAGATAAAGTGCTGTGGCACCTTTTCTGCAGATGTGTGCTCAGAGATATCCTAATTATACAGAGCTTATTAATCATTGGTGAGCAAGGCTAAATCATCAGTTTGATAGATTCCGTCAATGATTCTAAATATAGATATATAGAATTATATATATTCTAGATATAGTAGAGTAAAAGGAACAGGTATTTGCTTTGAAATGTAATGAAGTAAAAGTCAGAAGTCTCCTAAACTGAATATACTATGTTGTGGTTAATTATTAACCCCCACATGACAAGAAACTAATTACATGTTATACTAAACCACCAATATTCAAGGTATATGTATTAAAAAACCTTGTAAAAATGTATGCTATAAAACCTAAAAATGGGAAGTAATAAAAAAAAACAGGAAGAACTTAGGTATACTGCAAAAAAACACGCCTAAACAGAACACCAACCAAATACTGTTGAAACAAAGAAACAGGCCAAGGTCATGAAAAGGAAATATACCCATATATGGCGTGGGTGTTCCAGGAATAGAAAAAAAAAGCTCTCTTTTCGGAAAGGAGAAACTGCCCAGTAACAGGACTGTGATTGGTTCACACCCACAAAACTGTGATTAGTTCCCCGGGACACACCCCCAAGACTATGATTGGTTCCCTGCACTGAAAGGAGCAGGGATGAAATCCCTGGTAACAAGACTATGATTAGTTCCCGGCGCCGAAAAGGGCAGAACATATAATTTGAGAAGAGAACATCTTGGGTATAAAAGAGTCGGAAAGATCAGTTTGTTAGTTGGGCTCCGGAGCACCTCTCACTGTTTATTGCTATACTTGATGCTCAGATACACAATAAACTTTTTTGCATAAGTCTCTGCTCAATTCCAATGTTCTTTCTTCCAAGTTTTTTGAGGCCAGAACAGAAAGAAACGTCGTCCAGAGACCCAGACTTTTCGCTGGCCCAGGTTTGGACCTTTTTGGTCACGACAACTTCTCTCCAAACACTGATCTGTTACTGTAACTTATTGAATGCCTTCATTTCTTTGTTGTCTGAGATAATCATATTTCCACGGCTGACCTGTGCGGTGGAGCTGCAGGGCCGGCAGGACCTGTGTGGAATGGAGCTGGACTCTCAGCGCTCGCACATCAAAAGCTCCGTTGTCCATCTTGGCGTTCACGCACTGTAGAAACACCGGCCTGGCTCTTCGTATCAGGTTCAGCAGAGCATCCTGGGCAGAAGGAGGAGGGGATGGAAAGTGTAAGTAGAGATCGGAATAATCAGGACTTTCTGGAAAGAAATTCTCTTGGTATATACAGTAACTCTAGTAGTCTCAGGAATACTTACTGCTTGTAGTTTGACCGCGATGCAGTGTGAGTGTCTGCGAACGGCCGCCATTCCACCACTGAAGGTCTTTCTGATGGTTCCGCTTCTCTGGAGAGAGCGTTGGCTGCTCCCCTCCATCCCGCCCAGGCCCCGGCACAGAGGAGGCACAGAGGTCCTGGAGCTGAAGAAGTCCTTCACAACACCTCTTATAAAGAAAGGAAATGAGAAGACGATAAGAGTTTAAATAAATGACTTGTGGACTTGTGAATAACCTATACTCTGATGATAGATGCATATTATGTCTAATCACTGAAGCTGGTGGCTAATAGTAGGTAGAAAACCTCATGAGTTCAACGATTTAAACACGACAAATACTATATATTTTATAACTACGACCACTTTCATACTTACACGCTGGAGTTTTGAAGCAAATTGACGGCGTTGAGGGTAGACGGGTTGTTCTGGATGAGACCAAACCAACCAGTCAGGTCGTAGCGGACCGGGTCCAAACCCAGGACATGGTTCACCTCACACTGTAGCGGCTGCTCGCACTGGCGCACTAGGTGGAGGGGGATGATACAGAAGGACATGAATTAGGGTTATTCAAAGTTCAAAGTTCAAAGTGTTTTATTTGTCAAGTGTACAGTCCAACACAAGGTCATTTGGTACAATGAAATTATTGGGGCATGACAGGCAACAACTGCGTAGTGGGGTTATGAATAAACATAACCCTAAAAAACACTCCTTTGACACACATTCACTCATACATACTGTATATACATTCAGCATTGTCCTCTAAGTGTGAGCATTTTTACCACTGCTGCCGTAGTATTGGCAAACTCTTTCAAGGACGTTGTTCTCATTGGAGCCCGGGATCACCATCTCCTCATCCAGAACCCACAGCAGGCCTCGAGGGTCTCCACCCGCTGCCCTTACCTTTCACACAAACACGATTGAGTTGAAACTACACTTTGTAGCTGAATGAAGCTGATTAAATCTCTAGTGTATTATGCATATACAGTATCAACTCTGTACCTGCAGAGCCGGTTGGTCAATAGCGGACACCACATCTGCTGGGCTGCTCTCAGGAGCCTCAAACTTCACAGGAATCTTCTCCTGGAAGCCAGAAGATGTAAACTATGTGTATTCTGAAAATGGCTTTGAGGCCGTTTCGCAGACGGGGTTTAATCTAAATCAGGACAAAGTTGATCAGAGTTAAATTGATCCAGAAGTGCCTTTCTGAGATGTTGCTTAATTTAAGATAAATTTGTTACAGACTAGGATGTCCTAGACTACGGTAATAAAGGGACTTGTCAGATCCTTCTGTCTGGTCTTGGTGCTGGTCCAGATGATCCATTTTCTATCTTGTCAAGATCAAACTGGAGCCCCACATCCACTCATCCAAGATCAACCTGCCTCTGGCCAGGTTCAATTTAAGCCTTCCCCGAGACCGAGATAAGCTCAAATCTTCCTTCTGAAAATCAGATTTTTCTTCAACCATTTCAGTAGGTCGGGATTGAAAGTGTGATTTAGTCTAAGGTTAGGCCTAATTTGTGTCCGTGAAACTCTCCCTATGTTGTTTTAACATCAGGATGGTTCACAAAAAAGGGAAAACCAAATAGAGAAAGCCGGGGATGTGTGAACTCTAGCAAACGATTAGAAAAAAATCTGGTGTGATTTAAGGTATCGTCCATCTCAAGCTGGCTCTTATTTGCTGACTCCATTTTGTACCTGTGCGTATCGTTCCAGGGTGTGTGTGAAAGTGTGGGTGTGATAGTGCTCCAGCAGCCTCTCCTGCAGGTAGTTGTGGCAGAGTTCGGACCACCCTGCAGCCCGTTCCTCTGCCGCGTGCCTGGGGTTCCTCATGCCTGGTGTGTCAACCACCATCACTGAAGCCAGGGTCAGCTGTTGAGTGCTCAGAGCCCTGAAAGTAAAAAATACACATTTGTACACTGACAACCTGTATATATTAGCATTTATACTAATACTGAATTGATATTAGTGGGTAGAGTGGCACAGTGCATTGACAGTGCACGTAGCAAGAAGGTCCTGGGTTTGAGTCCGCGCTGGGGCGCTGTTGGCACTGCGCTCCCGTGGGTTATATCCCGATGAGGGGCCTTTCTGTGTGGAGTTTGCATGTTCTCCCCATGCTCACATAGGGTTTCCTCTTAGTAACATCAGGAAGGACCCCCACCAAAATCACAATACTTCATCGTCTGACCAGCAATGGACATTTGAAATTTGTCCCCAGACGTATTGCTGTATGCTGCCCAATGCCACTGGTTGCCTCCCAGATGTTTAAGGCTGCATTACAGAAAAGTAATGCAATTTCCTGAACTTCAGAGACTGTAGGTAGGTGTGTGTGTATGTGTCTGCATGTGTGTGCATATACACCTGTTAATAAGTGACACTATCGCAGTGAAGAGTTCTTCATAGAGTCCAGCAGCCATACCCTCGACACATTGTGTTGCGGTCAACCTGGGACCTGCTTACGGACAAAAAAAATCAATAAAAAAAGGAATGTCTTATTTTCTCAAGTTTGTGAGTGTGTATGTGTCTCACCGTCCTCTGGCTCTGCAGCAGCGTGTCTATCTCTGACGCCCCCGGTGGCTCTCTGCAGCAACTGCCTGAGGTGGTGTTTGAACACGGCGGTGTGGAGCTCTTCACCCTCGCAGCCCAGCACGCTAGCGGCCACCTGGGCACTGTCAAAGTTCACAAACTGTCTCCTACCCACTGTGGACAGGGAAGTAAAACGATGTATAATCAGTTCCAAAAGAGAAGCGAAGGAAGGTGGAACTTTGACTGTATGAGTGTTATACCTTTACAGGCCCCGGCCGTTCCTATGTGGTAAATACTGGCTAGAACGTGCCATATCGCCTTCTGCTTGTTGGCGGAGATGCCCAGCGTTTCCATTGCAGCCACCAGCTTGTTGAAGGCAACCGATGCCCGCTGCTTCTCCTCAACCTAATGGAAAACAGGTTGGCACACTGTGGGCGTGAAACGACGGCTCAAGGATTCAGCATTTTCACAATCCTACTCTACATCATCCAAACCTTGGTGGCAGGAGCTATACCGAAGCAGTTGGCCTCAGAGAGCTGGTGCAGCTGCAGTTCTGTCCTGAATTGAGAAGGAACAAAAAATGAATTATTTTCACATTTGCGCTGCCATGGCTAATAGTAATAAGCCAGAGCAGTAATATAGTATAGTAATAATGTGGTAATAAATCAGTAAGAGAGAGAGAAAATTACCTCATCTCCGTGCTTATTCCTGCCATCATCTGAGCAAAAACCAGGAAGTTGCTCTCGCCCTCGGTTTTCTGGCACACTTTCCATTTGTCCAGCATCAAGGTCTGATATGGCAAGATGAGGGAATAGACCATAGAATGTCATTTAGATCAGAATATATGTTCATCATGAATAAAATATCAATGATAATCATATGTATACAACAGAATGGACATGGCCAATAATGTACTGGTTAGACTAACTTAGTACAGGGTTATTACAGAATATTGCACAGTGTATTACCTGGTAATTGCATGGGTTGTAATGTGTGTGTGTGTGTGTGTGTGTGTGTGTGTGTGTGTGTGTGTGTGTGTGTGTGTGTGTGTGTGTGCGTACGTGCGTGCGTGCGTGCGTGCGTGCGTGCGTGTGTGTGTGTCTGTGGTACACAGATAAATAACAGTACAATACGTTTTTAGTTATGTCACCCAAGTCCAACACTGTTACATTTACCTACATTTGCATATGTGTGTGTGTATGTGTACCTGTACGTGTCCACCCGCGGCTGACCCGGCGTTGTTAAAATCCAGCGATAACACCATGGCAAATCGAGAGGAGGCGTCGCTGTGCTGAGAGCTCACGCAGCCAAATGACCTCAGAATAGTGAATACGGCCTGCACGCGCTCAACTAGAATGAAAGAGAAATACAATCAGTTACAATCAGTACAATTTCAAAGTCAAAATGAACAGTATCTTACAATATATACAGGGGTGGCTGGTGTAAATGGGCTACCAGGGCTAAGCCCTCCCCATATTTTTGAGAAAAAGATGAGGAGAAAATAAACTTAAATTAAACTACCCCTGTCAAAAACTATCTTGAAAGAGATGAGTGAATCCCCTAAAACAGCACCACTTAAAGGCCCTAAGGAAAACCAGGGTGTGATTCATCTCAGGCTGCGGGGCTCGTTTTAGTTTAGTTCTGGTTCTAGTCCTAGTTCTAGTTTAGTTCTTGTTCTGGATTTAGTCCTAGTTCTAGTCGTATGTCTTATTCTGGGTCTAGTCCTAGTTCTAGTTTAGTTCTGGTTCTTGTCCTAGTCCAGTTCTAGTTCTAGTTTAGTTCTGGTTCTAGTCCTAGTTCAGCCCAAGTTTTAGTTTAGTTCTGGTTCCATTCCTAGTTCTTGCTTAGTTCAGCTTCTTGTCCTGGTTCTAGTTTAATTCTGGTCTCGTTCTAGTTGTAGTTCTTGATCTTGTTCTTGTTCTAGTCCTTGTCCTAGTAACAGTTCTTGTTTTTGTTCTTGTACTTTTTCTAGTCATCTGCGTATCAACCATTCACAATATGGTATGTCGCATTAATGTCTTAGTGACGCGTCTCCATTGGGGCTAAACTCATTTCAGCCCCTTTGACCAATCACAGTGCAGTGTTGTTATAGGGCCACTGTGATTGGTCGGAACAGACCGCAGGAAAACAAAGACCACAGGAATTAAATGGCAGACATGAATATGAGAATATAACTGTCTCTGAGAGGCGAGGAGTCGTACCCACCGCTGATATTATGTCCGGCAGTACCAGCCTGCTTGAGGAGGGTGTGCGCAAAGGCCTGGCACGCTGCGGTTTTGCCCGTCCCGCTGCGCCCCACCGCGCAGACGCTCTGATCCCTCCTGGTGCCCACCATCGACACGAACACCCGCTTGGCCACGGCGGCCAGAGCCGGGGGGGCGTCCCACGCGCACTCCCCTCGCCGCGACTTGGGCGTCTAGCGGGGGTAAAGAGAGGGAGTCAGGGAGGAAAGGCGGTTGAAGTCGAAGGGATGGGCGCAAGACGTGGACGCGAGGTGTTGAACCTTGCTGTGGGGGGAGGACGGCGGCCAGAAGTTGACGAGATTAGGCCCCGTGTGGGTGAGCGGCAGGCTGGCCTTCGCTCGGCTGGTGAGGGTGTGTAGCGCGCTGCACTCGTTCACACACTGGAGATCGCTGAGATCCTCGCACAGGTCCAACTCCGACGGGTTGCACTTTCGGAGACGAGGGAGAAAGATGGGAGAAGGCATGAGAAGGAGTCCGCCGTTCGACGAGAGGCAACGAAGTCGGTGTGGGTCCCGATCTGCAGTATACCTTCTCGATCTCGTACTGGCTGACGTCGTGCACCGTCCCATCCGCCTGCAGCCGGACCCTGACTTGTCCCCCCGGGAGTTCGGGCGTGCCTTCGTCGGGCTTCAGTTGAGTGGCTGAGAGAAGGAATCACATACTCATACTCATAATTCGACTCATTTGAGAGAGATCATTCGCTGGGGAATGACAGGGAATCCAAGGAAAAGGGGCCTGAACTAAACGATTGTGAGGAGTAGTGATTGTAATGTGAAGCACTTTGAGTTGCATTATTATTATTATTATTATTATTATTATTATTATTATTATTATTATTATGCAGGACCTAAAACATAACGATTTGAATTTGTATTCACAGAGCGATCCAGGTGTGGCTTCAGGGGCTTTAGGATTGAGATTAATCTATGATGAGTAGCTGCATATCCCTGTCATAAGGATTGGAACATTGGTACTGAAAATCTAAGTGTGCATGTGTGTTGTGTGTTGTGTGTGTGTGTGTGTGTGTGTGTGTGTGTGTGTGTGTGTGTGTGTGTGTGTGTGTGTGTGTGTGTGTGTGTGTGTGTGCATGAGTATAAAAGGGTGTGTGTCAATCCCTGTGTCCGTGCATCTGCATCAGCATGCTCTCTGTGTGGATAATTCTCTGTTGTGCCTGCGTATGGGAGCAGGGGGTCATGGTTCACCGTCTGTGTGGGCATATGAAGGTCTAATGGGATTGGAGTTAGTACGGTAAGTGGCTCGGTGGATGGATGGAACACATGGTGAGATGAAACGGATCAAAACAGACGTGCGTCAGCCATGAAAGAAATATACACAGACCAGTAGAGTCTTTCACGTAAGCTCACCAGGTGTGCCGTGCTTCTTTTTTTTTTTTTATGACACATGAACAATAAATAATGGAAACTAGCGAGAGGTCATAATCACAAAGCTGTACTTCCAGACAGAAATGCAACATGTTTCACGTTGAAGGTTTGAACTAAATAGTGATGAAAGGTTCAACTCTTTTTTCGGAGATTTGGTTCTCGTTGAGTCCCTGGGTGAAAAGATCTGATACATTTTCGGACTCTTGGCCTGGAGAGCCTCCAGTGAATGATGAACCAGTGTCAGAAGAGTTAGTTTGGCACTGAGCTGTAAATGGAATTCTCACAAGAATCATTAAGTTCTGTCGCAATCATTCATTTTGGTGCACTGTGAAGTGCCGAAAATTACGATTTAATATGAATTATGCCAAATACCGAGAGCATTTTTGCCTTTAGGACATCAATTAGGTCCTCGGTAACTACTTTCAGTTTGTTGGGTCGAGAATTCACTCTCTTGCCCGCTCTTTTTCCGGAGTGGGCCCTGAGTGCCGTCTCCTTAAAAAGACTTGTTCGATATGAACAAATCATCTGCGAGGTTTGCATCACTAGTTACACAGGTTTCTGACGTTGTGTTACGTTTTTTTCAGTGGCTCTTGTCCACAGATGTTGGTGTGCCGTGGGATTATTTCCTCATAAGAATTGTGCCGTGGCAGAAACAAGGTTGGGGGTAGAGCAGGAGATGAATTGAATCTCAACTATTCATTCTCTTTCAAAGCGGAGGAGAATGGAATCCGTGAGGCGAGCCCACCTGTGTAGGTGGACAAAGTTCAAGTGTTGTGTGCCCCCGACCTCACCTAGGCCAAAGCCATCCTTGTGAACACACCACACGGTTCCAGCTTCATACCACACATCTCTCACCTGGAACAGAAACGAACAGAAACTAAGCCCCACAAGTTCCGGTGAAAACCTCATAAAAATTGCGCTCCCAGTCACCACAACGTACGTCTCTTCTTTCACACTCCGTCGCCGTGGCGTCCGCTTGCCGTCCCTCCGGCTCCTGCCTCTCCTCGAGACACTCTCCATTTTCTACCACTTCCCTCGGCTCCGCCTTCTCCTCGAGACACTCTCCATTTTCTACCACTTCCCTCGGCTCCGCCTTCTCCTCGAGACCCTCTCCATTTTCTATCACTTCCCTCGGCTCCGCCTTCTCCTCGCCCTTGGCCCTGCGTCCGCTCCCCGTCTCCGACCGCGTCCCCGGGCTCGCTTCCCGATCTCCGACCCGCTCGTGGTCGGACTCCGGGGTGACCGAGTGCCTCCGGGACGAGGTCAGCTGGGCGGAGGAATGGCGCCTGCGCTCGTCGCCGCCCGACTGCGTGGCCCGGAGCAACATCTCGGCCTCCAGGATCGGAGGGGTCTCGTCTTGGAGCAGGAACTGCTGCACCAGATTGTCGCTCAGCTTGCTCGGCTGGGAGAGGCACAAACACACACACACACACACACACACACACACGCACACGCATACGTGCACAAACTTTAACCGTCATATTTTACGTTGAATCGACTATCTTCCATCAAAAACAGCCACAACTCACGGCTCTCTCTTCCTTGAGCTCGGGCTCCTTCTGTTTGGCCTCCTTCTCAGAGTCTCTCACCAGCTGCTTGAGGAAGCCGCCCGGCAGGGCTGAGAGCGGCGGAGGGGGAGGATCGGCGGCGGCCACGGGCTTCTTCTCCTCCTTTATCTGTGGTGAGGTGAAGGGACGGAGGTCGCTGACGGCTCTTATGTGTTCGCGCACGTTGGCCTCAAAGTGTACACTCACTCGGGTGCTGTAATAGACGCGCGCGTGCAAATAACGCTTTTCCCCGCAAAAACTCCGCGCAAACGCATTCACACGGCCAGACGAGATCAGACAAGACTTTCATTCGTTCAAATTCAGGCGTTATGGCTGCAAAAGAACAGCGGCAATTCAAGGAAGAGCAGATTGAAAGGAGATATGAAATAACACACATTTACGCGTCTATCTACACAAAGTTAACATGGAGTAGTGCTCGGCTCACTAGTAGCACTATGGTAACTCGTGACTAGTGAGCCCAATAAGATAAGACAAAGACGGGGAGAAATTCAGGACGGACAAGAACATATCAATGAAGCCTCAGACTTTGAAAAGACTTTGCAGAGTTGAACAATTCTCTTGGGATTGACTGGTAACGAGCACGGATTCAATGCGAACCGTGACTCGTAAAAAGCCTGTGCGCACGTGGGCGGGCGGGGCTGCAAACACCAACATGCGAGGACTCGCTCATACAGTACGCGAATCACAGCGTGACACAAACCAGAGCGACATGTGAGCGTGTGATGTCATCGCTCTGGATTAGAAGAGCGAGAAAGAGAAAGAGAGAGAGAGAGAGCGAGAGAGAGAGAGAGAGAGAGAGGTTCACGCCGTTAGTTCAATGTTAGTTACTCCGCCGGCGACGCTCTGCACCTCCCTTCTGCTCCCACAGTTTTAAACGGGAGGACAGCGCCATGGTGTCCTTGTGCGAGGGTTTGGGGGTGGGGGTTCGGGGTGGGGGTTGATGGAGTCAGGCGTGGTGGAGTCAAAGCGTGTAACTGGCCAGGTGTGATGTCAAATCGGCCGGGGGAGGGGTGTGTGCGGAGAGATGTAAACGGTGACGCTGTGGAAAGAAAGGATGATAAAAGGAGGGAAGAGAGAGGAACAAATAAACAAACAAACAGAAGAAAATAGAGATTCAAATTTTAAATAGAATATTTGGATTATGTTTGAATTTTTGCACTTAAAACAGGTGTGTGTGTGTGTGTGTGTGTGTGTGTGTGTGTGTGTGTGTGTGTGTGTGTGTGTGTGTGTGTGTGTGTGTGTGTGTGTGTGTGTGTGTGTGTGTGTGTGTGTGTGTGTGTGTGTTTGTGAGTGTGTGTGTCCATTTTACTATAGTCGTGAGGACCGGTCTCAGAATTCACTGTTTTTTGGTTTATAAGTGCACCAGAAACATGGGTCCTCACTTACTAGGTGTATTTACTCGGACCTCACTTTCATACCAGTTTGTGTGTGTGTGTTTGTGTGTGTCATATTTTTTAGCTGCCTCAAACAATCACAAACACACACACACACACACACACACACACGCACACACGCACACATGCACGCACACACACACACACACACACACACAGTTTTTGTATTGATGTATTTGGTTGCCGCTTGGGTGTGAGGTATTGCTGCTATGATATTATGATACTGCTACTCACGATGATGTCTCTTACAGGGGCGTCGTTAGGGGTGGGCATTGGGGGCTTTGCCCCTAATGTTTTATGAATAGCCCCTGATCTAAAATAGCCCCGCAGGGCCGGCTCTGTGCCCTGATCGCTCTGTGCCCTGATCGCTCCCACTGTTGATACTGTTGACAGTATCAACAGTGATCTGCGCGCAAAAGAGTGTGTTTGTATTTTAGATGCAAGTTATTTTATTTTACTCTGTTTCCTAATGCAACGAAACAAGAACCGTGCGTAATGAGGACAACGTCTCCCCCCATCAGTTTGGCCAGAGCGGCATAATGGCTATAGCCTGGTTGGACTAAGCCTCTGATGTCTTCAAGATTCAAGATTTTTATTTGTCACATACATATACATACTTTCTTACATATATGCAGTGAAATGTAATGCAACGCACCCGGTGATAGCACACAATATGTCCTAGGAAAAAAATAAAAGTAAAAAATTCCTTTCTAATAGACCGACTGACTCCTAAAACGTAATACAGTAAGTTGAATACTTATAGAATAAGATAAAAATATATAGAATAAAATACAATAAAAATAAAATGAAATAAAATGGAATAGATAGAGGGAATATGCCTATGTATATACAGATATGTGCATTAAAGTGGCATGTGAATAAAGTGAGGTAGTGTTTGGGATAATACAGCACAGTATACAACAGTACGGCGCAGCAATACGGCATCACGAACAACCCTGAACAGTGACACAGTATGCGGTACAGTATGCTACATACAGTACAGTAGGTAGTGGAGCCTATGTGTTAGGACCCCTGGTGAGGTCAGGTCTTTGCATCCTAGCGACACCCCTGTCTCTTACTCTTTAGAGTCTTATTTCTAGCACAGGGTGAGTATATTTTGGTGTACAAAATAATATTATGAATAACAGGTTTTCATCCATACAGACTTTCGCTTGTGCATTCTGACAAATACTGTCCCGTTTTGAGCCTCGAGGCGCTGACATGAACAACAAACCATGTGCACGTATCCACATCCGTGCGTAGCCCCTCATTTCCACGCACGCAAGACTTAATGCTGTTTCAGTGTTTTTCAGCCACTAGTGTGTCGTCAGAGCTCGCCAGGTGTGCTATGAAAGTGTTTAAAATTCCACTTAAGAAAGATAATGGAAACTTGCTCTTGTGTTGCAAGATCCAAAGACTAATTCATCAGTTCCAGCCGGGGTAGCAGCTCTGTGTTCATCAGAACAAGCTGAAGTTTCACACCGACAGTTAGGAGTATTGGTAATTATGAAAGGTTGGACTCTTCCCCTCTCTTTTGTCCTTCAAATAGAATTGTTGTGAATAGAATTCTCCCAAGAATCATTTAATGATGTAAAGTGTTAATCACTGCAAAGTGCAAACCAGGCAAATTCAATATTAAAATTACACCAAAAGCCTAGACTTTTCTTTGCCTTGGACTTTCACTCAGTAATTATTAGTAATTAGTAATTTGGTTTTTTGTTGTTTTTTTTTGATTCAAAGATTAACCTGCTCTTTTGCCGGGGTGAGTCCCGACCTCCTACTCATTTAAAAGATTTGTTCGTGACGAGCGAATCCTTTGCCTTCACTAACCACTAGTAGGCCATAACAATTATAAGCACAGTTCTACATGTTTGTGACATTTTGTGCCGCTTGCACACACACACACACACACACACACACACACACACACACACACACACACACACGAAGACACACAAACAAAAACACGGAGCAGCTAAATATCCTGTGTAATTCTCGGCTCTTGTGTAGTAATGTAACTTGCCTCATCAGAAGAGGAGTAGGTTTAAATTTAAACCTTCCGATTCAACTATTCTGTAAGGAAGACCACAATGGCTACCGATGCAGACGCTCCGTAACACACATATGATTCACCGCCCTCAAGAATATAATTTTTTAGTCTGGAAATATGGGAGGAGAAAAACGAAATGTTATATCGGCCCCTTCTAAGTCTGACAGATACTGCGGCCAATGTCAAATCACACTCTTCTCTCATACTTTTTCTTCCAGGCTCGGAGGCCTGGGCCCTGGTCGGACAGAAATCTATCCAGCCCACCTGTTTTTCGCATATTCAATATTAAAATAGAGACAAAGGGCGCTGAGCCTCCGCGACCTACCTTTTCAAATTCAGCACGTGAACTCCAAACACCTGAGCGGCACTCCAACGCCCCGATTAGACCCCAAAAGAATCCCCCAAAGCACAGACACACGGGACAAGACGGGCCGAGTGGGATATGTGGCAACGGAGTCAGAAATAGAGTGGCACAAACAGCCATGCAGTCAGTCTCTCTCTCTCTCTCTCTCTCACACACACGCACACGCACACGCACACACACACAGACACACACACACACACACACACACACACACACACACACACACCGATAAGCAACGCAGCTGGGTTGACAGGCAATCCTCTATAAATATCCCTGGTCAGGGGGGCGAGGGGGGTGGGTAGGTAGGGGGTGGTAGGGGGTTACTACCCTGTATGGAGAACCGGAGGATGTTCACAGAGAAATAAATAAATAAATAAATAAACAAACAAATAGAAAGTTATATATATATATATATATATATATATATATATATATATATATATATGCACACAGTACACAGAACCAGCTGAATTTCATGTAAAAAAAAACCAAAAAACACTTAAATGATTTCCAGTATCAGGGTTCCAAGATTGAGGAGTGACGGGGGTGAGAAACGGGTCAGAGAAATGATGGCGGCACACAAATGCGCATGCGCCCTCTCAGCCTTTGTCGAGCTTGAGCGCTTGATTGACAGCTGCAGCTGATGGAGGAGAGCTGGAAGAAGGAAAAAAACCAGCACCCTGGAGGCAAGGATGACTACTCTATTATGGTGACGTTAGATAATAATAATTAAAAAATAAAAGAAAAATAGATTTTCGTTTTTGAGCTTCTTCTTTTTATAATCTGTAATTTGTGGAAGTCAATCAATTCCTGGGATTCGTTTCATCCTGGTTGAACCTCCTCCCACATGCATAAAAATTCAGTTTCAGTTTGAGCTGGCTATAGGGAGCAAAAATGTATTACAAATTTTACTTTTGTAATCACTTCTTGATTTGACAAACATTTCTTTCTCGTCACATTTCCCTGTGTTCAAATCGGATAGAATGGCTGTGCTCTGTGTGGAAAGCAAGTTGAACAAAAAAAAAACAGCAAAAAAAAGAAAAATGTTTTAATGAATTTCGCACCACTTATTACTCAATTAGCCACAGGACCATTATTTTAGAAATTTTCAAATTTTTCATTATGGTTCATCGTTAATTATTATTATTATTATCATAAATATAGCTGCGGGCAGCAATACACAGGTCCAGGGTAGACAGCCCTTCATTAAAGTTCAATGGACGAGTGTGCTTTGGCTCTCTGTTCCAGTGTGTTTTGTAACTGCAGAAGTTCATTTGTTCCGGCCTGATTACAGTGTAATTCTATGATCGGGTGTTTTTTGCGGCTGTGGGTGGGTTTCGCTGCAACTAAGGGTGGTTATTATTCTGAAGTAGGGCTGCATGATTATGGCTAAAATGATAATCACAATTATTTTACTCAATAAGTGACCCACCGCAGATTTAGGCACATTTGGTGGTTTTTTTCAGAGCTTCAAAACAAGGTGTCACTTGTGCAAATCAAGCTAATATTTTTAAAGCTATGACTTGTTAATGACAAGGGTGTGGCAAGCTGTGATTCTGAGATAATCACCCGCAAGGTTTTCCCCCACACTTGGCTTCATTCAGCCAGCTCCCAGAATTCAAGGCCAATTGACACCCTGCTGAATGGGGCAATCTCTGCATTGTTCTTGTGTTTTGAGGGAATGTTGAACAGCGTCATCAACACAACATCTTTTGTATTTAAAAAGGCTTTTATTTAACTGTAAGAATAAACATGTTCATAAAAGTGGAATTATTTAGAAGTTTAAAAGTGCAGACAACACAACAAAATGTAGAGTCTATCAATAATAATAGACAATAAATAAATCAATATCAGTGTCAGCCTCGGTGTGTCATTCAATATATTAATGTGCGTATGCCAAATATCTTCAAAGTTGTTGGAGTTATTTATGTGGGCAAGCCTCACCCTACCGCAGCTACACTCTGAGGGCCTGTTTGGGGCCTCTTTTAATTTTCTTTTCGCTCCTGGGTGCATTTGCCGGTAAACTTGAGAATCTTGTGCATTGCTACTTGTTCATAATCTGCATCACTGACCTCAACGGACTTCATCATGTCATCATCTTCTTTGGTTATAACAACAACGGGCGTGTCGTCGTTCTTGGAAATATTCAGTTCCATCGTCACATTCAGGTTGAAATCCGCTGTTTGAAATGTTCTTCATGTCCGGGATAACGCCTGTATCACATTCAGCATCGCCGTTGGAGAACTGCGTATCATCGCAGAAAATGAAGTCCAGTATGTGCTGCATACACTTACTTGGATATATTGCACTGGTCAGATTAAGGGCCGGGATATGATTTAAATTTTCCTCCACCCACTTCTCGTAATCCATTACAAGACTGATACAAAAGTATTCACAGACAAGTGAACTTGTTTGTGGAAGTCACGTCAGCATGACTTCTTCGACGTCCCCGGGCGCGTCCACGTATGCTGCCCACTGCTCCTGGCTGTGGCCCCAGAGGAAGGACAAGCCAGGATGGGTTAAATGCAGAGGAGCCATTTCACCGGCCACCATCAAGCATGTGCATGTGTGTGTGTGTGCAAGCATGTGTTGTGGAGTGTCGTGTGATGATTAGAGACTGTTTCTTTCTTCTTTCGACGGTATACGTTGGTACATGCCCCCTCCACAATGATGTCTCCGTGTGTGTGTCTAAAAATAGTACGATTTAAAGGTTCTATCAAATCGGTTTGACATTGTCACTTCACACCATCATCATCACATGGAATGTGGAGGAATGATCTTCACCTGGACGGTCGCTTTAAAGGAGATGATTGATTGGCGCTGTTCAGCATCTCAGTAATTGAACTGTATCTCCCCATGCAATCTAACAGGAATATTTAACTCCACATTTTAACATTTTTCTACTATTTATAAATCAAACTCGGTTTTGAAGAAACGCTGAGAGATTTAAAAAAAAAAAAAAAAACACAAAGGAACACGAATCTGGAAAAATCAAATTTTCCTACTAGAAATGTTTTTTCAAATTATTTGGCAGCTTGTGGCGATTTTTAGAAATGCGCGAGATAGCGGGTTTTGCTGTGGTAGGTCACATATTGTGATCATAATTATTTATCACCATTATGAATCAATTTTGGGGAGCATAATTATTTTATGGCACTATGTAGATCAACAGAAAACTGCCTTATAACCTAAAAAACCTATAAACCTATAAATAACTACAAAGGTACAAGGTAAGTGGCTTAACTGACTTAAATTCTGGAGTATATTCCTTTGGTTAAAGTCCGATTGCGTCTATATCTGTCATGTGATCTGTGTACACCATCAACTAGCACATGCTCACTGTGCGTGGCACCATCTTGGTGAGGTTGCTTGATCACAAACTCCATATACAATACCGAACGTCGATCTGGACGAAACTCGAACGGTGCCATGTTGGAACCGCCCTGAATACAAATCTTATTCAGATTGTGGGTTCGTTGGATCCATGACATCCATAAAGTTCTGACGTCAGTTACATCTACACTCGCCGCCATCTCGGTGAAGTACCGATTGTTGACCAATCACTAGACTGCAACGCTACCATGTAACCGCCGTCATTCGCACACGTTGCGGCGATGATAAAAAATACAGTTTTCTACTAAATTATTCCACAATAATGGACCGATCTGGATCAAACTTGGACGACAGCATGTCTGAACTACCCCTTATACACATTTAATCATCTTGTCATCGTGCAATGACGTTCTAGAGAATTGTGCTCTGCCGACTTTGTGGCAACAATTTCGGGGAGGGCCCTTTTCTGTTTCATCATGACAATTCCCCTGTGCACAAAGCAATCTCCGTAAAGGAATGGTTTACTGACTCTGTCGGAAGAACATTACTGGCGTCCACAGAGACCAGACCCGAACCCCCTTGAACCCTTTGGGATGGATTGGAACGCCGACCACGAGCCAGGCCTGATCTGCCAACATCAGCGACCAACTCCATATTAATGCCCATGGTTTTGAAATGAAATGTTCAACAAGCACAATCAGTATTAACAGCACACACTGAATTGACAGGAAGTAAATGACTTGAGAGTCAGCTTGGAGTTGGAAGTTAAAGGCTCTTGACTTCACTTGACTTGAGATTATGATGACACGAATTACTTGTTTGTGTTCATTTTATGTTTTCACTTAAAATATCATATTAAAAATTAAATATTAAATGTTCAACGTCTGGCCCAATGGCGCTGGGGGGGGACCAATCATATTTCAGGTACGTTCGTAAAACAATTCTTCATAAAAAGTTCAAATTGAAGATACATTTTAATTTGAACGGTAGTCAAACAAGTGGTATTTTTTTTGGACTTTTATTTTTTATTTTTTTACTAATACCTTGTCTTTTCTCTTTATAAAGACTGGACACGGCAGGTAAGTGTCTTTGGGAAAAACAGTGACTTGACTTGGGACTTAACTTGAAGTAATGTGTGACTTCAATGGCTTGGCCAAGGGAAAATGACTTGGCATTGGGATAAGAGGGGCTTGTTCACGTGTCCGGTCTCTGGAACGAAAATGCTGCTGCTGACCTTGTATTTGAGTCTCATCGGCCGACACGGAAGAATTCACAGCAATTCACAATTTGAACTTTGTCATTTTAATTAAACTATGATGTTGGATGGGGAGCCGCTCTCGGAATTGGTGTTCCAAGGAATCCACAATCCCCCAGAATCTCCGGATACGATGTCATAACGTCATAAAAGACAATTAGGATTTACTCATGCTTTACTTATGCGCTGCCACGCTCCTCTGAATCTCCAGTGGAGCAACGACTTCTTTGTAAATGTTGTAGGCGAGGAATAAACACAGAGTCGTGTGGCCTTGAGATTCGGGAGGTAACAAATCAATACCGCGGCCGATCGATAGGGAAACCTTGCAAGCGTGATATTCCACGTTTGTAAATGAAGCTACCGCATGCAACCCTCCTTGCAGCATTTCCTCTGTTGGAGTCTGCTTCACACAACCATATGTAATTTGATGATCATATCTTGTTGGCAATATTTATTGACTATTGTTTCATATATCGCTAGTCTCCATTGCATTTAAACACCCGGGGTGTGCCACTTGGTAAGAAACCGGTTTCCACCAGATTTCGATGCAAATTGAAGATACAGGATTTCAATTTAACATTTATAATAACAATAATCAGAATTTAGACAAGATTTAGCATATAATTCATAAATCTATATATGTCGGAAAAGTGATTGAAGTGCATTTTTGTGTCATTTCGCTAATTCTGAAGAAAATGAAACAATGTGGGCTAAGTCTGTAAAAAGTGAAGCACGTTTTGAGCAGTGGACGTTTATAAACGCCACCCCACAGAAATGACATGTAGACATATCATACATGGACATTTCTGTCCCAAGTTCATTACTTGTGGATTTACCCACATTAATTATTATTTTTTTTTTATGGCTGAACACATTGTCTTAATTCTGTCATAATGAAATATGAAATATTCAGCTCCAAGAAAAGCTGGACGAAATTCAAGAAGAATGCTGTGCATTCAGTGGGTTGGGGTTGTTTTATGCCACATCTTTGGTGGAAGTACTCAGAGCTTTTACTTAGGTTAAAGCACAAATATGCACAGACAGAACGACTCGAGTAAAAGTACCATGTTGACGTTTCTATTTAAGTAAATGTAGCAGTAATACTTGCTCTGAAATGTACTTAAAGTATTAAAAGCAAAAGTGAATGCAAATGTCATATTAACTGTATAATATGTTATATTTGTCACGTCGAAAGGAGCCAGTTGAGGTGGTTCGGGCATCTGATCAGGATGCCTCCTGGGCCCCTTCCCTTGGAGGTGTTCTGGGCACGTTGACTGGCAGGAGACCACGGGGTAGACCCAGACCGCGCTGGAGGGATTATATATCCCAGTTAGAAATGTTGTAGAGTAAAAAGTACAGCTATTGAGAAAGGTACAGTACTTAAGTAGCTGTACTCTGTTACTTTCCATCACTGGGTATTTTCATAACCTATCATGAAAAAAAACAATACAAAATAATTCTAAACAGAAAAAAGAGTAATTTAGAATGGAGCAGCCATCAGAGGTTCGTCTTACTTTAAAAACAGGATGTGAATGTGAAACTCTTTGATGGACATATACATAATATATACAGTATATATGTATATATACATGTACATATACACACATACAGTATATATGCACACATGCACACACACACACACACATATATACACATGTACATACACACACACACACACACACACACATTTATAATATATATAGAATACACTCATACATACAGACGTGGACAAATTTGTTGGTACCCTTACAGCTCATTAAAACAATGCTTCATTCCTCCTGAAAAGTGATTTAATTAAAAGCAATTTTCTCATGTATACCTACATGCCTTTGGTATGTCAAATAGTAAAGTAAAGAAACTGTGAAAAGAGATCAATTATTGCTAAAGACATCAATTATATTCTAAAATGGCCTGGACAAATTTGTTGGTACCCTTAACCCAATATTTTGTTGCACAACCTTTGCAACAAAATCACTACAGCAATCACTACATCAAGCGATTTCTGTAGCTCTCAATGAGACTTGCGCACCTGTCAACAAGTAGTTTGGCCCACTCTTCCTGAGCAAACTGCTCCAGCTGTCTCAGGTTTGAAGGGTGCCTTCTCCAGACTGCATGTTTCAGCTCTTTCCATAGATGTTCGATAGGCTTCAGATCAGGGCTCATAGAAAGCCACTTCAGAATAGCCCAATGTTTTGTTCTTATCCATTCTTGTGTGCTTTTAGCTTTGTGTTTGTGGTCATTATCCTGTTGGAGGACACATGAACTGCGACTGAGACAGAGCTTTCTGACGCTGGGCAGTACGTTTTGCTCCAGAATGCTTTATAGTCTTGAGATTTCATTGTGCCCTGCACAGATTCAAGGCACCCCAAAGCATAACTGAGCCTCCTCCATGTTTCACAGTAGGTATGGTGTAATTTTCTTAGAAAGCTTAATTTCTTTATCTATGGACATAGAGCTGATGTGACTTGTCAAAAAGCGCCGGTTTTGACTCATCTGTCCAAAGGCCATTCTCCCAGAAGCATTGTGGCTTGTCAATGTGCATTTTAGCAAATTCCAGTCTGCTTTTTAAGTTTTTCTTTCAAAAGTGGAGTCCTCCTGGGTCTTCTTCCATGGAGCCCACTGTCACTCAAAAAGCGACGGATGGTGCGATCAGAGACTGATGTATCTTGACCTTGGAGTCCAGCTTGTACCTCTTTGGAAGTTGTTCTACCACTTTTTCTACCATTTGCACTATCCTTCTGTTCAATCTGGGGTCGATTCTCCTCCTGCGGTCGCGCCCAGGGAGGTTGGCTACAGTCCCATGGACCTTAAACTTCTTAATAATATTTGCAACTAGGTGCAGGAACATCAAGATGCTTGGAGATGGTCTTATAACATTTACCTTTAACATGCTTGTCTATCATTTTCTTTGTGATTTCCTCAGACAACTCTCTCCTTCGCTTTCTCTGGTCCATGTTCAGTGCGGTGCACACGATTATACTAAACAGCAGAGTGACTACCTTTCTCCATTTAAATAGGCTGAACCACTGATTAGAAGATTGAAGACGTGTGTAATACCAATCAAGAAAACAGTTAGTTTGAAATATCAGTTTAATCCAATTATTTATAATCTTTTTTAAGGGGTACCAACAAATTTGTCCAGGGCATTTTAGAAAATAATTGATCTCTTTAGCAATAATTTATCCTTTTTTTAGTTTCTTTGCTTTACTCTATGACATACCAAAGCCACGCAGGTATACATGAGAAAATTGCTTTTAATTTCATCACTTTTCAGGAGGAATGAAGCATTGTTCTAATGAGCTGTAAGGGTGGCAACCAATTTCTCCACGTCTGTATATACACACATATACATATATAGACACACATATATATATATACACACACACACACATATATATATATATATATATATAGACACATATATAGACATATATATATATATACATACATATATATTTACATATATACAGTATATATACGTACATATACATACATATACAAATATATGTATAAATACATATATACACATACATATACATACAAATACACAGTATATACATACATACATATACTGTATATATACAGAGATATACCTTATATATATTGGCACACTGACCCAATTCAGACGCTATCTGGTGTCACTGGGTAGTGTGGACATTCAGAAGTGTGTATAGATGTGTAGAAATAATCGGGTGCACGAGAAGGAGACACGAAAAAAAAAGGATTTTTTATTCATGAACTGTTTTTACAAGCAGTCCAACACATACGTTCCTATCTGTCTTGAAATCAAAACAAAAATCATTGAAACAAAATAAATTTAATAACAATAATCATTGAATAATATTATCAATAACATATCAGTATCATTAGAACCTTAATGATAATAACCCAAAGCCAGTAGTATTTGTGTTTGTCTGTGGCATATGAAAAAAAAAAATAAAAACTAAAATAAAAAATTAAAACCGATGGTGTAACCGGAATATTTTTATTTATTTTTTTTTCTTCTTTTTACACAGCGAGCACTCGGGCACGAGGTCATCGACGCGGTTGGCAAGATCACTCCCCAAACACGTAATAAATATGAAAAGAGCAAAAAAGTCCGGTATTTAAACAAAAATAATTATCTGTAACGCGCAGGTACAATATCTAAAGTCTTTTATGTGCAAGATTCGAGCTGAAGTCTTCACCACAAAACATTTACACTCACATCGATACCCTAACCTCCCCCACCCACCCAACCCCGCAAAAAAACAACCGCTTTTGTTTTTTCTACATTTAAATCTTTTTTTTAAATAAACCTAGAGCATTTTTCTCATTTCATATACACATATATTTATATATACTTTTTTTGTTTATTTTTATTATTTTGTTTTTTTCCTCTTTCCTGTACGCCATCTTTCCAAGTCTGTTTTTCGTGTCGAGCGTGTGTCTGGGCGGGGAATTTATGTTGTGTGTGTTTACGACAAATAACGTCTCCGCCGATAAATGCACGTACAAAGTGATAATGTCGCTCTCTCACACACACACACACACACACACACACACACACACACACACACACACACACACACACACACACACACACACACACACACACACACACACACACACACACACACACACACACACACACACACAACCAATCAGGAACGAGCGAGAGAAATTCCCAACGGTTTCTTCACACACACCTCCCGTCTCAAGCTCTTGCTCCGTGGAATATTTGGTCACAGTTTCTTTTTGTACCCTACAAACGTGTGTATTAATGCATGTGTTCACGTGTGTGTGTGTGTGTGTGTGTGTGTTCTGAGGAGGGGTGGAATATGTCCAGATGCGGAGGCTTTCCCCGTCGGTTCTTCCTCCAGCCAGCGACAGTTATTTGGCACATTGAACAACTATTAAGTAACACAATCGGGCTAAAAACAAAAACAAAAACAAAAACAAACTAATAATAAAAAGGTGCAACAAAAGTATGTTTTTTTTTTTTTTTGTCCTTGATTCGAACGATAAAAACCATTTTGGTTTACAAAAATAAAAGACACCTGGAGCGGTGGCAAAGATTCTCTATATAAGACGAAGAAAAATAACAACATTTCCCCTGACTTGTAAAGGCTAAATCACATCTGCAAAAAATCCTGCCCTCATCCAACCCAAGTGTAACACACACACACACACACACACACACACACACACACACACACACACACACACACACACACACACACACACACACACACACACACACACCCCCCCCCTCTCTGGAAATGCATGGACATCACAGACAAGGACATTGTACTGCATGGAAACGAAAAACAAAACAAACCCCTGAAATTATGAGTTAATCCAAAAATCGGTCCATCTTCTCCTCTCCCGGAAGCGGTCCTCAAGGTCGACCCACCCCTGATTAAAGACAAAACGTGTCACCTTACATGCACCAACCATCACATAATAAAACCTATGCAAAAGCAAAAAAAAAAAAAAACAAAAAAAAAAAAACCCACATCACCGTCAAGACGGGATTCCGCATGCGTGACTAACCCGCAAGTACGCTTGTGACGTCTTCTCTGAAAGCGGGATCGTCAAAAGTCTGATTTGAGCTTAGAGAGGTGGGAGGCGGAATCCGGGTTCTAAACGCAGGATTTGGAGACCCCTCCCCCCTAAAACCTGGATCCCCGCTCTCCCCCCGCCCCCTCTGAATTGGAGGGATGGCCACGACACACACACACACACACACACACACACACACACACACACACACACACACACACACACACACACACACACACACACACACACACACACACACACACACACACACACACACACACGTCCTCTGATAAGGAAATTGTCCACCCAGAACACGGGGCGACAGGTATGCACACCGGCGCGAGTGATTGAAAACTGCCATATAATCCGAAACGTGGGAAAGCTCCGCCCACCTCCCCCACCGTCCTCCCCGCACCCTCTGACAGGAGGACAGATTCACAAACAGGCGGACAGAGAAGAAGAAGTCCCTGTCGATGCAGCCTACACGAAGATACTGGAGATGCACAGAGAAGAAAAGGGGTGTGGTGAGGGCGGGGTCGCTTATATAATATATACACACAAAAAAAAAAAAAAGAAGACAATGCATTTCATCTCCTCCCTCATTCACTTCCGGTCCCATCCTTCACTCCTGCGCGCGCGCACGCGCACACACACACACACACACACACACACACACACACACACACACACACACACACACACACACACACACACACACACACACAATAGCGCAACATCATCGTCCATGGTTAGCGATAGCGATCTCCGGAGCGACCCGTTCCCATGGCAACCTGCTGCCACATTGTCACAGCCAATAGGATCTCGGTATCCACAGCAACCGGGGAGGGAGTTGGAGGGATTTAAAAAAACAAAAACAAAAAAAAAAACAAGCGAGAGAATCGGCCACTGGTCCTTCCAGAGGCGTCCTTTCCTTTTCTCCCGCGTCGGAATGATGAGGCCAAATCGTGTGATGAGAGGCAGGGGGGGGGGGGTTCCTTCCCGGGTCGGTGACTTCAGAAAACATCGATGTTGGCACTTTATGCACTTTATGCACAGTAAGAGAGAGTGGTGGGGATGGATGTATGGATGGAAGGAGTGGAGACGAGAACAAGAAGCCTTATTTTGATACCCATTCCACCGCCGTACGCAGTCTCCACGCCCTTGCTCCGGAGAGTGAGCGAGAGAGAGAGAGAGAGAGAGACCGGTCGGTAAATATCCGTATACTCTGTGATGTGGGGGGGGGGGGGGTTCTCAAGCATGTGTCTGTATGTTAATGTGTGTGTGTGTGTGTGTGTGTGTGTGTCTGAGTCTCTTAAGTCTCCTTTAGGCGGTCCAGAACCCGGTCCGGTGAAGCCTCAGTCCGGTCCGGGTCCGTTCATCCCTTCATCCATCCGTCCGTCCCTCCGTCCGTCCGTCCGTCCGTCCCACGCAGTCGTCCACGGCAGCCATGTCGCCGGGGGGGGGGGGCAAAGACCAGGAGAGGGGGAGGAAGGATTCTCTGGGATTCTGGTCCTTGTCACCTTCATGCAGGAGGAGGGTTCTACACATGCTCACGAGTCCTTCCCCCGGAAACGCCCTCTGCGGTCAGTAATCCTGTGTGGGTCGGTGTGTGTGTTGGCTGTGTGTGTGTGTGTGTGTGTGTGTGTGTGTGTGTGTGTGTGTGTGTGTGTGGTCTACAGCAGGGGCCGGGCGGGGTCCGCTACAAACCCTTCGGATTGAGGCTTTTTCGATAAGCGGATGTAGGGGTGGGAGGCAGAGGGAGCGTAATGGACAAAAAAATATATACCATGACAACCGAGCGAGTGTGTGACGTCTGTGTGTGTGTGTGTGTGTGTGTGTGTGTGTGTGTGTGTGTGTGTGTGTGTGTGTGTGTGTGTGTGTGTGTGTGTGCGTGTGTGCGTGAGACGCGCGTGGCCCGTGCCTTCACAGGCCGTTGCTGTTGCGGTGCATGATGGGGGGTTTGGAGAGCTCCACCACGCCGGCGCGGCCCTTGCCGATGACTTTGGGGGCGCGGCGGAGCAGCTTCTGCGCCTCGGTGAACGCCTCGGTCAGCTCCTTCTTCCACTGCACGAACTCTGGATCACTCTAACACACGCGCACACACACAGACACACACACACACACACACACACACACACACACACACACACACACACACACACACAAGTATGAAATGCACGCACACGCACACACAGACATACGTCATTGGGTTCAACATTTCGGGTCCTAAGTCGTACCTCACACTGTAGTACAAACTGCTTGCCGCCCTTGATGCGCAACAGGATGCACTTCTTGTCTTTAATCTGTGTTTCCTCCACCGTCACGATCTGCTCCATGGTCAACAGGTTTTGCTGTGGACCGAAACGGACCAATCAGAGGGCGGCAACAAAAGCACAAGTGCAGGAGAGTCGATGATAAACCAGCAGATGAGCTGACTGGCCACTTTGAGGAAATAATGAGGCGGAAGAAAACAACCAAAAGAAAAGGCTGTGGCCCGAGGTTCAGACTAAACGGAGGTTATTGAGAACGGGCCGCTTGGAATATATGGCCCGGATGGTTACGATCACTGGATTGGATGGGTCGCTATTGGCTGTATGTTGGCTCATCTATTGGTATCTTCTCTTAAAAGAAGAATTAAAAAAATAAAAAAAAATAAAAAAACTGAATTTCCCTATGGGAATGACTAAAGTGATATCTTATCTCCTATCTAGTACTTGGGAGTAAGCGCACTATGTAGCATGGAGCAGGGAGGTACAGGACCGCTCTACACACTCTATGCATTCTACTAGGGCTGTCAACTAAGGATATATTTTGAGTTACTATTTTGAGTATTCTTTGTTTCCCCTCGTGACTTGATAATCGCACAGAAATGAATTTGTATACAAAAAATATTGTTTTATATGCTTTCTGTTAATTAATACATACAATTTGCAATGTTACATAACACAGGGATTTGATAATTGTTGGGGTGGAGTCTTGGAAACTTTTTGCAATTTTTTGATCTTCAAGTACTAGTTTTAGGTTTATTGTATAATGTCATATTGTTAACGGTGTATTTTTTGGAGCTTATTTGATTGTTTTTTTTGGTCATTTTGAGATTTATATTTATTGTATATCATTAGGTTCATTGTATATTTGCAAATGTTATATTTATTTTTCTGGTTTATCGTTAATTGTTGGGTTCAGTGTACACTGAACATTTTTTTGATGTTCTACTTAATTCTTAGGATTGTAGTTATATTGTTGGGTTCATTTTTTATTGTTAACTTTAGGTGTATCATATATTTTACATTTTTCTATCTGTCTTCTAGTATATATTCAAGTTGTAATATTGCCAATTTTTTTGCAAATTCATAGTTTTTTTCTAAAAAAATTTCTGAAGACTATTACTATTGGCTATTTTTCATATGAGCTGCTGTAACACTGCAATTTCCTTCCGAGGATGAATAACTATCAAAACAAGATATTGTCCACATCTTGCAAACTGACGTGAGTACAGTTTTAAATGGACGTCAGTGACCAAGTGAAGCTTGGTCGTGACCAGGTCCTCATTCAACCAACCGGCCCAAGTCATCCGGAGCCAAACTCTACATTCTACATACGGACAGCCCTATTCTATTTACTTTCAAAGGCAATAAAGCAGCTGGGACCAGGAGGACATATAGCAAAAAAACCTGGCAGTGACGGTAACACTCACCGTAGATGGCTTTTTAAAAAGTTTTAGCCACTTCTCCTAAAGCGTTGAGCCAGGATAGACAAGACGGGACAACTTTCATTCACCGATCACGCCCTCGCACAGACGGACATGAAGAAAATGATCACACGTGACGTGAACATGCGTGGGCTGCGGCCTCGTCTCCTTTTTTTTCCCCGCAACCACTCACCCGCGACTCGCCCTCTCCCCGCCACTCCACCCGATTGGGGAACAGGTAGAAGTAGCGGCGCTGCCACTGGGTGAGGAAGGGGTTCCCCAGCTTCAGCATGTAGCCGTGCATGATGCAGTCCTTCCCCAGGGCGTAGTCTGCGCGGGGCAACACGGTTGTCAGCACGTTTGGGGAGGTGTATATTCCACATGAAACAGGTTTTTTTTTTAATTATTATTATTATTATTTTTTTTTTAATCATACTTATGCGCATGAAGTCTTACCCTCCTCATGGCCCAGCTGCTTGTTCTTGGCTCTCTTGCGCGCCTCGTTCTTGTCCGTGTCCGAGTTGACGGCCTCGTAGACGGTCTCCGCCACCTCCTGCTGCCAGCGCTCCGAGATCACCAGCGGGAAGTTCTTGTAGAGCTCTTGGTCGCTGTCCAACAACTGAGAGGAAAGCAGAAGGAGGGGTGGGATGTCGGAGGACACAATGAAATCATCCCTGGGCACATTAACCTATCCTGTTCCTCAATTAACGCTGCACAAAACATCACACACCCACAGAACTGTGTTTATAAATCACGGCCTCCTTATATTCACCGGCGCGCGACTCCTGAACAATTAGTTTGCGGCGAACTCATCTTTTAAACGACTCGGGATTTTGGAGTCACTCCGGCAAAATGAGAGGTGACGAATCACAAAATTTTAATAATTACTCAAGCCTGAGTCCGAGACAAAAACAGTTCTAGGCATTTTGCGGAATAAATATGGAATGTGACCGATTAACACTTTGCATTCCACCACAATGATTGAATGATTAAACTAAATGATTCTTGGGAGAATTCCATTCCTAACTGATGCATTAGGTGAATTAGTGCCGCCTGGCAATTTTGATATATATTTGATATTTATAATTTTCTTTTTGGTACACCGTGGCCTTTGTTGAACTACTTCTCATAACAATTTCATTAAAAGTGGAGCAGAACCCACTTCTAACCTCGTCCCGGTGAAGTCAGGGTTAATGTGAAAATCTGATTTAGCAAGCAACGACATAAGAGCTAAATAGCTGATATGACCTATCCTTTTTATCTTTGAGAATCACATCGGGGCTTTCCTGCTATTGCACTCCGAACATTTAAAGCGATAATACGCTTGGTGCTGAAAATGTCTTACCGATGTGGTAGCCTGCACACAAAATATTCTGGGATATATCGACCAAAAAAATCGAAGGTTTGAGTGTACCTTGATGCCCTTGGTGTCCTCTTCGTCAAAGGAGCCGATGTCAAAAGCGTCGGCGGCGTTGACCTCTCCCCTCGGAGGGATGAGTGGGGGGGAGTACTGGAGAGGAGGGGGGGAGAGATCAGGAAAGATGGATAGAGGGGGCGGACACTACTATTACATTAACATCTGGAAATGCTCTGAACTGTGCTCTGGTGAGAGAGAGCGAGCGGGGCTTGGTGGACTGCTGGCTCCATCCTGTGTTGCTTTTAAGGAGTTACACTCGGAAAAATAAAAATCTGCCGCAGTCATCCTTCACTGGAACACACACACACACACACACACACACACACACACACACACACACACACACACACACACACACACACACACACACACACACACACACACACACACACACACACACACACTTTTTCTATTGCAAACGATAACATTTTGGAGGCAATAACTAGTTGACCATAACCACAAAAGCCATTATAAGCGGTTTATGAAGATGAATATAAAATAGCACAGAAAATAGGACTTGGCTTACCTTCTGGAGGTACACCTGCTGCCAGTCGATGCCTTTGAAAAATAGATGCTCTTTCACCTCTGGGGCTCTGCGTGATCATGTGAAGTGAAGAGAAAAGGGGTGAGGTCGGGTGGGGTGAGGTGGGGTGGGCTGGGCTGGGCTGGGCTGGGGTGGGGTGTGGGCTACATTTCACCAGCAGGTGGCGGTATTTCCCACAATGTTTTTTTTTTTTGACCAAACTCTGCAGAATGTTGTCAGTCCGGTGTTTCCCTATGGCACGGCACACTACTATCCTGTTAACCGTTAAGAACATCAGAGTGTATGACACTTATGTAATGAATAACTGTATTATTATTATTATTGTGGCCTACCAGTGGTGACGCGAGACTCGCAGACGATTCGTTTGTAGCGAACAA
The DNA here is from genome assembly GCF_960531495.2 of Zeus faber. Taxonomy (NCBI): domain Eukaryota; kingdom Metazoa; phylum Chordata; class Actinopteri; order Zeiformes; family Zeidae; genus Zeus; species Zeus faber. Next base: position 10,427,848 of record NC_137204.1, read on the forward strand.
ATCGTTTAAATGCAGCGGGAGTCATTCTATCAAAACAGCGAATCTTTGATTCAAGCTAAAAATAATTTTTGAGGGCTTCATTAAAGGCCAAGTTGAAAAAGGCCAGTGGCATTTAGCATATTCATATTGAACGTGAACGTCATTGATTTGCTCTTTGCATTCCACCAAAATGAATCATTTTGACAGGATCGAACAATTCTTGTGAGAATACCGTTCACAATTTGGAGCCAGTCAATTCAGAGACCCCTGAGCCTTTCGTGCAGCTGGAAAATCAAACATCTCTTTTTGATCAAATGACTCGTCAAGAACAGAATCTCCAAAAAATAAAATAAAAATAAAATAAAAAAAGAAGCCAGACTTTCATCACTACAAATAGTCCTCACTCCCAGAGTCGGACAAGTTCCGCTGGAGCAGCTATCCTGGCTGCAACCGGTGAACTGATGAATTGGATGCGTTAGTGCAGCCTCTGCAAATTTTGATCTTGCGACTTTTTTATATAAATATAGTGGAACTTTCACATTTTTCACGACATATCTCTTTGGTAAGTAATGCCGGCCGGTTGCGTTGTCTCACCCCCGCCCCAGGCAGCCGAGCCTCTTGGACACGTCCCTCTGCAGCAGGCCCTCCAGCAGACACTTCAGCTCGGCCGTGAACGTATCCGGCAGCTCCACATTCTGAGGGGCGGAGGGGAAGAGGAAGAGGAAGTAAAGGAGCGGGAAGTACTGAGGGACAACAAGTTGGAAGACATCATGACCGTCGTTCTGATCGGCAGACCCTAAAAACACCGGACGCATAATCTATCGGGGGGGAGGGGGCGAGCTCCACTCCATCCCTCCATCCGTCTGTCCATCATGTTTATACAATGAAACAATTCATGAAGTTTGATAAACACGTCGACTTGCGGCACAAGCTTTTTTTTTTTTTTAGCCCCGTCATGGATGACTTACACACCTTTCTCTTTCACAAACACACACACAAACACACACGCACGCACACACAGATTAGGGGGCTAAACGGATTAAGTGCCTGGATAAAAATCGTAAGGTCGCCCAGTCTACGTGTGGTGGCATCAGTGTTTGTGTGTGTGAGTGTAAGAGGAAGCCCCAACACTTCATTACAATAAAGATAAAAGACTATAGCAAGGTTGTGTTGAAATGCAAAAGTTAAACGGCTTATCCTAATTTCCTTTTTCAATATACACAGTAATTCCAATTTGTAATTGGTGATAGTTGTGACTTAAAGAAGAGATACATTTCTTGAAACCAAATCAAGCTCTGTGGTTTATTCCAACAAACATGAATATCCAAATTTTTTTATTTTATTTTTTTTTTTTACAGTGGATTTATTCAATACTGACTCTTTTTAAATCTTCAATGAAGTTTTGTCAAGTCAAGTCACACTTTATTGATAAAGCGCATGTCATACCAGGGCCACACAATGCGCTTCGTCCGCCAATACTAAGTGCAAATGCCATGTGTGCCTTTGAGCCAAGCAATTCAAGATGTAAAACTTACTTTCCTGACACATTTTACTCACTGTACGATCCCTTAGATATATTTGTAGGTTATTTTTCCCCACCAGTTATTCCTGTACCAACTTTACCTGTGGCCAAAAAGCCCTGAACATAGACTACTGTGTTTTATTTATTTTTTATTTAACAAAAAGTTTTGAAGAATACATTTTAAAAGTTGGTTCAGCCGACCTTTTAGCATGGATAGGTGAGGTGTGGATAAATTCAATATAAATGTTTCCGAAACAGGCGGGTTTCTTATGCTGAGGGTTAGTATGCATAAGCATAATTAACCCTTTGTGTGGGGAGGGAAGGTAAACATGGGCCGGACCTGGTGGATCTTGTAGAGCGAAGACTCACATAGCCTGCGAGTTTCACCTTCTGTGTACATGAGAGCGTTCTTGTGAATGAGTGAGTGAGTGAGTGAGTGTGTGTGTGTGAGAGAGAATACATGCTGCCAGTGACTTCCCGCGAGGTAAGGAGTTTTACAGGTGGCACAAGTCGCTTATATCTCACCATGGTTAGCGTCATGCGATCGATCTCGTGTTTGTCTTTGGTTTTGTGCTGTCTGAAAGGACTGTGCCTGGAGAGGGAAGAGGGAGAGAGGAGACACGATGAGAAAATACAGGGAAAAGTGTATGACGGCACATACGGCAGTATGTGAGTACGGAAGGAAGGAAGACAGAAATAGAACGCAATAAAGGGGAGGAGAAAAGGCATCTTATTACATCTAATCGGTCTAAATTGATGACCCACAATCGGAAAACAAGTACAATATCATTTACCTACTTTCATTAAATGCATTTTTCTTGTTTGCTTGTTTTATTGTTTTATCTATAACTTGACTGCCTTCTATTAATGTGATCTATTCATGTAAACCACGTGTATGAAATGTGCTATACAAATAAAGCTTACTATCAATATCAATGCATTTATTTATTTGTATAATAATATATTTGTATTTATTATTATTATTATTATTATTATTATTATTATTATTATTTTCCATCCAATAGTCTGGTTCCAATGGGACGTTTCAGACGAGTTTGTTCAATATCGATCCGCATTTGGAGCAGAAATTTGTGAATAACTGGCTAATTTAACCGAAAGTCAAAGAACGTTGAGGCGACGTGATTTAGTTTCAGGAGCGGACCACTTTGTGACATCATCATCCAAAGTTATATACGCCCAAGCTTCGTCTCTTGGAAGTCATTCCTATCCAGCCTCTTGCAGACACACGTAGACAACTTGAGCCGATGCTGCGTTTAAAGGAAGCCTCGGAAAGCTGTAACCCGTGCTGGGTTTTACAAAACCTTGAAAACTATAATTGGTCACAGAAGGCGTCTTTGCACCGCAGGAAGTTCTAACAACCTTTGGAGGAACCGTCCCTTTCTTTTTGCACGGTGAGTGGTCCGGATGTTAAGTCCACAGTGATTGGACAAACACATGAGCATGAGAAATACTCGTGAAAAAATAGAAACTTGGAAAATGGTTCTTAACACAACTCAACTGGACCCTGTGCTTTGCTGGCTGCAGCAATATTTATTTATTACTATTATAAATTAATTATTATTATAATCCTCCATCCTTTTATTATGATTTATTATTATTATCATCAATGTAAATCAAGTAATTATCATACTTATAATTATTTATTGTCATCATCGTTGTTATCATCTATTTATTATCATTACCAGTGTATTATCATTATTATTTATTAAATTATTAATGCCTCCTTTTTTCCACAGCACCTCTGACACCATCACCACTACAGCCCCTTCTCTTTATGTTCAAACACACATCAATAGGAAGACAACATCACAAAACCATTACCCCATTTCTGACCTACTGGAACCAGACCTTTTGGCATTTACACACCAAAGATCAGACACCCACCCTCCCACACCCACAGGTTTGCGATTACCCTCGTAGCAGTTTGAAAAGCATGCAGCCCAGGGAAAACCAGTCGGCGCTGCTGTCGTACGCCGTCCCCTTCTGAAGCACCTCCGGAGCCATGTAGCCATGCGTGCCGCTGTAAGCAAGACACCACAGCGTTTACGTGTCATTGTTTGCGCTCAACTCACACAAACGTACGGCTTTGAACAAAAAAGTTGTTTCGGATTGCGACCCTCCGAGTTCAAACTTACACGCTGGCGTGAGGTTTCTTCTTTGAGAAGTCGCAGGCGAGGCCCAGGTCCGAGATGCGAACGTGACCGTGTTCGTCCAACAGAATATTTGCTGGCTAAAGCCGGAGAGGCGGGGGGGGGGGGGGGGGGGGGGGGGGGGGGGAGAGAGAGAGAGAGAGAGAAAATATGGGAGAGAAAATTATAACCATAGGAAACGAGTGTGGCCGAGTTGCACTGATTCATATCTTCAGTTCCCGTTTCCGTTTAAGGCGCTCCATTAACAGAGAGCGGTTCAGGCATTCACATTTGGACTAGGCCGATACGAGGAGATCTTGTGTCCTGGTTTTTCTCTTTTTGGCAAAAAACGGGACTCCCTCTCTCTCTTGCTCCTACAAGGAGCCTAGGAGCAATAACTGCATTGCCCCGCTCTGTTTATTGAACGTCCCTTAAACTGTTCCCGAACTTTGAGCAAAGTATATCAATTATTATGGCAACCAGTCCAAACAGGGGGAGGGAGGACTGAGGAAAAGCAGACGGCCATCAAAACATGTCCGATGCAGATCTGTTAGATTGAAGGGGGAAAAAAAACATCCGTATATATTACATTTTGTTTTAAAGGAACATTGTAAAAAAAAAAAATAAAAAATAAAAAAAGACCACATGCAGTTATGCCAAGGATGGCTGGAGTGATTCCCTGAGGCATAAGGAAGGGTTGATTACATTTTGAGGGTGTTTTCCTTTTTCGCCTATTGTTGCAATAATGGCATTAACCACTGTGTGTTTGTACGGTTAACTTCACTATGGAGCTGCACATGGGGAGTAGAATGATTGTATGACCTCGCAATGCTGCAAGTGTATTAAGGAAATGCTAGAGCTCTAATTTATCAATGACAAAACTAATACATTGTGGATGGCAACACTTTTTCTGTTTTCCCTTGGGTATCATTGTACTGTGAAGACCGACCGTAGAGCTCTGCACAAACAACCACAATCTGTACATCCATCAGGATTCGCAATTCAATTTGAGGGACAACTATCACGGAAAAAAGGAAGCAGCTCAATAGATTCAATTCCCTTTTTTGAATTAAACACATTACACTGAAGAATATATGTGATAGTCAATTCCAGTTACAATCTGGATTTCATACATGGCTTTCATGCATATTCAGTGTTTCCATACTTAGCTCATTGCAATGATAAATTATTTAGAGTAAAGGCAACATCGCAGCACTTTCGCCATAACTTTTACACCGAAAGGAGGCTGAGAATGGGAGGGTAGTTATAGATAACGGGGCTCTACCTTAAGGTCTCTGTAGACAACGAAGCGGTTATGCATGTGCTCAAGGCCCAGGATGATCTCGGCGGCGTAGAAACGCATCTCTTTCTCGCTGAACACGCCGTGCTGAGACAGGTGGTAGTGCAGGTCGCCCCCTGCAGAGAGCCGTAGGCGGGACAAAGATGCAAAGATTAGGCCTTAACCATGGCACACACACGGCGATGGATGTCCGGCCGTCATCTTGAGTTATTCCTGGAACTTCCAACTTCTTCTAATCGGGAGGGTGGGAGCTAATCTCGGTGTAAGTGAAGGCTTCAATTAAACCTGTCCAGAGGCAGGTTTATCTTTGGATTAATGGACGTGGCCTCCATGTCGACCTTGACAATAGAGAACATGGATGATCTGGACCAAGACCAGACAGAAGGATCTGACTCATCCCTCATTACTTTAGTCTAGTACATCCTAGTCTTGAACTAATTAATCCCAAATGAAGCAACATCACAGAAATGCATTTTTATTCATGTAGGATCATTATTTTTCCAGATTCCGATTAAACCCTGTATGTGAAACCGCCCGTTTAAGTATTAATGTAGAACGACGAAAGTCCAGACACCTAGGAAGGTCTCTTTATTAAGATATCTCAACATGCAATTCTGATCATTTCCAAAACTCTGGTCTATTTCAGGACATTTTATTAAATGAAACATCGACCATTTAAATGGACATCTGCCATTAAAAAGGGTCCACTCTTGAGTGCAGAGTGTTCCGGCTGGCGTGTGATGGGGTTAACGTGTCTCTCTCTACCAGGAACGGAGGAAAAAAGGGAGTCAATACGGTCTTGGGAGCTCGGTCAAAGAGGGGACGACAGCAGCACCGTACCGTTCATTAAGTCCAGGATGAAGCAGAGCTTGTCTGGGGTGTGGAAGGCGTACGTCATACACACAATGAACGGACAGTCCTAGGGGGCGGGAGCGAGAAACATCATCATTCAACTTTTTTTTTTATTTTTTTCGCATCTCTAACGACTCCATTAGGTCCTAGAAGGAGGTTGTAAATATCAAAGACATTGTGCATCTTCAAATGATCAGCTTGAGTAGTCATAACAGTTCAATTGTGAGTTATGTCTATTATAAGTTATGACTATCAAAGTGATTACTCAGATCGCCATGGAACGGAAAGTGTGTGTGCGCAACTCACCCCCGTGCTGACCAATGACAGCATGATCCTCTCATTTAGAGCGAGAGTCTCCCCCTGCTTCATCTTGATCCGTTTTTTGTCCAAACACTTCATGGCATACCTGACACACACACACACACACACACACACACACACACACACACACACACACACCTAAATCATGAGAAAATCCGCTTCTTCCGTCATCATCTCTCCTTTCCGTGCTACTTACATCTTCCCCGTGTCTGCCTTCCGGCAGCCGTAGACTTCGCCGAAGCCGCCTCTCCCGATGATCCGGTGCACGCTGAAGTCATTCATGGTCAACTGCAGAGGGCGGCGGGAGTATCGCGGGAGAGAAAACCGTTTAGACAATGCGCGCCGGCGATCGAGGACAACTCGCCCGTAAACGACATTTGCCGGCACTCACGTGAATGTTGAGTTCGACGTTCTTCCACTGGCAAAACCGAGTGAATTTATCACTGAAAGGATGGAGGAGAGAACGGTTGAAACGACGGTAGCGGCGGTCCAAAATAAATCTGAGAACGGATGAATTTGGGTATCCCGCTCCCCTGTCTCACCTCTCGATGAACTTCTGGAAGATCTTCCCTCTCAGGCTGTCGCAGATCTCCACAATGTATGGCTGGGGGGGAAGCGGATAAGCATTAGGGTTCTGGAGGTTCCCGGTGATTCAAGTCTCGTTTAATGGGACGTTTGCAAAGCGGGTCACAAAAGTTACAATTCTCCCCATGTCTTAGTAAGGTCACTTTTTTTACATCAACTATTTAATAACATTAGTGTTTATAAATAATTGTCCAGGAAATGTGTGTGTGTGTGTGTGTGTGTGTGTGTGTGTGTGTGTGTGTGTGTGTGTGTGTGTGTGTGTGTGTGTGTGTGTGTGGTCTCGTTTGACAGAGGGCCTCTTACCTGGAAAAGGGTTGGGGGCACCTGTTTCTTTGCCAAGTGAGTCTGAACATGGTCCACTGCCTTTTTGGAGAAAGGCTAAAAAAAACCCCAACATAAACATGTAGGTAAACATACACCTTCTGGGGTATTTTCAGGTCTGTTTTCATTGGAGGCCCCCCCGCTCCCAAAGGTGTGAAATCTAAGGGACGTGTGATTTCTCACGGGGCCCATCGCTGAGTGTGTGTTGATTGATGTCGAATATAATTCCATCTCTGGTTGCCTTGTTCTGTGCCATAAATATTAAATTTGCATCCTACTTAGAAGCGGAGGCACACACACACAACTTGTTAGGTGCTGAATGTGAGGACAACTTTTAAAACTTCAATACTAGATTGAACACCTGCCATATTGTACATATTACACTGAAATAACATTGCAGTCACTGTAATAACATTGTAGTAACATATAGGTACTTATTCATTGTTATCCATGCCCATATTATTGGATACATAATTACTCATCCTGTCCAGTATATCCGACTTCATTTATATGTTATACACAGCCATAATAGCAACGATGCTGCCATTTGCTTGCTATTACCTTCTAACTTAACTCATCCTGTGCAATTGACTCACTTTTTGTATATTGTGTATATTTGGGTTTTCCTGCACATATGGCTATTCTAGTTGTATTATTTTCAGACTGTAAAAATGTTTGTGCCAATTGTCACAACAAATTCCTTGCATATGAAAATGTACTTATGGCGAAATAAAGAGATTCAGATTGTGAAGTACAAGGTGAGGAGGCCTGGGATCAGACTAGTTGACATTGCAGTGAAGACACAGGTCACGGTGTGAAGGGATAAGCGTCCTCACGTGTGAACAGGACAGCAGCTCCTTCATGATGTAGCCGTCGTAAATCTGCCGGCTGCGGCACAACCTCTCCTCCTCGGAGTCGAGCTTCTCATAGTCCTTAATCTGAAAAGCGCGCACAATGTCAGCCCCACAAACGACAACAAATGCCGCACGCGCTTCCCCCCGGGGAGGGGATAAGTCTGAACGGGCGGGATTACAGCCTAATCTCTCACCCATCGCATGATGCCCTCTAATCCAGCACACATGCACACACACGCGCACACACACACACACACACACACACTTCAAATTTACCTCTTCGTAGAACTTCAGCTGCGGTACGGCCTCATCGATTTCATTCATACAGAAGTCCTTGAACAGAAGAAAGCCTGCGGGGGCAACACAACGACAAAAGTGTGAAGAAATAACAAAACAAGACAATCACAACAATAAAACCCATTGATCTTTGATGGGTGACGTGAAACGTTATCTCGTTTTGTGTTCCTGGCTGCAAATGATCAATAACCTTAATGCAACGCTGCTGGAAAAAGTTGACTCTGGGGTCAATTGCGCAAAAAAACATCAATTTTGTGAATCCGCCGTCGTCAACTCAGCAGTTGCTGACTTGACGTTATTCCTGCGGGTCAGAAAGCAGACGCCAGCTGGACATAGCGAGAGCGCTTGAAGGAACATGCGTGTATCCCCTTGGTCTTATCTGATTAGCATCAGGTATTAGCGCTGCAAAAATAGACGCCTAACAGGATCCTACTCTGGACACAGGACGGTTCACACCCTCCTTAACCCTCATTAGACAGTGTTCCCCACGCTTTTTTTTTTTTCCCCCCTCCCTGCCAAGGCACATTTCTTACGATGAAATACTCCCAAAGGAACACCGCTATCCTGTTAACCGCTAAAAACATCAAACATGTCTAACTGCACTAAATATTATGGCCTAGTAATAGTTGTGATGCAAGACTCGTCAACCTGTTTGACTTTAACAAATATTTTAAATGACTCAGGGGTCCGGAGCACCTGCGGCTACAGAGTGGGCGAGCGAGTGAATCGTCAACTCACAAACGGAAAATAATTACTGAGGAGTAAATTGACGTCGAAGGCACAACGGGTCTCGGCATTCGGCATGATTCATTTAGAATGCGACTGATTTACTCTTTGCATTCCACCAAAATGAATAATTTTCACAGAATGAAATGATTCTTGGGAGAATTCCCTTTGCGAGTCCTCTCTCGTTCATCCCTCGCTCACCACGCGTTACACTGAAAGTTGGAAAATGGAATGATTCTTTACCACTTGCTGAGTGACTAGTCAAGAACCGAACCTAAACAGAGTCGAACCTTTCGCCACTACGAGTAGTTCTCACTTTCCATGAGACACAGCTTGTTCTGAGGAGCACAGAGCAGCTCCTCTGACTGGAGCTAACAAATTAGATGAGTTTAATACAAGTTTGGAATTTTGATCTTGCAACACAAGATATTCTTTTTTTTTTTTTTTTTCATTATACATATACAACATATTGTTTATCTTAAGCGGTGTTTCAAACATTTTCATCGCACATTAGATCGTTTGGAATATACCAGAACTCCCAGATTCAGTTTTAGCCATTTTGTTTAGGCCAGGAGTGCGGTATCGTTGCTTCTCACTTCTTCCTCTTTGCCCTTATCACTCCTCCAGATGCTATGTGTCATTTCCTCTCTCTCTCTCTCTCTCTCTCTCTCTCTCTCTCTCTCTCTCTCTCTCTCTCTCTCTCTCTCTCTCTCTCTCTCTCCTCTCTCTCTCTCTCCTCTCTCTCTCTCTCTCTCTCATCTCTCTCTCTCTCTCTCTCTCTCTCTCTCTCCTCTCTCTCTCTCTCTCTCTCTCTCTCTCTCTCTCTCTGTGTTTGCAGACAAGACAACTGCGGGCGGACACACACGCAAACAAAGACTCTGCAAGGACCAAACACCAGAAGCAGCCATTAGGGGGAAAGGGGGGCAGGGCTTGAGACACTATAAAGTGGCCTGGTTCTTACATCACCAGAAGTCAAGGATTAACTTTAATTGCAGAATACTTCAACACTGCCCAGCTAATTCAACAAATGGCCTCTCGGGGTGAAGACAGAGACATACGCACACGCACACACACACACACACACACACACACACACACACACACACACACACACACACTCAACTCGACATGAGTTTCTTTCTGCTTCGTCTCTAACCTAACGGAACAATCTTTTTTTTAAAATTTTCTTTACAACACATACTTGCCAACCATAGAACGATCCTATTAAAAGCGATTCAAATTGTTTTTATAATTATTTACCCCCAAAATATCTCTGTGATCATGCAGTCGTTACTGAGAAATAAAGGGAAGCAAAGCTGCCCTCGTCATATCTTATTATTAATAACATATTTCCCAGTGAGACAGCTGATATGCAAACCAGGCCTTATGCCCTAGAGCACACTTTACGCCTCGTAGCAGGTTTGCAGGTTGTAGTACAATCAAGGTGATCGCCACCACGGATCCAGCCGGCATTTCAAATTTAAACAAGTCGAGGTCCTTCAGCCCAGTCGCTTCTACCAACACTGCTGTCATCACAACTCAAATGACTGGACGGATGTCCTGGAACAACTTTCAGAGCGGGTGTTTGCCAAAGCTGCGGTTGTGCAGAGCACTTTGAACGAAACAGCCCCCGTTTCTCCATTTAGTACGAGTACAGGAGAGATAATAATTCACACTTTATATAAATATACCTATAATTTATCCTGTACTTTGAATATACTGTATATTATACATATTTGGCTATTTCTGTTCTTTATTTTTGGCCATTTTTATATATTTGGCCATTTTCAGACTTTATGCTTTTTTCATACAAATTATCTGTAAAGCAATGCACGACAAATTCTTCTTACATGTAAGCGTACTTGGCCGAACAAACAGATTATGATTCAGATTCAGATTAAACAGCCAGCTTCTCTGATTGTCAAGACAACCTGGACTTACCTTGACTTCCTTCACAAAAGAGATGGGTATTACAAACCCGAATCACTGTACCTTCTCCAGGCAAGACAATTTTTTGCAAATGCTAAGAACGTCCGAACGAAGAGAGACGTCCCGACAATTAACTGGAGGCATGCAAAGAGAAGAATATAAATAATAGTAATATAAATATCAAAAAATGTATAAATAATAATATTATCAATATTATAAGAAAATATGTCATATGTGCTTACAAAGTAGCACTGTAAACCTTGAAATTAAGGATGTTAATAATTAACCATTTAACCATTAACCGACAAAAAGAATTCAGACTGATTAATACAATCAGTTAAACAGTAAAAAATATTGTTAAAAAATAATAATTAAAAATAAAAAAGTTTGTTGCATGGTAAAAGAAAAAAAATCTCCACAATCTATTTATTAAATACAACTCATGGGGGCGACATGTGCAACTAGGCTGTGATGAATACCGCAATACCGCAAATAATAAAATACAAATTGTTTTTGCGTGTAACTTTTTTTGCTGGTGAACATTACAGGAGTGATATGAAATATGAAGACAATCGTCATTGTTAGTTATCATCATTGACTGTCTTCCCTGCTGTGTTCAAGGGCTTCTGCAGAAACTGAGCTTTTCAGTTGCGCCGCTCTTCACTGGGAGGGACAGTCCGTTAAACATATGGGAGGGGGCTTTTGTGTGTCTCCGATTATTATTAGTTATTTCGAGGGCTGTACCCAACTCAGAATTTTGTCAGTCGAATTGCATCTGTTCAATGCGGGGGCATGGAGGAACGTGCCCCGTCCCCTGTTCCTTCAAATATGGAACGGTTCCACAGCTCTCTGCGGTCGGGGCGCACAGAGAGCCGTGTTTGCGTATAAGAATATATGATTCCCCTTATTTATAATTAGAATTTGTTAAGTCCAATAAAAAAACACCAAAATACTTATACAGTGTACCTAATATCTTAATCTTGTCTTATAATGGTTAACGATCGGTTAATGAAGGTCGGCTATCGGTCAGAAAAACAAATTCGGAATGGCCATCCCTGCCCATCAATGCCCTTTATAAGGCGGTCCTTTAAAAACTTGGCGAATACTACAGACTCTTTAAAGGTCTGCAATGTGGCTGCAGCTGCTGGAGTGGAAGCAAAAGAAGAAACTCCCAAAAGAAGGGACGGTATCTCAAGGCGACCGTCAGGAAACGGACGGGACGACTCGTGAAGACGGATGTAAAAGCGTCACTTCTAAATGTCCATCATGGAGGGAAAAACTGGATTATTTAAGCGCTCAAAAGAAAACAGGGGAGGGGAAAGCATAGAAGTTTCCCCAGACTTTGTGTACGTGAACCGCAAGTACCTCCAGACTGCAAAGCTACCTTTAAAAAAATAAAATTAAATAAATAGATATCTTCCGACGCCCACTGGAAAACCAGAGAAGCATCAACATAACTCAAAGTAAGTATCTGCAGCGGCACGTAGAGACATTTAGCATGCCTGAGGATTGCGGGGCTCCAGAAGACCATAAAATAAAATAAAAATTAAAAAAAAAAAAACAAGAGGAAGGCGGCACAACAGCCCCCGCCGCATGAGAGAATGCCGTTGAAGGTGTAACTCTCCTACAGACGGTGTTAACACTGATCGTTGCACTAAGCGCCCGTATGCTCAGGAATTGCTATACCTCGGTTTTGGGAAGGACATTTCACGTCAATCAGTCCACTAAGGGAAACGTCGATTTCGGGGACAAAACAATCTGAAGTTTTCGGGCGATCCCCTCGACAAGAGCTTTGCTATTTGCGAGTTATGGATCTAAACCAACGTATTGGGACCCTTTAGCTTTTTCAGACTCAAAACTAAGACCGTTGAGAGCGTAAAAACTGAGCTGAGTGCCCCGCCCCGCCCAGAATTGCATATTTGATTACATTTTGAATTTTATAGTTTTCCATAGGCGTGTACTAAGCCAGAACAAGGCCTTGGTTCTTATGGCACAGTCATAAAGCCCTGTGTTTGCATCGGCCCTTAGTACTTTGTTTGTGGCAAAGCAATACCAAGCCTGATTGAACATATGACTAATACAGTACTACAAACACAAATACAAATACAAGCGCCAACGATGTGTTTCAAAACAATGTGCGCCGCAAGTTGTGGAGAGCCTTTCACTCCCGCATCATATCCTTTCCTACACATATTAGGCTGATTCATCAAAATGGACTGTATGAAAGATTGAACTTTTGTACACTGTACACACAACAACCATCGGTAGTCTCGGGAGGTGGTTTTGCAACACAAACAAATTCTGAAACGGGTTCAACTTTGACCCAGTTTGAAGCCGACCTTTTAAACAAGCAATTGTAATGCGGAAACGTGCACGGGGTAAACAATGAAATTAAAAACATTTCTAAATATGTTTTGATATTGTTCATGATAGATAAATAAAAAAAACCTGCAAAGAAATAAATACATCATAGAAAAGGGACACCGTTTAGATGACCTTTATTTGGGCTCAATGCTTATCCCGGCGCTCGACCTTGTGCAGAACAGTTATTGATATTTGTCGTGTTTATTTAGCAGATTCTTGTATGGATTTTTGGAGGCTGTGCAAGCCTACAAGCTTATGGCCTCTCAGTAATGGCATTTTTTACCGTGCTACCAAATCTGAAATACCATTAAACACATTACATTTAGTATTAAGAGGACCCTTTTTTTTGTATTTAAACGTGACATTACATTACGGAACCAAAACATGTATTTGAATTTCATAGATTTCTATGGAATTATTTCCAAAATGGAGGAAACACATGTTTTCCCCAAACAGGCAGGCAGTTGTAAATAGCCAAATAGGGAGTTTTACGGCGCAGAGCTGAGGCCTGGCTCTTAAACGGTAAAAGGAGATCCTTGAACACTCCCGTTTCTAAATTTACGCAGGTACCTAGAATCCACTTTCAAATGTGAAAGAAGTAGTTATTGTGGAAATATAACAGGACCGGGAGAGAAAACAAAGATGAAGGAATAATGACCATAACGACGGTTTCAAACGAGGTGTCGACGTGTAAACGCACGATAAGGAGAGATGCGGGTTCTGGGTATGAAGTTTATCTATCTTTTTAGTGTGCCCTCCCCCCCTCTTCATCACCTATTTTATTCTTTCTTTAATCAATTTCATTTCTCCCCGTCGACAACAAACAGCCGTTCTGGTCAGGTTTCCGTGGCAACGGCAGTTGCCTAGCAACAACACAACTCTCCATCATCCATTCCAGAAGTCTGACAGATGGTGGGAGAGAATGCCAAGAGTGAGAGAAAGGGTGGGGGACGAGAAGACCTTCAGAAAAGCAAGAAAATAATTATCGCCCAAAAGTGAGGAGCACGGGCAAAAGACGCTTCAAAAGTTTTGAACTAAGGTTAATAGAATGAAAAATAGGGGCGATAAAAAGCGACCATTGTTCAATTGCCTTGGAAGACAAAACAGGCAACAAAAGCAAAATATGAATGAGTACTAGGCCAGCATTAAGAAAAACACATTTTTAAAAAAATGCATAAGTGTTATCCCTTAAATAAGGAATTTATAATAAAGTATTAGACAGTATCGTATATTTATGTCATAAGATATGCTTGCAACGTTGTGAAACTAACCCGCTGAACATTTTTGTGGCTGAAAAGTTGTCGAAAAGTAACTCGAGGTTTTATTTGGTTCGACGCATTTTTCAGCCACCATATTTCACCGTGATTGATGCTTTGGTAGTTGAGACAGGTCAGACTACGTGATTCTGGGCTGATTTTCCGCTCGCCGACAGGTTTTTGGAGATCGCCGAACAAAGCCCCGGATCGGAGGAAAATCATAGGCCGCTCCCCTGAGTGGCGAGCGTGTGGTGTGAACGGCTCACAACGTGATCCGAGCGCTTGCCACCGCCGGCAAATTATCGAGCAGGTTTAATATCTGGTTGTGTTGGGATCCAGTAGATACAGCAGACAGAAACACACAAATATATATTTTATATTTTTATATTTTCTTCTAGAAATTCTGCTTTTATTCGTTTTTCTACAGTGATCAAGAATCGAATGAAAAATAGATAATCCTGTGCCACGCATGGCATCTCGTCATTTCCGGTGTCACTTCGTGCGTGCGTGCGTGCGTGTGTGTTTTCGTGACTTAACATAGTTTGGAGACCTGACACACTCGTCAGGGATTCCTCCTGTTGTAAGATCTTGTAATGTGTGACCCCCTGTCGCCGATCAGTCATGTAGTGTGAAACCACAGCGACTTCAAGATTCCCGATCCTAAGACAGAAAGACTTTGTGGTGTGAATTGTCTAGTGTGATCTGACGACTTTGAAAGATGTGGAGTGTGTTCACAGCATAAGTTGGGAGGTGGGGCCCCCATGGATCGGACTTGTTGTACAAGCACATCCCACAGACGCTCGATCGGATTAAGATCTGGGGGGGGTCAACACCTTGAACACTTTGTCATGTTCCTCAAACCATTCCTGAACGCATTATCCTGTTGTAAGAGGCCACTGCCATCAGGGAATAATGTTACCATGAAGGTGTGAACTTGATCTGCAACAATATTTAGGAAGGTGGTACGTGTCAAAGTAACATCCACATGAATGCCAGGACCCAAGGTTTCTAGCAAAATATTGCCCAGAGCATCACACTGCCTCTGCCGGCTTGACTTCTTCCCATAATGCATCCTGGTGCCATCTCTTCCCCGGGTAAACGATGCACACGCACCCGGCCATCCACATGATGTAAAAGAAAACGTGATTCACCAGACCAGACCACCTTCTTCCATCACTCCATGGTCCAGTTCTGACGCTCACGTGCCCATTGTAGGTGCTTTCGGCGGTGGACAGGGGTCAGCATGGGCACTCTGACTGGTCTGTGGCTACGCAGCCCCTTACACAGCTTTTGCTTTTTGAGTCGTCGTACTTTACGTCACATGTTTATGTACAGCTGCGCCTGATTTGATGATTCAGCTTTTTAATGCAGTGTGAACTGTGACATTTAGAGAGAAAAAAAACAACAAAAAAAAAAAAAGGAAATCGTGTAATCCAGTAACAGTGTATAAGTAACAGACAATGGACAAGGGGGAAGAGTCGAAAAAAAGTGCAGATAAATTAAATAACTGTAAATAAATGAATCTGAGAATTGGTATTCTGCTTCAATATACACAAGCCTAAATCTTATAGAACAACAAAGTCAAGACAACATAAAAAAAAAAGGCTATTGAGTAGGTCAAAGGCACAGGGGAAATTAACTCTGCATTAATCTGGACACTACACAGTTGGAGCATAGAGCCTGGAATTGATCCATTTCTATGCACTCGTCCTTAAAGGACGTACAATCCGGGAATATAGGCTTCCCGCCAACTCCGTGTAGTGAAGGAGTAAATTAAAAACACATTCTCCATGGGCAGTAAGGGAGTCTTTGCGACAGATCATTTCCTGTTTCAGTTATGACGATAGACCCTGTGCACAGCGTCAGGTCTATCGAGAAATTGCTCGGTCGCTGTGGAGGAATTGGATCGGCCTGCTCAGAACTCTGAACTCAACCCGATCCCAATACCTCGGGGATGAGTTAAAACGCTGACTTAAAGCCGGGCTTAAGCGGCTCCAAATAAACAGGGACCGACTCCAAGTTACCGTTCGCGAATATCAAAATGGGCCGCAATGACACAAGAAACAAAACTTCCTGCAGTTCGGTTTAATCGTCAGTGCAGGCAAGTCTTATAGATCATCGAGTGAGAGCCTTGATGCTTGATAAAGCTGTCGTTTCAGAGTCAACGCTCCTCTTAACCATTTGCGAGTCTAAGTTAATTTACAAGCATGTTAGTATGCCGCTGTTAAGACGAGGCCACTTCCCTGCCTTCTTGAGATAGCTGCTCTATGGAAGGTGCAAAACAGGCTATATTTAACAAAGCAGTGAGCAGGTGCTCAGGTTGTACCAGCCAGGGCTGAACTGAGGCTGACTGTCCCCTGCGGCCTTGGAAGCAGGGCTGGCTTCCAGGAGAATGATATGACAACGTCGTTTGAAAATGTTGTTTGACACACTTTTCATGTCACTGAATCAATAATTACCAACGTCTTTGAGTCCTACATATTGTTTTTCTTTATTTCTTCTTAATTCAAAACAACAACAAAAAGTTTTTTTTTTTTCAAAAAAAAAAAAAAAATTAAAAATTAAAGATCTCAACCCCAGATCCCAATTTTGTCTTTAAACACATTAAAAAGCGGAACGGGGTGATCGCAGGAGGTCAATTTGGAAACTTTCAAAAGGGTTATTCAAAAGAAGCTAAATATGAACCAAAATCAGTACTCTTCCAAACTGTGTGTCTGATGAATCAAAGATAGTTGTACCAGTGTGTTTTTAGCATATTGGTGCATGCTATGGTCACTTGGCATTTCATGCATTTGGATGAGCCTAATTGGTCAGAATACAGAGGGAGAGTTTTATTGATATCACTCTGTATTCCAGGTGGGTGGAGGTTTTTTTGCATTGAAGCAGTTTTTCCCAAACTTCTCTTTACGAAATGAAGCAAAAAGGCAGTGCAGCGCAAAGCTCAGGCAGCTGCGGTTGTTCATCATCTACGCACTCGCATGCACACACGCCGTGCACAATACAAAGTGAGGTTTTTATAGTACTTACGTTTGCATTAAAATCATAGAATATCATCAAAAATACATGTGAATTGCTCGGGAGGAACAAGCTTCAATCTGTTTGGTTATCATTTTGGAGGCAGACAGCCCACGATGGTCACAAGTGAACTAGTTATTTTGATTCTGCGACTGGAATACAGTAGCATGCACAAGGCCCTCGTAAAGTGCCTGAAATAGCCCAATCATTCACTGGGTAAACTGCTACTTTTTCAACCATCTCAACAAATGTCCATATCGTTCCTGATGTTCTCCACTGAACTTTATATCCATGCGCTTTTTTGGCAGATTGCTCTGTGGCCATTTAGTGCGGCATTTCAAAAGTGCTTTGAACTTCTACTCAGTCAAGCATTAAATCCAGTGTTTCTAGTTCCCAGAAAGCCCGCTTTTTTTCAAGCTTGCTTTTAGAGAACGCTCAGCCTATAATATATCTGGCCCGCTGGAGAGAGAAAGTTTTGAAACTAAAATTGGAAATTTTGATGATTAGAAAAAGTGATTTCCAACAAAGCTATATAAGCCAGTGAGCGTTACATACTTTGGGATTCAATAGGATGTGCTTACGGATAGAATGTTGCCAAACAAATAGAACCAGTTTATGGACTCCTTCTATTCAGCTGGTCTACTCGGCCGTGCGCTTTAGAGGGAACACTGACGTGAACAAATTGGTGCAAAGAATAATTGTACTTGCGTCAGTTCTTTCCCACCGAACCTCCTAGGAGGATAATGGCTTGCTCGACATTGCTGTCTCCGTGTACGCTGATTGTCCTTGTCCGGTTAGCGCCTACTTCTAAGCAGCTGACAAGGCCACCTGATTGTGTTCAAGGCCAAATTCCTCAAACTTACTGTAAGTAGTTTGATCGTCATTGCACTAAGTCAATTTCTAAACAAGCGAATATACATTTTAAAAAGGTTAACAACCTCACCCTCAAATAACCCTCACCTAGCAGCGACTAGTTAAAAGAACAGGTTCTAGAAGCATCAATATGTTCTTTACAGATGATTTAACATTGTCCTAAAGTAGACCATGATTTTACTCCCTAACTTCATACGCTTCCAAATTCTACGTCAAGACTTTCAGCCGTGTGACGTAAAAGTCAAGCTCGCTCTATTTTATGTCGGTATAGGATACTTGGGTTTTCCTAGTGATTGGGTCGTTCCCCTTGGGACATCACACGTATCGGTCGACCTTCCTTTAAAATGACGGAGCGGGCGAGATTTTCCTCCCGTCAAGGCTGAGGGAAGGCTGCTTTTGTCGAGAACCTGGAGTGAAAACGGCCCAGGAGCAAACACACATTAACTGGCCTGATGATAGCCCTGTTCTAGAGGACTCGCTAATGAGACCTGAGAGCTGGACTAATGACCGAGGGCAACAGGGGGATACTGGCCAGCCCAAGAAAAAGAAGACAGAGAGAGAGAAGAAACCAGGACAGGCAGGAGAGGCCAGAACCCGCTTTGGCTTTATACAATAAACTAGATACATACTTATTTTTGAAGTAGAGATTGGGCTTCAATCAGAGCTGGACCATATAGCCACAAATGTTATCACTATATTTTTTTTATATTGATCAAAGTCAATAATTCTCACATTATATATTTAATAATAATGCACAATTTACAGTGTTTATTTACAATTTAAAGTATATTCTCTCAATAAAATAAATAATACATACATATATTATATGCATTCAAATATATCATCATCATCATCGTCGTCTGAGAACAGCCCCAAAAGTTCCAGAATCCGCGCTCTGTGGTTACGCGGGACCTGACACCGACGGACCAGACGTCACAGAAAACCGCAACCGATTCTTTCTTTAAATCGCGCCCCCCCGAGCCCGCGCCGGGCTCGGGTTGGGGGGAGGGCGAGTTCGAGTTCAAGTTGGTGTTTGAGGGAGACGCGCCGCGTCAGTTCCGGAGGGTCTCATCCTCGGTGCGCGCTGCACCGGCCCGAGAGCGCCGCGGCCAGGGAGGGTTCGGAGGAAGCCCCGGCGCACCTGGACCCCAACACTGATCAGACTTCCTGTTTGATAACAACATGTGTAACATAATATGTACATAACCGATCGGCGCGACGACCCTCAATGGGATTCAGACGTGGAAAACCCTGGAGAAGTGCCCTTTAGTTCAACTAAACATGTTTGTTTCTCTGCTGTAGATTTGGCTTTGCATGTTGTGTCTTTGGAGGTAGAGGAAAACAGACTCTGTATTGAAAATAAATCTCATAAATTCATCATTGTTATCGTGGAAGATCTTATCTAAAAATGATCAAGATTGTGTTATTGCCGAGCCCTAGCTTCAATGCAGATAGATAGGTAGACAGATCAGTAGATCGGTATATAGACAACACTAGACAATAAACAAGAAAAATAAACCTAAAATCTAAACCGATAGACAGACTGATAGGCAGACAGATAGATAGACGGACTGACCGACCGACAGACCGCGGACAGACAGAATGACTAAACTATAAAATAAGCACCAAAAATAAACAAGAAAACATTGGAAATGTACAATAAACCTAACTATTAACCATAAAACAAACTTAACAAGTCTCAGAAGACTATTATTACTAACATATCAACGAGATTTTCCAGCAGAGAATTTTCACTTGAAGCCGTTCATTTCCACGAACGTACAGTGGGCACACGCGCAGGAGAGATCTTCAGATAGGAGGAAGGAAGACACAGCGAGACAAAGAGATCAGGGGCGGAGGGAGAATTACTGCAGCTTATTCTCACAGGGGGAGGGATGGGGTGGGGGCGGTGGGGGACGCTGACACGCAGAACAGTAAGTAAACCTAGTGGAAAGCCTGCAGGGCTATAGTGTGGTCCCCTGGGCGCCAGCAAGCCTACTGGCTCACCGGCTGTCTGCTCGGAATGAAAAAAATGACGAAAAAGGAGCGATGGCGGCGGCGGCGACACTGCAAAGCAAAAATAGGAAACAGGAAACAGAACCCGAAAACAGCGAACCATCGTTTCGCCACCCTCACGCTGCACAAAAAAAAACAAAAAAAAAACAACAAAAAAAACCCCACAAAGCAGCTCAGTCACAGCAATAACCCGGCGATAGATAAGATTTATTCTTTAAGGGCCTTCTTAATTTTCATATTTTTATTGTTTTTCTGTTATTTTCAGGTTAGAGCTGATTTTTTTGAATCATTGTGTTTAGTGCATATTGCCATATTTGTATTGTCTTCAGTTAACTGTGCTGAGACAATTGCAATTTCCCTTCGGGGATGAATGTGAACGTATCTATCCATCTATCTATCAAGGTTTGACCAATCGGGACAAGACACTCAACCAAAACAACCTGACCTGAGGACCGAAATAAAAAGAATAATGGCTCTACTTTTCATAACCATAAGTTGCTTTTCTTCCTCCCCAGATGATATGTTTTGAGAGATGACTAATCCAAAAGCCAAACCCCCACCCATCTTGTGTAGATGGCGGCGGCGTCTAAACCCAAACCACACCTCAACTTCAATCATCACACGTTCACCAACACCACTCACACTTAAAGACTCCTAGTACGTCTACTGTACATCTTTTGACAACGGCCAATTTGAATCTTTATTCATTTATATCTAGACATTTCCATGTTCCCTGCTTTTTTTTGATGCTGGGGTGTTGTATTATTAGGAAAACTAACAGGAATTGACTGGCAGACAGCATCGGTTATTTCAAAGGCGACGCTTATTTTAAGACATTCAAAAGTTAACAGCAATTGAACATCAAATAAACCATTAATATTCCATTTTGGTTTGGATATTTTAAAAGGACTTTGCTACTAGTTCAGTCGTTGAGATTGGGCTTCACGGGGATTGGGCTTCGCTCCGACATGTTCTTTTTGAGTATGTTAGGACTTTTTTCTTCTCCTTGAATGAATTTCTGTATTAAACTCAGGACAAACCTCTGGTCCCGCTGAGTCTTTATTTTTTCCATTTAATCGGGGGGAAAGACAAAAAAAATAAATAAAAAAAACTTACCGATCTTCTGGTTGAAGATTTTGTCGAACGTCAGCTCATCTCTCTCCTCGAGGTATTTCTGCATCACACTGCGAATGCTGAAAAAAAAAAAAAAATATATATATATATATATATATATATATATATATATATATATATATATATATATATAAATTTGCCACCGTTAAAATCGTATAAAGTCGATCTTGTACAATCCCATCAGTTCCCCGCTGAGGTTTCAGTCGTCACCCCTTCCACCTTCTGTCCGTGATCCCAGCCCTAGTTTGGGACTGTCCCCCCCCCCCCCTCGCTCGCTCTCCGCCACCTGTCCCCTGATCATTTCAGACTGTGGGGAAGGGAAGGGAGATGTGCTGGAGGCCAGTGGAGAGATACAGGCTACCCCAGGAGAGGGTGTTAATGAGAACAGGACTTCGGAGAATGAATCAATTAGCAACCCCTCCACAGGCCCATTAACACTGCACCAGAGGCGCACGCACATGCACACGCACACGCACACACACACACACACACACACACACACACACACACACACACACACACACACACACACACCTTAACAGAAGTAATGCAAGCGTATGCAAAAAGCGCCTCTATCGCAAATCTGCTTGTAGTGTGACTTTCAAGCTTAATACCAAAGTGTTTAGTAAGTACATCGTAATAATTTATCCCTTATACCTACAATGATAATTTATCCTACTCATAAAATTGAACTTTGAATATTCTCTATATTTTTATATATATTTTGCTATTTCTGTTTTGTATTTTTGGCAATATTATTTAGATCTTGTCACCCGTTTTTTGGTCTGCACAGAACCCATACCAACCCTCACCAAGACAAATTCCTTGTAGGGAAAATGCACTTTTGTTTTTACTATTTGGATTAGTGCAGATCAGTCACTTGGAAGCTCAGAATATGCTACTAACGCACAATTGCTGATGAGTTTGTAGCATGGAATTCATGAAAATGGGGCAAAACATAAGACTGTTTACAATAGTGGTGTCATGAAAAGTAGATGATAGTGAAATACAGTTTAACTGCCGCCGTTACTTTTTTTAAGTCCTAATTGCATAAAGCTGGATGCAGAGCTGCAGTGGAAAGAAGACAGATAAGACAGGTGAGTGATGTGTTTTACGGTACGTTGTGCTGTGTTGCTGCTACATTACGACATGTGGTCAATGAGCTGCTGTATGTCGCCGCTAGACGTCTGCCCGTCTGCCATATTGGAGCGGTCAAGAGGCGCTAGTAAACAAATACCATGTGTATTGAGAGATGCAGACTTCTCTACAAAATGGACTATATTTTGCTTAATTCGGAACCGACTTTCCTCAAATTTGGTTTGTTATAAACGTGAGAAATTAAACAGGTGGCTGGTTCTTTTTGGAATTCAATTTGGTTACTTGGGGCGGATCTAATCATATTTCTTAAGTCACGATCATATTTACATGAAGGTACAGTATCATGCACTTTAATTATTCAATTGAGTATTGAATATTTTATTTCGCACCCCTAGCTTACAGAAAAAAATAAGCCAAAATCCCCTTGTGAGCAACGCCACAGCATTCTCAAGCTATAAACAATGGTGAAATAGAATAAATAAGTAGAATAAAACAATAAGGAAATGATCAAAAGGTGGCCTTCTTGGCTACATTGGTCAAATAGGCCAGCAGTCTGCGATATCAATAATGTATTACTATACCCAGTATTGATTGTACCATCGGAAATTCACACTGAAAACAAAGTAGACTAATCTACAATGATATGTATACTATGTCGGAGCACACGAGACAATTAATATAAATAAAATGAACAAAAACACACCTACAAGAAGCCAAAGACTTGAATTACTTTAACGTGACTTTGATTATTGCAAATGAAGGTGTAAACAGACGAGCAAAAGTTAAACTTAAGACACTAGCGATAAAGATGGCCATTTAAGAACATCCATAACATCTGGGGGTCTTGGCTATGACAAAACGCTGTCGTTCTCATCTATTGATCAAGGTCATCCAAGTGGATTTTGGGGCGCTTTCAGACCTATAGTTTGCTAAATTTGGTCCGATTCAAGAGCAAGTTCCTACTCTGTTGCATTTTTCTCTAGGTCCAGTCAGTGTTGACCCGGCCCTGCGTTAAGCCAACCAAAATTTGTGAACAAATGACACTCGGTCGTACAGGTCGTTCATCTATTGGACACAACATTTCCGGGGGGGGGGGGGGGATTCATCCGATCAGCGGTGACATCACCGTTTGCGCTTTGCTGCGCCCACTCGCTGCCATCTTCCATCGTAACAGCGTGAATCACAAACACTGAAAAGCAATAACACAAGCAGCTCTCCAAGTCTCCGTGCAAAACTGGAAATGAAAACGTTTAGACGGCTGTTCAGCTCGGTACAGTAACACCGATCAGGCGCACTGACAGTCTTGCAGTGACGTAGCCGCGTTCACACATCCATTGTCCAATGTCTGGGATCTTTACTCATGACCGCTGGTCCATGCGTCTGCGAAGGCGCTGGTTTTTCCATTCCTAAAAAAACCTGCAGTTTCCGGTAGTGCGTGGAATCCGCATCAGTTTTCAACTTATGTTGTCTGATAACTAACTAATATGAAGCCTTGTAACTGAAGTGGTGAGGAGGGATAATTTCACAAAATCACCTTGTCGCAGACGATAATGAAGCGACTGCAGCGTACTGCGGTTACGATCCTAGATTTTATTATTATGATTTGGTGTTCCAACCAAATAATAACAGTGGAAGCACAATTGTCAACATCGATTTTCAACCCCACAATCCACTGTATTTTAGGTTGCTTCCTATATTTGGTCCTATTAAGTTTGATTACATTCTCAAATGTAGCAAACCAAACAAACCGCGGTTCGCTCGGAACTGGATCGAGTCCCGACTATTCGGGAGCACCATGGTCCGCACCAGAGTTTGAATGCGTGCTCACCTCTCCAAACGAACCGGACTAACGGGGTAAACGCACCATGGTTCAATTAAAATGGACCAAACAAGGACTAATTGTCCTCTTATTCCACAATTTAGGTAAAATAAATAAATAAATAAATTCCTTCACTCAAAAGGAGAATGAAGCGTAGAGCTCAATCAACTGACTGAAAAATCATGCCGCAGCAAGCCGTTCAATCCAAGTGAGACCAGACCCAATGTGCCCTGTACATAAAGAAAACCAACAAAGCCACATGGAAATGTAGAAAGTGGACTTTCTTAAAAGGTTAAAAGGTAAACAGCAAAACTATTGGTATTTGCAATCTACAACAGTGTCGCCCTTTGTTTTACACAATTCCAGAAAGGTCAGACTGTCCTTTGAATGCAGGCCTAGAAAGACTAACTGTGATAGAGGCCTAATCAAATAAACTTGAAATTAACATGTTTGAGTATTGTGACCTTAAAGCTGTGCAAGTTATTATTAATGCCAAAATATACTTTTTAAGACTAAAAATACAAAAAAGACTAAAGACTACAAATACAAAAATACACACACACACACACACACACACACACACACACACACACACACACACACACACACACACACACACACACACACACACACACACACACACACACACTTTGCTTTTCCCGGTTAAAGTAATCATTTTGTCAATTGTCTCATCCTCGGTCAGCCACCTAATCACCTAGAATTTTGGCTCACGTAGGCCCAGCGATAGGGTTAGTCAACAGCAACACCCACATATCACCGTCCCCAATATTTTGTCTTTCAACAAGGTTAACCTCGGTAACGTCACGTAAAAATGACTTTGGGTTGACGAAGGTAGTTGTTAGTGGTTGTGTGGTTCACTATGAGTGGTTAGTGAAATAATCCAAATGGGAAGACGGCAAATGCAGTCCTGATCCGAGACAAACAACCTGACCAAAATGGTGCAGTTAGAGAGCCTTGTTTAACTGTTGCATTGGTTATTGGGAAATGTGGGCAATTTGTACCTTAGCGGGGCCAATTAAAATTTGCATGGGAAAATGTTAAATAACTAGTGGTGTGTCCCAGTTAACATGATGGCGGGGCCCCATCACTTCGGCTTCTCAGAGACGTTTCCTGTAATTTAGTCTTGCAACGCCCCTTCCTGCAACAGGTCTGCAGGGAATTTGCTTAAGACCTAAATATGAGTGTTGTATTAGAGAGGGCAGGATACGAAAAGCTACTGACAGGCAAATGATCTCCAGTTCCTCTTCAGGTTTTCAGTCAAACCATAGTTCCGCCTCGATTATTATTACTACATTCTCATTAGACTTCTCATTTCTCTTCCAGGTCCTTCTACGACGGCGACGCTCGTGTTTTCCTGAAGATTTTTTCAGTCGTTCATCCAATGGCTCCCGCTCACGCCTTCTCGCCTCGACTGCTTACAGCACTGCTGTCAAAATCTCACCTCTTTGCCAGCGGGCAAAGCCTTGGCCTGGGGAGAATGTAGCAGCACCACGCTACCTCAAAGTGCAACATGTAGGCCATCTGCCCCCTGCGTCCAAAAAGCTCAAACCGTTACACATGCACGTTTGTTAACCTGCATATCTGGGACTGGGTGAGCTCCTTGACAAATTACAGCATAACCCAATGTTGCTGTCTGACGTCATCCTGACATGATTTTTCAGCATCAATCGACTTGAATTGCCGCCAACCTTTGTGTAATCATCTGCCGCCATAAAAAAAAAGTCTAACAGCAGGACACTCAAGTATTGCTTACATAATCAACCCTACTGAAGAGATCACACACGGGACATAATTAAGGCACAAAATGCGGCTGAAGGAAAATGTGGTTACGACACATAATTCCTATATAGCTCGGCTTAGCCAAAAACATCGTCCGAATATGAATTTCCACAAATCCGTTTGAATCTGGAAAAATTGATTGAAGTGACGATTTGAAGCTTCGAATTTGATTCACGCTCGCCGCCGTCCTGGCAGGAAACGGTTCCAAAGCTTGCTAAAGTCGGGAGGCGGGGCCTCGCGTTCTGTTCACATGTGGCATTAAAATGCATCCTGGGTATCCGATCCCAAGTAGACAGCCCCTAAATAAGACACATTGTACACATTCGGGGGTGGTCATGGACGCATGGGGCCACATGCTGAGTTGTCTGAACGCACACGTGTCCCTGGCCGCGTTAAAGTACTTCACTAGAACTACGTCAGCAGGTGCTCATTCATGCACCAATGTGGTCCTCTTCACTAGCTGTACGGACAAGTGCAAATGTGTTGGGCTGGTCTACGGAAAAAACTTGGTTATTAGCATATTGAGTGGGGAAGTGAAATCCGATCACAAGTGGTCAAAGAAGACACATTTTGAGCGGCGAGCCGTGAGCAGCAGCAGCGTCTCAACTGTATATGAACCTAACCCTAAACTGGAACTATATCTGGATACAGGTCACCAGGTCTGAACCCGGTGTGCTGAGGCGCAGAGCGAAACCACTGGACGGACAGAGGAAAGGAAGAAACATTTCGTACCTTTCTCAAATGAGAGGCCCGTCAATTAGGGCGACCGCGCCCTCAAATATGACGTTCGAAAACGCAACCAAGACGGTCTGTTTCCGTTTACGATCAAGTCAAGCCATAACTATCTTCTTTGCTCTCCTCACATATGTGTAGCCGGCTGCCCTCCTCCCACCCGTACCTCATCCTCTTATGTGAGCCCCCAGTGCACCATTTCTGTCACCGCCGCTACCTGCAGTCCTCACTTTACTGGTACAAGCGCCACTTTTTCCTACTAGAAACGCTCGATAGTGTAGCATGCAGAACATAAAATGTGATGTGACCGATCGATGCGGTGAGCTACAGTGTTGATTCAAAGCAATGGCCTTCAACACGGAAGAAACTACGATGGAACGCACAATACAAAGATCTGTGCAATTAAGACTGTATTGCAATACCCGCTCTTGTGATCACTGTAGAGTTTTACAAATGTGGATAGTTTAAGATCATTCTTTTTAAACCTGCAATGCCAATACATGAAAGGTTGCAGAAATCGAACATGAAACCCGATTAGTGCATTTTTATGATAATGAAGTGTCACATTTAGGCGACAATTAAGAACAATCTTTCCAATACAAACCAGCTGGAAACCCTGAAAATGCATGGTGTATTTAAAGGCATTGTGTTCAGACCTCGCCTGGGGCTCCAAAATGGCTGCAACCCCCAGTGGGTCCAATCAAAAGTCAGGGCCAAATCTTCAATAAAGGCTACCTTCTATGACAAATACTGCTTGCTCCTACAGCTTTGCATACATTTAGACAAAACGTGATACACATATTCAGGCATATATGTTCTATAAGTTAGCAAATTTAAAAAAAACTACAACCCTACACGAGTTTCTCAGTTTTGGCTAAAAGCATGTAGGGACCCATTAGCCATTAACATGGGACGAACGTTATCTTCATATGCAGTCTGATGAGCATGTGTGCAAACGCATCATGAATGGCAAAATTGTGCATCTGATCATTGGATTGACAAAATGTCATTAAATTTGTGACACATGCTATGGGACCAAGTATTATTCAAAACACTATACATTCCTCACAACTATTTCCAGCGGGCCTAGCCTGTGACATTTTAAGTTCATCAATCGGCCTGTGATTTGACGATTACGACAAAACTTGCGGAGATGGCTAGACCACCTATTTTGAATATTCATACAAAATGTTGAGAGAACCTGTTTCACATAGGGACAAATTGAGTCAGTTCAAGTGTTCTGCTGGTGCCATTTTTACTCAGCTTTAGTTTCATATTGGTAATGGGACTTATTTAAGCAATCTAAGATGAATAATCAAGGTGATTCTCATTTGTATAATTCATTCATTGCTTCGTTTTTCTTGGCCGGAGTTTTTTTTTTTAATTGTACAGATTCTATGAAATGTAATACGTATGGGAAGTTCCGACAACTCAAAGCTAGACCTTTGTTTGTGCTGTGAACGCCGATTCCATGAGTAATGTGGAGATCAATGCTTCACATTCCATTCTCTCCTTTCCAAACACCAATTTCCACCATGTTGAATAATCTGAATAAACAAGCTCAAACAACAGACTAGGCGTTTTAAAACGGTAATTGATAGAATTGAAACTGTGGGAATGGCACACAAATGTATTTTGTGGCAGACAGAAAGTGAGGTTACAACGATGGTAACTGTCCTCTGACGGCAATAGGTCCAGTTTGAATGCATTTAAGAGCGCCAACTAGTGGAAACAAGAGACGGGTCTTGACGTCGGCACGATGAAAATTCAGCCGAAACATTGGCTGCGTTTCATCCCTCTGTGTGTATGGCCCAGACAAACACAGGAAGGCGGCCAAGCTTTCTGTTAGATGGGCAGGGAAATCCCTGAAACTGCATCAATTGGTGGTTGTAATGCTGGCGCGGCGGAGACTGAGCCAATTCTCCATCAGTTGGTAAAATTCTGCCATACTGCGGTGTACACCATCATCCTGCCAACCCATGGCCTCCAAAAATCACAGAAACAGCGAGGTCCAGAAGACAGAATTGATCTCTCAATGTATATAAATGTCATAACATTGCAACCATTTCATTTGAACTGACACCGGGGATTACGATGGCCAGGTGTATGAATTTGGGAATTCTGCACAGCGCGAGAACTTTGAGGGGTGAACTGCGGACACTATCCCAACTGCTTCAGTTCAATTTCTTCTGCATATTTCCGAGGGCTGTCCCCTGAAAATCAACCAGTTGGTCGTCAGTCGGAGACCCGTCAGTCGACTGACGCTCTTTCAGTCGAGCAATCGTTTTGTTTTTTTATGTCCCCCCCAGTCATTGTGCATAACAATAACAGGATAAAACAGATAGAAGCTTACAAAATGCACAGAGATAACGTTTCAGTGAGTTATTCTAAATAAGGGGAATCACATTTTTGTAAGTGTGAGCCGTCCGCGTCCAGACTCACGGCTCTCTGTGCGCCCTGATCGCCTCGCCCTGCTCCTCCAAATAAGAAAAGCCAAAAGCAGCGCGTTTTGTTTCGAGCGAAAGGGCGGGGCGCGGAAGAACGGGGCACGACTCGTAGGGATGGGCATTGTTACGATTTTAACGGTACTACTACCCTTACCCATACTGCTTATTGATCCGGTACTTTAAAGGTACTCTTATCCGTTCTTTTTTTTTTTTTTTTTTTTTTTTTTAAAGGGAAGATGTAAAAAAAAATAAGGAGCAGGATTAATACTGCTTTATTTTCTGCGCATTACGCATGGGGACGCATTCTGCGCCCTTGTCTCCGTGTGTGTGTGTGTGTGTGTGTGTGTGTGTGTGTGTGTGTGTGTGTGTGTGTGTGTGTGTGTGTGTGTGTGTGTGTGTGTGTGTGTGTGTGTGTGTGTGTGTGTGTGTGTGTGTGTGTTAGAGCCAGGCAGAGGGAGCTGGCCCCAACGCCCTCGTGCATATCTCCATTCCGGTGATGGAGCAGGAGAGAGAGGAGAGATGTCTCTTCCGATAAAAGCAGAAATGCTTCTTAGATGAATATCTTAATCTTATTGCAAGTTAGAAGCGGGTTATATAGCCTAAGTAAATAGAAAAATACATTTTCTTTATTTTTCCAAATACCGTTTACAGTACCAGTAACGTCCGAGCTTATCGATACTGGTGTCTTTTATAATTTAGTCCGGGGGGCCTGTTTAATACTGGGTCGGTCGGTACCCAACCCTAGGCACCAGCGATCGCTCGCGCCCCATTCCTCCCAGTGCCCACCCCGTTGCCGAATATTCGCAGTGAACAGCCAGATCCGATTACACTGACAAAACTCTGAGTCGGGTACAGCGCTCACATTTAGAAGTGTTTCATCTTCTCTGCAGTGATTTCAAAAATGTCAAATTCAACAAATTCTTCTCAATCAGGTGACGTCGATCACGTCTGAGGATAGACCAATAGGTCAACACCGAAAGATTTAACAACAGCTTAACAGCAGGCCTGTATGGTACGGTGAAGCAATAAAAGGTGAGACATTACAAAGCACAATAACAGTGCAGCAAAGACATATTCTTCCAATATAGGGTTGAATACAAGGCGCCTAAAAAGGGTGTGAACAAAAATCTGGATTCATAGGTAACAGTGTGGTTTTTCTCGTTCTACAGCGCATTTCCTTATGTTACAACGGGCCCAAAATCCCCTACGTGTCAAATATTCACAGAATTTGTGTTTTGCGCCAACCAATATCAAGGTGTTTTGGACAGCCTGTGGCAAACTAACAATGACGTACTGAAAAATGGGTACGTGTCCATCCCAGGGCCCAGGGCTGAGGCAAATAAATGACTTACCAGAGCGTAGGTCATTTATTTTAATTCTTGCTCTTTGTCCAAATATCCATGTATATCATCAGGTAATGTAATATACCTGCATGTTTTTATTCATTTAAATCCCGTTTCATGTGCAGCCTGTGAATTTTCCCCTCTATCCTGGGATTAATTGCAGCACCAATACCTGCTGTTTTGACTGCATCCGTCATTTTTGATCATGTGTTGTCGTGTTGTCTGGGTGGATTGCTTATCTTTTCTTGCGTTCCCTTGTCTTTGTGTTGGGTCAATGGCAGAGGGGCTCCAGGTAACTCATGCACTTCCTGCATTTGATCACGTTTGACAACAAATCCATGGACAGAGAAAGTCTAACTCCAGGCTAAAGCTAGATGTGTATATCGGGGAGACTAAACTACATTGACTACATTTCATGGCTAATCTTTTCGGGGGTTTAGGCAACGATAGGATCTTTATATCTGCAGGTTTGATCACTTAAGCTCAAAGGAGCTGATATTTAATATTTTTTGATTATTCTCAGCTTGCAATCATTGCACAGCAAACATTGCACACAGACATAGTGTCTGTTGTCTCTTCTTGTTCTTCTTCTTCTTCGATCTTCAGACCAGTTCTCCGGGGCTAGGATATAGCCATGACAAGGTTAAATGCTATTTGGGGAACAGGTGACGAAAAAGATCTCCAGACCAGTTCTTAGGGGCTAGAATATCACCTACATGGTACAACGCTTTTTGGGGAATAAGCAAAATAATTGTAAACAAAGAGTAAAACAAGGTTTCTTTCTTGCACTGCACTCATACTTTATGCATTCTATGTCCTTTTATAATGTGTTTCTTTGCACTATGTCTTCATGCTTTTGATGTTTTACGTGAAGCAAATGTGCCTTATAAGTAAACTTCCCTTGCCTTGTTGTTGGTATATCTCGCACATCTGTACAGTCTTCCCGGGTATTCCTCAATATTAATTTTCTCAGTTCTCAAACATTGCACAGCAAACATTTCACTATGTACAAAACATAGACATATACATTGTTTCTGTGGTTGATTGTTGGCATATTTTAAATGCTGTATATAGATTCTTCTATTTTATCTTGCTTCTACATTTTATTTTTTTATTCCTATTTTTATTTTTCATCTTTTTTTTTAATATTTGTAATACTCTGCCATGCAGAGTATTACCTAAAAACGTTTCACTACAGGCTATACACCGTGCCCTATATATGTGAAAAAATTAATATTTTGACTCCCTGAATCTAGTCTACATTTTTCCCAGTGATTCGCAGAGTGAATGAATGTGCGGCTCAGCGGGACATCCAAACGACGATTACTGCTCACTGAGCACTATAGAGTACTACCAGTGAAACGGCAGTAAAAAATAACTGGGGTCATTCCTGACCAGTCAATGTGGTGGGTAGTCTTAACAATGTTGGATGTTGATACAGAATGCTCTACATGCAATCTCCGGCAGACAACTTGATCAATATTGGTAGTGATGTATCAAACGTGTTTCGGTTCTGATTCCACAGGGTCTGACATTTCTTAGACATACATTTCATTGACGTGAATGGCAATGTGAAAAACAACCCTACAAATCTCCAGTACATTATAAATCAATTATTGAATGACTGAATATGTGATAAACAATGCCTGGAATATATCATACTGGGAAAAACTCTGTGCAAAGTCTGGCTGAGTCGAAGGGGTGCCAAAGCTGCTCATTTGAGCCCTTCAGACAAATATTCATCTACTTTTTGTCTACCGTTGAATTTGAGGCGCTTCTGAAGATTTATTCCTGTAAGCATGTCTTTTGTCATGTCCGCCATGGCTCATCACAATTTGAACACTTGGTTGTGGGAGGTCATCGCTTTGTATTTTAATATTCTAAAATCAGACGTAGTTCCCTCTCTTCCGCACCAACTCCTGTTTTAACATTTTCATCCAAACCACTGATTAAATCATTTTGCGTTAGCGCCCTGCGCTTTCTGGGCATTCTATTTAGTTTACATGACATGTTTGAATGGCACCACATGATTAGGTAATTTGGTTTATACGTAGTGTGTGAGAAGGCCCGGCAAGTGCAAATGTCATTTTTGCTGACTTTGCAGACCTTTTCAACATCAACACTGTGCATTTTGATATCGCAACAACGATGAAGAAAATACATTGTTTGACGAGAAGAAAAGAAAAAAGGGAATAACTTTGCCGACTGCAGATTTACGGGGGCAGTGGCTCCGGAGGTAGAGCGGGTCATCTAATAATCGGAAGATTGCCAGTTAGATTCCCTGTTCCTCCTGATAGCGTGCTGATGTGTCCTTGAGCAAGGCACTTACTCCCCAGGCGCCGCTATATGGTAGCCCACATGTCAGAATTTAAAAGCAATCTAAATTTAAATGCAAAGGCTCTAGCCTACTGCACTACTCTCTAGCCTACTGCACGGAATCTATCAGGCTGTTTGTTAAGCAATTTGTTGATTTCTCGTGTTGAACCAGATCATACTGAATTTTGAGGCTTTGTGAACACACACACACACACACACACACACACACACACACACACACACACACACACACACACACACACACACACACACACACACACACACACACACACACACACACACACACACACACACACACACACACACACACACACAATTAAGAAGGCTTAATAATACTGACACATTTGGAATAC
The DNA here is from genome assembly GCF_960531495.2 of Zeus faber. NCBI lineage: Eukaryota > Metazoa > Chordata > Actinopteri > Zeiformes > Zeidae > Zeus > Zeus faber. Next base: position 10,461,271 of record NC_137204.1, read on the forward strand.
AGACTTCAAAAGGGTCAGGACGCAATCTCATTGTAGTGAATAACTGTTAATACCATAAAAGAATGTGGTGCAGTATGGTCAAACCTAATAGTTTATGAATTTTGTGTCATATTTAGGAAGGATTTTTAAAGCACATTATTTTTGATGATTCTATGTCATTTGGGTGATGATGGAGATGATAGAGATAATAGATAATAATAGGTGCAGGTGCAAGTGGGTCAGCATCACCGCTGCAGGAGGCCATTGCCGTGGTCGTCGCTCTCCAACACGCTGCTCTAGTTGTGGCTCTCTGGGACAGGCCTGTGCTAATGCAGTAGCAATGCCACAAAAACTAAACTGAACACGGGCAGGGTTGCCAGGTCTCCATGACAAACCCTGCCACCCCCCAACCCTCGGACAAAAAAAAAAAAAAGAAAGAAGAAAAACGCTTCAACACTTAAAAAGTAGCCCAATCCCTCTAAATACGGGGAGAGTGTTTGTGCTTTTTAGTATTTTAATTTAGCTAAGTAAATTTAAAAGTCGAAATATAATAACTCAAGTAAAGCACAGATGCTCCCAAAAGATACTTCTGTACAGTAACAAAGTATTTTTACTTTGTTATTTTACACCACTGGATACTGGCAACTAGGAGTGGCAACCGCAGAGTAACTTACGATACAATATGATCACAATACGTTGCTCACGATGACGATGGTATCAGGATACAGCGATTCTGTGATACTCGATACATTGCAAGACAATTCATCTATGATACATCACGACATCTGTGTAACAGAAGAAGAAAAAACACCCCTAAAAGGGCAAAAAGCAGGAATAATGTATTCATTCACTGCATTGTGGTGTCAGTTTTAGAGAATTTGACAACTGACATGAAACAATGTACATCTGAAAGATGTCCGATGTTTAAATAATATCTTAAAATACAGAAAATATTGAATCAATACTCAATTGTTAAATTAAAGTTGAAAGCAATATGAGGCAGGAGTGATACCTTCAACTTTAAACATGGTAGTGAAAGATATGATTAGATCTGCCCCTAGTACCTGAATTTAATTCCAATAAGTAACCATTATCATGTTTAATTTCTCATGTTTATAACAAACCAGATTTCATGAAAATCGGTTCCGAATTAAGTGAGTTACAGCCGATTCTGTAGAGAAGTCTGCATCGCTGAATACACATGGTATTTGTTTACTAGCGGATCTTGACCGCTCCAATATGGTGGACGAGCAGCTCATTCACCACTTGTTGTAAAGTAGCAGCAACACAGCGCGACGTACCGTAAACCAATCATTGCGCTTCAGAGTAAAACACATCACGCATCTGCCTTGTCTGTCTTCTTTTCACTGCAACTCTGCTTCGAAATTTATGGAATTATTACTTTAAAAAGTAAAGTGACAGCGGCAGTAAAACTGTATTTCACTATTGTGGATAGATTTTGCCATTGATCCGCACTGCACACATGCGTGCTGAACCGTGGGGGGGTGATCCGTACGGATCACAGATCACCTACAGACAGTTACACCACTAGTTTAGAGGGCCACCTTGTTTTAATAAAAATATCTATATCAGTCTATCGATAACGTATCGCAAGAGGAAGTAATTTAATCTAATTTTATTTTCTATTTTCGCAGGCCACCATCCAAAGCATGTGCGTGCGTGTGTGTGCATGCATGTGTTGTAGTGTGGTGTGCTGTGTGACAATTAAAGATTCTTCTTCTAAGTATTGTAAAGTATTCCAGTACATTTTGACCCACCCCTACTGGCAACAAGGGTGATGGATATTTATAGCCCAGTGCTCTACATCTACTGTATAAAGATCATAACAAGAACATTAGGGACGCACCAATGCATCGGCCATACATTCGTATCGGCCGATATTCACCAAGTTGACTGCCATTGGCCTATCAGCAAATAAGATAACACTTACTGATGGCAGTGGCGGATGGGTATCCAGTTTTTCCCCACACAGAGACTTCACTTGGGTGGGCCAGCCAGGTATATTAACGGCCGCCAAAGTATATTTGGTGACCCATTGTAGAATTCATTTTTTTCTGCGTCCAAAAGTACAAATAATTTCAGAATCCGTGATCGATTAACTAGTGGACTCATTCTCTGGTATTAACACAGAATTTCACATCCCTAATAAATACTCTTATTGAATATTAGGGTATGTTCACCAGTGTGCTTGGTTACCTCTTGAATCTTACTTCGAGCGACATAAACCCCCATTGAACAAGATTCGGGTCACAACGAAAGGAATTTCATATGGTTGCAAAACAGCATCACGTATGAAGCCTTGCCTACAAACACTAACAGAAATTTTCCAGGGCACAGATCTATCAGCGAGACGTAAACAAAGCCTCTGACTACCGGGCCCTGCTTTCTTACATTCTGAAATGTAAACACTTGCAGTTGAGACGCCACTGGTGAAAGTAAAATCCACAGTACATTTTCGTAAAAAATAAATAAAATAAAACACACCCAAAAACAAGTATCACACATATATCTCAAAAACAAATTTGTCATATCCATATTCTGGACAGTTGTGGCCTGCGGATTCAAACCCATGACCGGGAACTCATTTAACATTTGAAAATTCAACCCCTATGGTGTTGATGGGAGTTTGGAGCAAAGTGTAATTTAATCTTCATGTGAATCTATCAATAATTGGCATATTCGTCTAGTTGCACAATCTTAGACGGTAGAAGCTGGGGCAACTGCACATAATGACGTTTATAGCAACATAATAGAAAATGTGATTTACGGAACGGTTCTCAGACTGAATTACGTCCGATCCCGCGAATACCGGGGAATTCGGTGAAAATAGTGACATAGCTACCGAGGATTTATCTCGCCCGGGGAGATTACCGCGTTAGAGTATCAAGGTAAACACACTGTCGTGGCTTTACCATAATCTGTCGTTAATGCGAATGTCGGTAGAACTATGTCATCTTACACCAAGTTCCATAGTAGCCGTGGGGGGAGCGGGGGCGCGTTTGGATTTTAGATGGGGCCCCCATGACATCCTACACCGGGAAGGCTGTCGGCGCGACGCGGGAGCCCCGGAGGAAGGCTGCGGCGTTACCTGGGTTCGGGGAGGATGATCTTCTTGCTCGCCCGCGCCGCCGGAGTGGACTTGCTCTTCTCCATCGCCATCAGATAGCTGACATCGGCGAGCACCGCTTCGAGGTCCGCCATCTTCAAGCTCCGGGATGGGAGGTGGCGGGATGGGTGGATGGACGGACGGACGGGCGGACGGGGGGACGGGGGGGGGGAGACACGGACCAGATCGATACGATGGATATCTGCCCGAGAAGGGTTCGCGAGGGGTGGGGTTGGGCAAAAATAAAATAACAAAAATAAATAAATAAAGCGAGCGAGCGTCCGGTAGACGAGGCCAGCCGTCAGGGGCTCATCGGCGTGGCGTCAAACTACCATGGCGACGGAAACGGGGACGTTCGTGGGGAAAGACATCGGTGTCTCCGTGTGGAATCGTCGGGGGGGGGTCGCGTCGTCGATATAATCCCATTTACTAGAAAGGGTGGTGGTGCAGCTCACGAAAGAAAAGAAAATATAAGCCACGTTTGGAGATGGTATATATCCCCCACGCAAACCAGGTAGATGGTGGTGTGGTGTGTCACGTAAAATCCTACAGGTCCCTCGTCGATGACTTCCTAGGTCCTGGTGTTATTGTGTCCGTCGATCGTCACTGACCATGGAAGCAAAGGAAAACAAAATCGACACACGTGTAGAAAAAAAAAAAAAAGACCTCGAGCTCGGGAGATCCACGCAGCACCGCTGTTTACGTTGCCGTGGGCTTCCTGTGAAGCAGGCTCCCTTTTATCGCAGAAAATGTCGCCCGACGAACGACGCTTTTCAGCCCGAGGGGGAAGGCGCCGCTTCCAGCCCGGCGAAGAAGGGCACACGCGAGACAACCAGCCACATGCGACTCCCCCGCCCCCCCCTACCGTGTGCGTGGACTACTCCTGCCTGGCCGTGGGACTGTCGGGAATAACAACGTTCGGCCAGTCAGTCTGCTGGTGTGCTAGCTAGCTAGCTGCCTGGCTGGCTACCACCGCGACTAGTGGAGGCGGCGCGGCGGCTAACTGGTTAGCCCCGACGGGTAAAGAATACCCCCCACCCCGCCCCACCCCCCCCCCAGTCGGGTAATCCCGTCGGAATCGCTTTAACGCGGCGTCTCAATTGCCCCCGAAGGTCCCGGCGGCGGGCAGCGTGCTCGGTCGCTAAGCCGGGTCGCTTTCACCGGGTTCGCCTAATCGTGTGCAGCGCGCCAGCTCCGCCAACCTGGGACAGGGGAGAACGCGACTATCAAATGCTTATTACGCCCGGACGTTCAAGGAGATGGTCCAAAGTGTTGTGATAAAATAATCCATCGTTGCTTTCCGTTCCCCCCCCCGAGCGTCGGGGGATCGAGGGGAGGTGGGGGGTGGGTTCCTCCTCGCCTGGAGAGCCAGCGGCGGCGAGCTACTGACAATGTGACGCGGGATGGAGGGCGGGGAGGCGGCGGCGGTGGGGGAAGCTCCGAGAGAAACCAGGAGATGGTCGAGTCGCCAACTTCAGTCCCGAATACGACCGCGAACTAACGCCCTCGCGTAGTCTCTGCGAATCCTCCAAAAAAAAAAAACGAGGAACCGAGCACGCGTCGAGCGGTTCCGTCAAACCCCGGCTAGGGTGAGCCACTGCTCGGCTGCCGCGAACCCAGCGGAGCAGCCTTCCCCTTCTTTCCGTCCTGCTCCGCGGCGAACGGCTGCGTCCCGCTCCCCACGGACGGTCCAATATGGCACGGTCTACACGTGACGCCGGAATCCGCCTCGGTGGGTTTCGCTTTGTTGTTTTGTTTTTTTTTTGTGGGAGGGAGGGAGGGAGGGAGGGAGGAGGGGGTTGTTGTTGTTTTTTTTAGGGGGGGGGCTAGCCGAGCCGTGCCGAGCCGAGCCGCGCTGCCTGCTCCGCTCTGCTCGCTCCGCTTTGTGGCTCCACTCGACTTCCTCCCACTGCGGCGGAGCTGCTCGCAAAACGCGGAGCTGGAGCGTGACCGCGGCGAAGCGGAACCGTGTGTGTGTGTGTGTGGCGTGAGTTCTTTTCCCAAAGAAAAATGTGTTGTTGTTTTTTCGTGTATATTTACTGGCAAAGCATTTCTTGACCACATAATATGAAATACCGAAGTCGGACTGATCCTCACTTTGACATTGCTTTTTGTAAATTGTACATACACACACACACACACACACACACACACACACACACACACACACGCGCGCCCGCACGCACACATGTACATGCATACATACATAACCTATATTCCATATACATATACTAAGCACAACTTCATTGATAATATATATAATAATGTATATGGAATATATATATATATATATATATAGAGAGAGAGAGAGAGAGCGAGAGAGAGAGAGAGAGAGGAAGAAGATATATATGTGCGTATATATTTATATATATATATATACACACACATACATACATATATACATACATATATATACATATATACATATATTCTATACTCTTTGGATAAACAACATTTTCCCATATATATATGACGAAACATATTTTTACCTCACAGAGTTCACTTGGGCGCACAGTTGAGATCATTTGAATAAACAATGAATTTGAAACTTTTTTTTATTTTTTATTTCTCATAAATATATATTTATATATATATACAATATATATATATATATATATAGACCGTTTTGACTGGACAGTTTTGCCGAGCGGTTTCCTTCCAAAACACACGCAACTCAAAAACCAAAACTGGCCCAAGTCTCGCGTCATCAGCGGTAACCTCTCTCCCAGTGGACGGGGGGGGGGGGGCGACACGGCCCACTGCGAGCGATACAATAATTAGCCACAAACATCGTTTTACGGACTAATGTGTAACTTTAAACCCGCTCCGTCCCGTAACACTGCTGCTTCAATCGCGATGCGTGTCATAAAGTTGTTAAACGGTGTTTTTATTTCATGCGTATCATGAGCTGGAATTTGTGGAAACGTAGCGTCACCTCCCGACCGTCAAAGGTAAGGCTGCTTGATCAGCAACAAAATCTTTATAGTATAATCATAATAATAATAATAATAATAAAGAATGAAAAAAAAATATTACACAAGGATTTTTTTTCTTACGGGAAATATTACTATGAAACCGCATTTATATATGACATTGATATATTATATATATATATTATATATATATATATTTATATGAAATAAATAATATATAATATAGTATATTGTCTATAATATATAATATATTCTCTCAATCTGATTTGTAAGCAGTGTAAAACGGATTTTATTGCAGTCGTAAGCTGCATTGTTCATCTCCATGATATGTTTTTTATGTTATCGTTGTCAATACACGAAACATTATCACTCCATCTGGTTCATTACTATCTTAGTATCTGCTTGGGAAATGCTTTTAATTTTTTTTTTCATTCTCTCCTCTTCCCCGTTTATTGTTTGAGCCCTGTCGAAAGGTAGCCAAACAATTTCTTGACCTTATGATTTAATTTTTAGATTTTAATTAGTTTAGACACTATGGCGGTCAAATTGGGTCGGAATACAGTGGCGCACGTATTGGCATATGCACCCAGGTGAATTAATGGCCCAGTGATGTGGTTGGTGACTAATATTTGCCTCATATCACATATTTTATGGTATACCAAATTGAACCATCGTATTAAGCGACCCTAATGGGTAGGTATTTTGGACTGGATTATAAAATGTCTTCAAAACCATCAAATGTACACCTTAATGCGCAACCTCCATGAGCACAGATATTTCAAGGGAAGCAGATGCATGCAAGGAAATCAGTAAGGTTTAAGAAAGACAGTTTATTCAGCACTGGGGAGCGGAGAGGGGTTCATGGTGAAGGGGTTGCGTCGGATGGTGGGGATGGGTGCGTCGGGGCTGGGGGTGGTTACTGCTGAATACGACGGATGGACTGGATCTGAGGGGTCTGGGAGTGGGAGCCAAACTCCCTGAAGTGTTTGTACTCGCCGCAGTGACGATCACACTCCATGATATACTGGTATCCACGGTAACCAGGGTACTGGTAGCACACAAATCTGTTGAGAAAGCAGAGACAGAGAAAGTGAGAGGGAAGCGGAAATGGGGGGAATTGTGAAAGGGTTGCGAAACACCAAAGGAGAACGATTCAAGGCGGATCGCATATACAAAGTAACGGGTGAGAAAAGATGACATTATTTGGAATTGCAGTGGGGTTTTTTTTTATGTGGACACTCACGCTCCAGACTGGACCCTGAGGGAGCCCACTTCGTTGTTGCACCATCCCATGGCCTGGAGGGAGGGATAGTCGTCGCTCAGCTCGCCCTTACGGCCCAGGAAGTTCTCGCGCTCGTAGATGGTCATTCGGCACTCTCTGTGGTTCTGGACGGGCCAAAAAAAAGCAGGCTCTTAGTTTGATGACAAACACAAGTTAACAAGGCAGGGATGGTGGCATTATTGAAACAAATTATTGAGACGGAAGACACTCACGGCACAGGCGATGGGCCTGAAGGAGGTCATCCTCTCGATGTGGTAGGCGTTGCTGCCCCCGAAGGCGTCGCATTGGGGGTACTCTCCCCTCTCCAGGACGAACTGCTGGCCCTGGTAGGAGGCGTGCTCATAACCCACCCAGCTACAGAGAAGGGGAGAAACTGGGAGGTTAGACTGTACATCTTCACATCGCAATCTCCTGTTTTTCCTTTCTCCGTAAATGAACCGATCCATGCCCGATGGTGTTCACCTGGAGTCCTAAACCCCACTCAATCTCACTGAACCTGGCCTGCGGTTGTAGCTACAAACAGGTGCATGCATGGGTTTACCCCAACAAATAACGCTCAAGCCCATTTTTCCTGATACGGATGCTGCTATTTGATAGTTATTTGATCTGCTTTGAAGAACTTACGCTCCACTCTCCACCCTCATGGAGCGCACAGTCTCGAAGCCAAACTCCATAACATTGCAGCACTCGGAGGTGAACTCATGGCGACGGCCCTGGAAGCACTCCTCGTCGAAGACGATGATCTGACGGGAAAAAAAGAGCATTTACTTTTTTTGGAAATTTAACTGAAGGACGAAGATTGATTCGATGCAGTCAACATATTGATATATTAACACCGAAACAGTTATGACAAAGTTATGACGGTGCAGAACTGGCTTAGCTTATGCATTTTATTCCAACAGAACACAGCAAAGAGTAGATTTTACCATTTCTAGATGAACAATATGTGAAAAAAATATTTATTTACATTATATTATTCTATGACACCATATTACTTTACATGATATTACTTCATGTGATATTCATTGATTAACTGGTTTTAGTGAACCACAAACTCACCTTCCAGTGGCCAGAAAACTTGGTGCAATGGTGAGTCATCTTGGCTGTGAAATACGGAAAAGATGGTGAACACAAGTAAAGTAAAACACCTGTAAAGAAAACCAGCGGGGGGAAAAGGCTGACAAGTTTTTTTTTCTTACAAAGCTGACCAAATAAGTTAGAAAGGTAAGTATGAGGTAAGACTGCTGGTCTGCAATATCCAAGAGTAGTTCTCATGGGAAGTTGCAACACAATGCATCAGGGATCCATTGTCAAGGCTGCTGTATTCCTCACTGTGTGGGGTGGAGTTCTACATAATGGTCATTAAAAAAAAAAAGCCCGAAACGCAAATGACTAAAATGGCCAAAGTACTGAAATGTCAAATTACCTTTTACAGCCGTGTTGCATTTGGCAAAATGATTGTATTTGACTATCACTAATCTAAAAAGCATCCGTGTGGAAAGTCAGAGGATACAGACTTTCTCCATTTTACCACAGTATTACTTTCTTTCTTGCCCTTTTAAAAAAAAAGTTTTTTTTTTAGCTGCAGAGATCGTTTCCTCGCCGGTGTCGATATCCCCAACAGCAGCGCCTTCGGGCCCCCCGGAGCCCGCGGGTGGGCGGCGCGTTATACATGAGGGCTTGTGGGGGACAGTGGCGTGTGTGAGAGTGTGTGGGACCCCCGGACTGCGCCGGCCGTTCAGCGGGCGGCGGAGGGGACGGGGACTCACCTTGCTTCGATGCCCTTCGGATGTCCTGGTTTGAGTGAGTGGAGGCACAGGCCCCCACCCTTTTAAAGCCTCCCCTGGCAGGAGGCCATGCTCGAAAAGCCGCGGGTCAGCAGATGGGGGTGTGGGTGGGGTGGGGGGCTTTCCTTTTTCTTTTTTTCTTTTTTTTTTTTTTGTCTACCCCGACAAAAGCACGGGCCGTCTATAGAAGGGCTAGAAGTGCCGACGCCACAGTATCATGTCACATGCCACAGTATCACAGTACCATGAGCGAGGAGACCAATTTGATTATTGGTCTCCCTGATGCCATAATAACAACAACAACAACAACAGTAATAATAATAATGATAGTAATAATAATCAACTTTATTTGTATAGCACAATTCCCACAGGAGATGCAAATCAAAGTGCGTCACAGAAGCTTAGATAAATAAATACGGACATAAACAAACAAACAAACAAACAAACAAACAAACAAACAAATAGATAGATAGATAGATAGATAGATAGATAGACAGATAGATAGATAGATAGATAGATAGATAGATAGATAGACAGATAGATAGATAGATAGATAGATAGATAGATAGATAGATAGATAGATAGATAGATAGATAGATTGATAGATAGATAAATTCAATTACAAAGTGCGGCAAAATACAAAGTTACATTCAACATTGAAATCTGAATCTGAATCTGAATGATAAAACAAAACATGTGCCTCAAGCAAAATGTCACAAATGATCGGCCATCAATGGAATGGTAATTGGTCTACGTCAATCAGATCGAAACTTACCGTTGAGACGAAGGAGGAACATGAACAAACGAATTACAGAAGCTCTCTGATGTTTGCCAATGCAGGTATACTAAAGCATACAAGGATAACATGTGGTATAATGTCCCCTCAGAACTTGGGCATATATATATATATATGTGTGTGTGTGTGTGTGTGTGTGTGTGTATGTGTGTGTATAAATATGTGTGTGTAAAAATATATATAAACATATATAAACATTTTGCCTTTGGATTGAAAATAATTGCCACCTACATGATATAACTCTAACCCTAATCTATTTTTTCAATTTTCTGTAAATCCAAATCCTTGCAACTGGATTACAGATGATTAGAATCCTAAATTGCAAAAAAAATAAAAATAAGATTAAACAAAAAAAACTACTCCTGCCTTCACCATGAAGGGTAGGTTCACTATTTGTCAAGCCTAAATTATCATATAATATCATATCATATCATATCATAAAATTCCAGATTCAATCTAAGAGGTTTATTTGTCACATGCATATACATACGTTCATACATATATGCAGTGAAATGTCTTTGCAACGCACCCGGAGATTATGCACAATAGTTTCTAAACCGAACATAGTAGCTAATCTAATTCCTACCTCACTAACTAACTGAAACGAACTGATTCCTAAAACATAACGCAGTTAGTGAATAGAATAATATAAATAAAATAAAAATAAAACAAGACTCAAAAATGTAATACAGAGTGGGGGTACAAAATAGAAGTAAAGGGAATATAGTTATGTATATGGGATAGGCTATTTGTATTTACGGATATGTGCAGTAAAGTGCATGTGAATAAAGTGAATATGGAAATATACAGTACAGTATACAACAGTATGACACAGCTATACAGTAACACCAAACAGAACAGCATACAGTGCAGTATGCAGTAATCCAGATCAGTGATACAGTAACTTGCAGCACAGTATGCTACATACAGTACAGTGAGGCAGTGGTGCCAATATAGTATAATTTAATATAATATAATATAATATAATATAATATCATATCATATCATATCATATCATATCATATAGTATTATATAATGGAATATAATTATATATTAATTTAATGTAGTATAATATAATAACATATAGTATAATATAATATAATATAATATAATATAATATAATATAATATCATATCATATCATATCATATCATATCATATCATATAGTATTATATAATGGAATATAATTATATATTAATTTAATGTAGTATAATATAATAACATATAGTATAATATAATATAATATCATATTATATAATCTCATATGATATGATATGATATGATATGGTATGATATGATATGATATGATATGATATGATATGATATTAAATTATATTATATTATATTGGTTCCTATCATTTATACAGTAACTGTTCATAGCACAACATCACTAGTGAGAAACTTAACACTCTGCTGCAGCTTCTCACTGTACTTCAATGCAGTCAATATTTTTGAAGCCTTATAAAAACATAAAATCTCCTTTTGAAAAACGAAGAAAAAAACAACTCACATTAAAGTCACAAGTTTCTTAGTGTATTTTTAATCATGTTTTGAGTAACGATAATATCACATTTAATTCAAAACAACTTTTTGAAATTGTACCAGTACATCCAAAGTGTAACGTTTTCTACAACAAGTTGCCAACATGAAGCGGCGCAGCTTCCTGTTTTAAGTCTCTGACCCTTGCTGATTTTTCACAAGTGAAAAAGAGTGGGTAAAACCCTGAAAAAAATGAATCAAATGCACGGTTTGTGATCATTTTTATTCTGTATAACAAATCAAGACTGCCTGACTATATTGTGACTTTCCCGTTTTCGAAAAAGATGTAACATGTTTTTCAGGGGTTAAACGATTGCCCCCTTGGATTTGCATTGAAGCATAGTGAGAAACCTTCCACTCTGCTGCAGCTTCTCTGTGCCTCAATGCAGTCAATGTCAAGGCAGTAGTTTTGAACCCATATAAAAACATGACATCTCCCTTTCAAAAATGGGAGACTCACATTAAAGTCATTCTTAGCGTATTTTTTAATCATGTTTTGAGTGACAGTAGGTAAGTGGTAAGTTTATCAATACTATAAAAGTACTATGAATTCTAATAAAGGCTGAGTTGAAAAATAGTGAGCCTATCCTTTAAGGCGCAGTTACAGTAAATCCTTTTGACTTGTTTTTTGCAGAACCTTTTGGTTGATCAAAGGTAGCTAAAATGCAAATACATAATAAAAATTAAACATCCATTACTTATTATTATCAATGCATAACATGCAATATGCATGTGTATTATTTTTGTATATTATTTCAATATTTTTTGTGTTTTATAAATTATATTACATATACCTTAGTTGATTAATTGTCATTTATAATCTTGAATATCTTCCGACTGGAATATGAAGAATGATCATCGCGTTGTGTGGAATTGGTGTGCGCGGGCATAGGCAAGCTGTGTAATAGCGTGAGGAAAGATTAACTCTTCGTGCCGTGTCTGGACTCTGAATTCCTCTTTTCCAATCTCCGACTATGGCCCGTAGCCCTACCTCACCAACGCAGCCAAAGCGCTGACCTCAGGCCTTTCCTTTAATCGCAAACTGCTTACAGGCATGTGGCGTGTGTGGGGCCAGTGGGGTTTCTAGGCTATGAGGCTGGCCCGCTGGCTTTTTGGAATACCCCGACTGTGATGACGAGAGGCTTTCTATTGTGTCGTTAGCCTCTATGTTTGGCCTTTGCCAGAGTATAAAAGCTAGAGCGTGTCGGTGGAGGCACCAGCACGAGCCTGCCTCCCTCACATCGCACTGCGAGCCGTACTAACGCAGGTAAGGACACACGGACACAGACACAGAAACACACTGTCCTGGCTAGTACAGCGAGGGGAACCGGGGGGGCCCTCTTCCCAGCCCATAATACCCGGGAAAATCCCCTCAGAACCGACCCAGGCCTATAGACTTGTATCCACAAGCTACAAAAACTAGCCAGCTCATGGGATGTTGGATCTCTCTTGCCTCCCGTTGACACACAAACACATACTTTCCCTTTACCTAACGTCCACCAGTGGCCATTTTCTGGGCTGAGACAGATCTTTCTGCTACACGCGCCCTTTCAAACTCTGAGTTGTGTCGCGCTTTCCACCGATCCACTGTCTTTTTGAAAGGTTTGCCCTGTTTCACCGTCCCTCCAGATCTCTTCAAGCCCCTAACCATGTCCCAGACCACCAAGTCCGCCTCTAGCCAGGGCACCGATGCCAAGGACAAGGGAGCCCCTGCCCCCGCTGCCACCAGCAAGGCCACCAAGACCGGAGAGCCCGGTGTGGGATCCTTCAGAGTAAGTCTATCTATCTATCTATCTATCTATCTATCTATCTATCTATCTATCTATCTATAACTTCATGAGACTACAGTGTAAATATTAAAGCTTATTATAGCCCTGCCCTCATTGACAACCGACTAAATCTCATGTCGTCTGTGCTTTCCAGATGATGATGTTCGACCAGGAGAACTTCCAGGGCAGGATGATCGAGATCCAGAACGAGTGCATGAACGTGTGCGACCGGGGCATGGACAGAGTGCGCAGTATCATCGTGGAGTGCGGCCCGTAAGTGGATATACACACACACACACACACACACACACACACACACACACGCAGACGCCCACACACACACACGCACACACACTCTTACTACTGACAGACTGCATCAATAACTTTACTTTAATTTTTTCCACTCTCAACACTCTCGCACCGCCACCCCAACTGCCCCCTCCCCCATCACCCCCCCCCCCCCACTTCTTCTTCCCACCCCCCCACCCCTGCCCACACCCCCACCCCTTACTCCCGCCCCCCTTCAGCTTTGTTGCCTTTGAGCAGACTAACTTCCGTGGGGAGATGTTCATCCTGGAGAAGGGAGAGTATCCTCGCTGGGATACCTGGAGCAACTCCTACCGCAGCGACTGCCTCATGTCCCTCAGGCCCATCCGCATGGTAAGCCCCGAATAAAGTATTATGATAAAGTATACCGATGGCAAAACACATAAGCAAAGCGACGACACATGCTTTCCTATAGGTTACCCCCTCTCACACTTCTATTTGGTTGCTTTCTCCCTCTCTGCAGGACAGCCTGGAGCACAAGATCTGCCTGTTTGAGCTCTCCGACTTCAAGGGCAACAAGATGGAGATCCAGGAGGATGACGTGCCCACCCTGTGGGCGCACGGCTTCACTGACAGAGTGGGCAGCGTGAGGGTGCCCGGAGGAGTGTAAGTACACATAATACACACTGAACACACTCTATTCTATATTATGGAGATCCACTGTTAGGGGTTTAAATGGACTAGGGACTGTAGTGTACAGCTAGACCTGTGATTTACATGGGAAATGGGGGGAAATAATGCAATAATGACAATAGCAATAATGCAATAATGACAGTTTGGAGACAATTAAGAATATGAATGACCTCAAATATGCATGACCTACAATGCTCTCTTCCCCTCTCAGGTGGGTGGGTTACCAGTACCCTGGATACAGAGGCTACCAGTACCTGTTTGAGTGCGGTGACTACAGACACTACAACGAGTTCTGCGCCTTCCAGCCCCAGATCCAGTCCATGCGTCGCGTCAGGGATATGCAGTTCCACCAGAGAGGATGCTTCAACCTCACCTCCTCCAGCAAGTGAGCGACCGCTGCTGGGCATCCGGTGTAGTTGCAAGCGAGCCCTCTCAACCTGCCGATTTGGCGCTTTTTATCCCCCTCCCCTTCCCCCACCTTCCCCCTATCCCCTTCATCCAAAAGGGGAAAAAAAGTATATAACATCATTGTACTGGACAGACTGAACTTACTTTTTATGATGCCAAAATAAATATGTTTTGAAAAATGTCAACTTCCACGACTGGTCTGCATTGATTATAGGGGCTATATGTTAGCTATATGTTCCTGTGGACCAGAAACATATAGAAACATATTATTTTATTTTGTTTATGTCCTGTTCATTTGTTTTACTTTCTTCTTTTTAATATATTCAAATCTTGTGAAAATTGTGCAACTTTTTTCACAAGAACTTTAGAATGGTTTCATCAACAGGAAGATAGGCAAAGCTATACATACTGTATATACTGTGTGTGTGTGTGTGTGTGTGTGTGTGTGTGCGTGTGTGTGTACGTGTGTGTGTGTGTGTGTGTGTGTGTGCGCGCCCGTGTAATTTAATACTAATAAAACACCAAACGAATAAGGGCAAATAAAAAACATTAGAAAAAAGCACGGAAGGAAAGGTACAGGAGAAAAAAAAATCTAGAAAGAAAGTCACACAAGTGATTTGAGCTATTTCATAATTACTAAAACCTCTGAGTCTGTAGGAGACGCTAGCGTCCATAACGTTTAAATTCTCTGAATTGATACAGTCAAATGCTTGACGCGTTCAGGGTACAAAAGTTGGACTTTAACTTTGAAATTCTGAAGTGTGACTCCTCTAGAACAGAAATATATTGTATTATATGATATGATATGATATTATGTTATACTATATTATATATAGACAAATGAATAGTCATATAGAAATGTCTGGTTTATATATAAGAGTTGTAGCCCTAACCCAAATCCGAACTCTAACCCTAACCCTGACAGATTATTTTACTCTACTCCACTCCACTCTACTATACACTACTATATTATATTAAACTGTAATCTATTCTATAATATAATATATAATATAAGTACTTTGTCATTGTCATGTCAAATTTATAAATCTCTTACTTCTATTCTATTCTACAATATTATGTTGTCTTTTATTATAATATATTATATTATATTATACTGGATTAGACTACATTACATTACATTACATTTCATTAGATTCAACTTTGTCATTGCACAGAGTTCAAGTACAGAGACAACGAAATTCAGTTTAGCATCCAACCAGAAGTGAAATAGAAGCAGTAAAGCGTAGTGTAATGTGCATATGTAATAATAAAAATAGAATAAACGGTTAATATAAAAAGCTCGAAAAATGATAAGAATATGTATAAACACTATAGAAAACAGTATGAATATGAATGCACTACAGAAGATATAACCAGACAGTGGTATAAGTGTGGTATAAATAACTAATAATAAATATATATGAGTCTCCTTCAGGACTTGTGGATAAATGTGTTTTTAACCTCAAACATCAGATCGAAATTCATTTCCGGGCACAAATGGGTCTCCCATCCCATTTCACTTTGAAAACTTGACAAAATGACACAGTAAAAATACTTGGTACTCAGGGTGCCTCCAGTGTGAATACTCGAGAGCAAAAGTATATCCTTGTTCCAAATGATGGACTAATGTGTCTCCAGGTCTCATTAAATTTATCCCATTTTACTTTACTAACAAAAATCTGTATTGGACTGTATAAATAAATGAATAAAAAACACAAAAGTATTTGAGATTTAGACATTAATTTGCCTCATCATCCCAAAGCATCCCCAACAGCTTGATGGCTAAGCTGTCATCCATGACGGAGAAGGAATCCCACCCCATGCATAACACTCTGATGGCGCTGGAGAGCTCCTTCAGCGATAAGGCTGCTTCACCCAAAGTGTGGGAAGGAGCGCTATCGCAGGTCCTTCCTTCCTGCCGCTGTCAGACTGTATAACCAACCAACCAACCAGCCAGTAGACCAACCACGCACACACACACACACACACACACGCACACACGCACACACACACGCACACACACACACACACACAGAACTGTGAAAGAATTCAAGGCAATTTTTTTATATAAAAAAAAAAATAATAATAAAAATAAAAAGAAAGTGCAATCGCTGATGTGCAATGTGTCAAGATTTGTGCAATACACTAAGTACTATCTGGTTCCTATTTATAGTGATTTTTTTTTATTTGTATGTTTCTATATATTTTATATTGTTTATAGTGCGTACTTGATATGCTCTTTATTTTCTGCGGTCCCCATGTATGTATGTATGTATGTATGTATGTATGTATGTAAGTACGTATGCATGTATGTATAATCTGATAAATCCCATATGCTTGTATTAATCTTTCCTTTTTTCTTAATGACATCAAATTTTGAAAACTGGATAATTTTGAATGTATATCCATCCGGTATCCATGGCCATAATATATATATACACACACACACACACACACACACACACACATATATGTATGTATGTATGTATGTATGTATGTATATATGTATGTATGTATGTATGTATGTATGTATGTATATGTATGTATGTATGTATGTATGTATGTATGTATGCATGCATGCATGTATGTATGTATGTATGTATGCATGTATGTATGTATGCATGTATGTATGTATGTATGTATGTATGTATGTATGTATGTATGCGTGTATGTATGTATGTGTGTATGTATGTATGTATGTATGTATGTATGTATGTGTGTATGTATGTATGTATGTGTGTATGTATGTATGTGTGTATGTATGTATGTATGTATGCATGTATGTATGTATGTGTGTATGTATGTATGTATGTATGTATGTATGTATGTATGTGTGTATGTATGTATGTATGTGTGTATGTATGTATGTATGTATGTATGTATGTGTGTATGTATGTATGTGTGTATGTATGTATGTGTGTATGTATGTATGTGTGTATGCATGCATCGCCCTGGGTCGGTTCATTGCATTTACCATAATGGTGAGAATACGCGTGCACTCCGATTTAGGGGGCACGTGGTGTACTACTCCGCGGTCCGCGTTCACATTTTCCGCAGCTCGCCCAGGCTCGTCGAGCCGGAACCATGACAGCGGCGATTCTGAAAGTCAGGCAAGGTCAGAGCTGCGTTGGTTTGTTTGAACGTGGATGTATTATTATTCCAACCCCCCCTGAGAAGGAGCTAAAACGCACAGGGATCGCATGGGCTATTTCCACGCTCACGGCGTTAGATAAGTCGGTCTGCACTTCACCGTGGGCAGCAGGACAGCGTTATACCTTTTGTGCTGGTTCACATGAAATACGCCGCGTGGTGTTTGATTCGAGGATGAAACACAATCTAAACATCGAAACTGTTTTGGTTTGTTTTTTTTGCTCTTTTATTGTCTCCTTTTCACTCGCGTTTACAACGGGCGTGAAGTTCGTTTCGTAATGGGCGACACCGACCTTACGGCGTGGGACGTTTCAGCGGCGTCGTCGTTGAGAAGGATCGGCGGGTACTAAACGCATTTTTGATCGAGAACCTTAAACGCATTTTTGATCTAGAACCATTCATGCGGATTCATTTGAAAATGCAGCAATACGAGAAGCCACCTTAGACGAATATTAAATCCATTACGTTTAACGGCAGTCTTCCCGGTGTTTGCGTTCGAATGTCACAAATCCTAAAGTACAAAAGACAACTTTCAAATAAAACTAATCACTGGATCACTCAAAAATAATAATAATAATAATAATAATAATGATTTGTGTGTAGTCTTGCTTGAGAGACCCACGTGGATATTGTATTTTTTTTTCCCCCCAGATTGGGAAACGACGTACGACCGTATAACTAATGTAAAACGTGCTTCACGCCGGTGCATTTTTAGCAGGACGTGACGTCAGCGGAGGTTTCAGGGAGACCTTTCACCTAAATATTATGCTCCGAAAAAAAACAGGCCGATGTGTTATGACAAGTTATGATCGATGGAGAGATCGATAGCAATTTAAAAAACAAAACAAAAAAACAATTAAATCAACCAAACAATAAACCTACAAATAAACTCAACTTTAAAATGTTATGGTAAACAATACATTTACCAGAAGCAATCAACTTAGCAATAAATACAACAAACCAAAAAAAAAAAAAAAAAAGGCTAATATACAATAAACGTGATGATATAAATATATACCTAACAATTAACAAACCACAATAAAATAAATAAACCTATAAATAAACAAGGGCCATTCGGATTTATGCAATAAATCTAAAATTAACAATCAAAACAAACGCAAAAATAAACAACAAACAACAACCCCAGAAAAAATATTGTCACGTTACAATAATCCAACGATACCTTTTATTCGTAAAGCACTTTTTCGAGGTACTCGGAGACACTTTGTATCGCAAGCCAAAATAAATCAAATAGTAAAACACAACAATCAAAACAAGATAAAAAAAACCAAAACTGTCAGAAAAATGGTCAAATGAAAAGGGTGGAGAATTTCAGACATTAAAGGTGTGTTTCATGATGATTAACAACACAAATCTATAAAAGTCCGCACAACTCCACGCATTGTATATAATATTAAAGAGATGGGGGGGTGGGGGTATTTGATTGATATAAAAAAAAAAAAGACTAAACCTTAGACTTAAAATGTAGTCTTTCTAAAGGTAGGGACCCCCCATTGCATGAAGACAACATATACTCCAGCACACAGATGGATGCTCTGAAACGAAACCTCCGTCACCGTGATCAATGTGTGTCTCCCCAGCCGTGGGGCTGTGTCTGCGGGGCGGCCGGGGTGTGAGCCAGCTGGCTGAGCTGCCAGAGATGCACCAGATGCTGAGGCAGACCTGCAGAGACTATGCAGACAGGGAGCTGGCCCCCATCGCCGCCAAGCTCGACAAGGAGCACCGCTATCCCACCAAACAGGTGAGCGATCGGAGATACTCACGCACAAGCCAAATGGTTTGCTTGGAGAAGTGTTTTTTGTGTGTGTGTGTGTGTGTGTGTGTGTGTGTGTGTGTGTGTGTGTGTGTGTGTGTGTGTGTGTGTGTGTGTGTCTGTGTCTGTGTGTCTGTGTGTGAGAGAGAAAGAGAGAGAATGGCACAAGTGAACAGTCAGTTCTTGAAGTTGATGTGTTGGAAGTAGGAAAAATGGGCAGGCGTAAGGATCTGAACGACTTTGGCAAAGGCCACATTGCGACTTGGTCAGAGCATCTCCAAAACGGCAGGTCTCGTGGGGTGTTCCCAGTATGCAGCTGCTAGTACCTACCAAAAGTGGTCCAAGGAAGGACAACCAGCGACAGGGTCATGTGTGGTCATGTGTGCCCACGTGCATCAATGAGGGCCCCTCATTGATGCCCGTGGGGAGCGAAGGTTAGGCCGTCTGGTCCGATCCCACAGAAGAGCTACTGTAGTAGCCCTTTCAGCAGATTGCGGAAAAAGTAAATGCTGACTATGATAGAAAGGTGTCAGAACACACAGTGCATCACATCTTGCTGCGTATCGAGCTGCTTCGCCACAGAACGGTCAGAGTGCCCATGCTGGCCCCTGTCCTCCGCCGAAAACACCTAAAATGTGAGTGTCAGAACTGGACCATGGAGCAATGGAAGAAGGTGGCCTGGTCTGATGAATCACGCTTTCCTCCACATCATGCGGATGGTCGGGGGTTAGGGTCCGATCTGATCGAGCATCTGTGGGATGTCCTGGAACAACAAGCCCGATCCATGTGGACCCCACCTCACAACTTTCAGGACTTAAGGCATCTGCTGCTAACGTCTTGGTGCCCGTTACCACAGGACACCTTCAGAGGATTCCACGCCTTCTCCTTCGCTTGGAGAAATCCACAAAAATAAGAAAAAAATCACTGTAAACCCCGTTTCCAGGTCATTCTCAAATAGGCTCATTCTCTTTCTTTCTTCCTTTGGTTCGGTTCAGATATTGGAGGGACAAAAACAGAGAGAGAAATAGACAGGGGAGCATGGAGAGGTGCATCGGAGAAAGCGCCCGCGATCCACACCCCTCCGCCCCCGCCGTTGGGCTGGCGGTTGCCGGTAGGAAAACTTTGATATTTTGCCCAACCCTTCTAAAGAATTCTTTCCTCTTCCAGGTCCATGAATTGGGAGCCATGGGTATCATGGCGGTAGAAGTACCCGAGGAGCTGGGCGGGGCTGGGATGGACTACCTGGCGTACTGTCTGGCCATGGAGGAGATAAGCCGAGGCTGCGCCAGCACTGGAGTGGTAGTCTCAGTTAACAATGTATGTCCATTATTATCATTTACTATATCATTATTACAATGTTTTTTTTATTTTTTATTGTATATTTAGATGTCAGATTGGTTTGTCTAAACTAGAATTTGTTATTCTGCTCCTTAGTCTCTCTACATCGGACCCATATTAAAGTTTGGGACTGAGAATCAGAAGAAGCAATGGATCACTCCTTTCACAAGTGGAGACAAAGTGGGCTGCTTTGCACTCAGCGAGCCAGGTAAACACACATGATTAGGGGTCCATCGCATAGGGATGTGTATTGCTGCCTCCAGCTATTATTATTATTATTATTATTATTATTATTACTATTACTTCGGGGTCCAGCCGGCAGGGCTGCCCGGATTTTATTATTGTTAATCTTCTTGGCATTTTTCAGGTCAAAAGTATCTGAAACATGGCAACCGCAGTATGCGAGAGACTGGGTTGAGGTCTCGTTGGAACCAGGACGTTTCAGATGTCTTGTAGTTTGATCAATTATGATCTACATTTGGAGCAGAAATTTGAGGAAAAACTGTAACAATTTGTAACCGGAAGTCGAGGAACGTTGGAGCAACTTGATTAGTTTCATCATTCAAAGTTATATAAGTCCAAGCTTTGTCTCTCGGAAGTCATTCATATCCAGCAACATGTGACCTGTGGACTGCCTAGCCTTTGCTACACATAGACCAGTGCACAGTGATTGGTCCACCACATGAGCCAATAAAGCACCGGTAACCGACATACTTAAAAACATGTTTAAGACAATAACCGACAAAACGGAGATGCTTCATTTAAAGTAAACATGTCTTTATTTGTACACAATTTATTTCCAAAACATTAAATCTATATTAAAAAATAACACGGCGTCCCTCCACCCAGACCTCGGCATGGACACGGGCTAGGAGCGACCCTTGATCACAACAGGTTTTCCTCAGTGCGATGGGACCTTGTAAAACTGTAATATGTTCCTAACATGACTGAACTGTCGGCTCCACGGAGAGGTCCACTTCGCCGCATCCTTCAACACACATTGCACCCGCTCCCCTGGCACTAGGGCTGCAGGAACTAGACTTTAATAGAATTAGAATATAAAAAAATCAATTTGAATGCTGAAATTGCCATTCAATTGTGTATTATTTATATATATATATATATATATATATATATATATATATATATATATATATATATATATATATATATATATATATATAAATAAATAAATAAATAAATAATTGATTATAAATGTTTTGGCTAATGTTACAGAATGAATCCACATGTGATGAGCAAAAAAGTTCAACATAAGTTCATCCAGTTTGTTGCACAGTAGACGCACATTAGAGAGAAATATTCCCTGTAACATTGTGCAAAGTCTGCGTCGGCTGAGATGCACGAGCGCCCCGGCACGTTTCCCTCTCCTCTGGCGTTTCACTGTGTGTAAGAAAGAGTGAACCTCTGACCAAAATGTCCAGTTATTCGACAGATTTGGCGATGAAATTGGGAAATAGACCCGACCATCACTGACGGAAGGTCCTCTAGTGCAGAGATTCCAAACGGTCCGCGGCACATTTGCCACCGGGCCCTGAGAATGCAGGCGGGATTTTGTCAGGAACGATCTCCGCAGCGGCTCCGCAGCAGGAAACGGAGTAAATAAAATACATTTAGCGGTTTTATTTGCTTTGTTTGGGAAAAGGTCGCTCTGATTGGAGCTGCGGAGCTGCAGAACCGTGTGTAAGCCCCCCCCCCCCATACCAGATTTGAGCGTCAAATTTTTTGAATACATTTTAATATAAAAAATAATAAAGCATACAAATTTCGAGTGGATTATAGAGGAATATCGGCAGCTCTACCTGGCACCAGCGGCTCTCGACCACTCCAATATGGCGGACGTGCAGGCGCACAAACCTGGGAGTTGACGACCGAGCCGTTGGCCTTTTAGTAGAAGACAAGACACAGTTAGTAATTTGCCTTTTACTACCAGTGTTCCCCTTAGGCGAAAATAGCCTCTCTTTTTCTGCGCTTACAGTGGGGCAAAAAAGTATTTAGTCAGCCAACAATTGTGCATGTTCTCCCACTTAAAAAGATGAGAGAGGCCTGTTATTTTCATCATAGGTACACCTCAACTATGAGAGACAAAATGAGAAAAAAAATCCAGAAAATCCCATTGTCTGATTTTTAAAGAATTTATTTGCAAATTATGGTAGAAAATAAGTATTTGGTCAATAACAAAAGTTCATCTCAATACTTTGTTATATACCCTTTGTTTGCAATGACAGAGGTCAAACTTTTTCTGTAAGTCTTCACAAGGTTTTCATACACTGTTGCTGGTATTTTGGCCCATTCCTCCATGCAGATCTCCTCTAGAGCAGGGATGCTTTGGGGCTGTCACAAGGCAACAGGGACTTTCAACTCCCTCCAAAGATTTTCTATGGGGTTGAGATCTGGAGACTGGCTAGGCCACTCCAGGACCTTGAAATGCTTCTTACAAAGCCTCTCCTTCGTTGCCCGGGCGGTGTGTTTGGGATCATTGTCATGCTGAAAGACCCAGCCACGTTTCATCTTCAATGCCCTTGCTGATGGAAGGAGGTTTTCACTCAAAATCTCACGATACATGGCCCCATTCATTCTTTCCTTTACACGGATCAGTCGTCCTGGTCCCTTTGCAGAAAAACAGCCCCAAAGCATGATGTTTCCACTCCCATGCTTCACAGTAGGTATGGTGCTCTTTGGATGCAACTCAGCTTTCTTTCTCCTCCAAACACGACAAGTTGAGTTTTTACCAAAAAGTTCTATTGTGGTTTCATCTGACCATATGACATTCTCCCAATCCTCTTCTGGATCATCCAAATGCTCTCTAGCAAACTTCAGACGGGCCTGGACATGTACTGGCTTAAGCAGGGGGACACGTCTGGCACTGCAGGATTTGAGTCCCTGGCAGCGTAGTGTGTTACTGATGGTAGCCTTTGTTACTTTGGTCCCAGCTCTCTGCAGGTCATTCACTAGGTCCCCCCGTGTGGTTCTGGGATGTTTGCTCACCGTTCTTGTGATCATTTTGACCCCACGGGGTGAGATCTTGCGTGGAGCCCCAGATCAAGGGAGATTATCAGTGGTCTTGTATGTCTTCCATTTTCTAATAATTGCTCCCACAGTTGATTTCTTCACAACAAGC
This sequence comes from Zeus faber, assembly GCF_960531495.2. Lineage (NCBI taxonomy): Eukaryota > Metazoa > Chordata > Actinopteri > Zeiformes > Zeidae > Zeus > Zeus faber. The sequence continues at coordinate 10,485,253 of NC_137204.1, forward strand.
TGCTTACCTATTGCAGATTCAGTCTTCCCAGCCTGGTGCAGGTCTACAATTTTGTTTCTGGTGTCCTTTGACACCTCTTTGGTCTTGGCCATAGTGGAGTTTGGAGTGTGACTGTTTGAGGTTGTGGACAGGTGTCTTTTATACTGATAACGAGTTCAAACAGGTGCATTAATACAGGTAAGGAGTGGAGGACAGAGGAGCCTCTTAAAGAAAAAGTTACAGGTCTGTGAAAGCCAGAAATCTTGCTTGTTTGTAGGTGACCAAATACTTATTTTACCGAGGAATTTACCAATTAATTTTTTAAAAATCGTACAATGTGATTTCCTGGATTCTTTCCCCCCATTCTGTGTCTCATAGTCGAAGTGTACCTATGATGAAAATTACAGGCCTCTCTCATCTTTTTAAGTGGGAGAACTTGCACAACTGGTGGCTGACTAAATACTTTTTTGCCCCACTGTATTTTGGTGATTAACTTAAAAGTAGTGTTAGAAATAACTTATGCTCAAGTTTAGTTTTGATAAAGCTCTTAACCGTTTGGGTGTGTTTTTAAATATTCTCATATTTTGGTTATTGTTTATAATTGTTACTATTCAAATAAAAGTGACTTATTGAGAAACAAGTGTTTTTCTTTACAAATCAAGGCTCCGTAGTCTAACAATTGGCATAGGAAAAAGATACATATGTTTAAATCGAAAATCCAATCGTGACAAATCGAAAGCCAAAGTCAAATCGTGGATTTGCAGAATCATGACGCCCCTATATTATATTATATTATATTATACTCTGTTCTGTTATTCTAGTATTCTATTGTATTGTGCTTTATTCTATTCTTCTCTACTCTGTTCCATTCTATTCTATTCTATACTGTTCTACCTTTATCTATTATATTCTACTATCTTCTATTCTGTTATATTCTATTCTGAGCTAGTCTAATCTATTCTACTATCTTCTATTGTACTTCTATTGTCATATTAGTTTCTTTCATATTCTACTCTTACTATATTCTATTTTATTATTCTGTTATCTTGTTTAGTCTCAGACAGTTTTTCAATGTACTCTGGCGAAATTGCTTCTCTGTTTTTAATTGTTCTGCCCTGCAATTTTTTAGTTTTTGTAACACAAGACTTACATAAAAGGGAATAATTATTCATATCAAAATTAATAAATTATTATTAAATAGGGAAATATGTAATTACAATTTATTTTATTTATTTTGACCATTGGGTTTAATTGTGTATTTAAAAGTTTTTCCATGTATTGCCATTTTCTTTTCTTCATTCATATTGTATTGCTTTATTATTATTTTGCCTACTGTTTCGGTGTGGGCTGTTGAGACTGTTGAAATGCAATAAATAAAGTATCTATCTATAGAAAAAAAATACTCTATACTCGACAAAACACCAAGAAAGTTCAATCTTTGTTTGATCTTTTTGCTTATTTTGCAGTAGCCCTTCGCAATTACGGTTATGTTCCGAGCTTCCTGAAAAGATAGACAAGTGACGTTTGTTTAAAAACAGTGTGTTTATAACACTCATTACCGTCATTCCCGATTCGTGGGAAAGTAGTGAGTCAGTCATCTTAATCAAATCCCTGCTCCATTCTCTCATCCACCCGCTGAGTGGGTGGGGTGTATTTCAAAGGGAAAGAGCAGGTTCTTATCTCAGTTATGACGTTAGTCACCACAGATCATAATTATTGTGTTTATGAATCATCGACACACTTGTGAGTCCCACTCTTGACATCCCCCTAATGCTTCTGTGTGGAATTTTTTTCCGATTGTTTTTTGTTCCGGTTTTTATTATTATTTTTCGGGCTTAAAGTGTCTGGTCCACGGCAACCACCAAACCCAGGGACATGGTTTAGGTCTCGTTGGAACCCGCGGCGTTTCAGACATCTTGTGGTTCAAGTTTGATCCACATTTTAATTTCCCGGAAGTCGCAGAATGGTGGCTTACTATATTTAGTTTGTGGAGCGGGGAGCTTTGTGACATCATCATCCAATTTGTTATATATGTGCAGGTTGCGTCTCTGGGGAGCATTTGCACCTGGTGAGGTGCGCGGTGTAGACTCCATTGGTGTGTTTAGTTGTTTGCTCGCGCAGTATTCGCACTGGTTCGAGACGACAGACAGCAGGTTCGATGATGCTGCGTTCAATGGAAACTCGGGAAATTGTAACTCGTTTTAGTAGTAATGCTCCGTTTCACAGAACCCTGAAAATGACTGACTAATGCGACCAACCTGGACCCTGTGTATTGCTGCCTGCAGCTATATTAATTGTGATCATTTTGTTTTCCATTTCTGAAGCACAGTTATGGTCAGGCATATACACCCATAAGCCACAACAATAAAACCACCACTAGTAACAACTAATATTGTGTAGCTGGTGAACATGTTCATGTACATTCTGGAATTTCCCTTTTTGGATTAATAAAGTATCTTAATCTTATCTTATGTTTGGTAACTTTATGAGATGATGCATTTGAAGGGGTATATCCTAATGAGATTAATTAGTATACTGTATGTAGTTAGTCGTAGTAGCCGGGCGCCCTTGACCCTGATGCTGGTTCACCGGTTGTCCTTCCTTGGACCACATTTGGTAGGTACTAACCACTGCATACCAGGAACACCCCCAGGACCTGCCGTTTTGGAGATGCTCTGACCCAGTCATCTAGCCATCACTATTTGGCCCTTGTCAAATTCTCTCAGATCCTTACGCTTGCCCATTTTTCCTGCTTCCACCACATCAACTTCAAGACCTGACTGTTCACTTGCTGCCTAATATATCCCACCACTTGACAGGTGTCATTGGGACGGGATGGCAACGTTATTCACTTTAACTGTCAGTGGTTTTAATTTAGAAACTGAGCGGTGTATGTAGAGGTCACCTCTAATAGCATTTCTAAAGTTATTATTATATGTATTGTTTATAAGTAATTTATTTCTTAACTTATTATTTTTGAAGTTATTTCGTTTCTGAGGTTATTATTATTTATTCAGTGTTATCAGTTATCACTTTTAAAACTTTATGTGAATAAGTCATAACTTGCAAAGGCTTTTGAAACGGCTAATAGTCATACTTGTGCCCCTAAAAAATGCTATAATATTTAATCCTTACAGATACAGTATACCCTGTATATATTTGTGTTTTCACTCTGTATTTAGGTAGTCTCTGATAGACAGTTATAAGTAATGTGTCTAAAATTTTGAAATTTGAACTTTGGATTAACAAACTTTGCGTACTTTGTAGCTCATACAACATTATGTAATAAAGTGTTCCTCAACCTGCTACGGTACTACTTTTTACAATGAAATAATCACACTACACACCACTATCCTGTTATCCATAAAAAAACTGTGCTTGTTATCATGGCCTATTATTAGTGATGCAAGTTGAGAATGATTTGTATGATTCAAACTCTTTTTTTTTTTTTTTTTTTTTTAATTAATCTTTAATTAAATATTTTTGATGAAGAGCTACTTTTCTGGCCATTGATTAGTGTAGCTTTGCAATTTTGATCTTGCAACACAAAGGTTAATTTTGATTATTTATTGATTGATTGATTTTCCTAGGTAATGGCAGCGATGCTGGTGCAGCGTCCACACTGGCGCACCAGGACGGGGAGGAGTGGGTGCTCAATGGCACCAAAGCCTGGATCACCAACAGTTGGGACGCCTCCGCCACCATTGTATTCGCCACCACGGACAAGAAACTCAAACACAAGGTACACATCCCAAAATGGTAAGGTACACAATATCGTTACATTGATCAGTGGTTCGTTCTCAAGCCTTTTTTTCACTGGTATTGGGAGTTGGAAAAGTTATTAACCTTACATGATGTACTGTATGTGCATCGTATGTGCTTTTTTTTAAACGTACATAGTGCCAATATTAAGTAACACATTATTGTTTCATTCTCGGCGTATCCCCTGCAGTACCCCAAAGTTCCCCTAGGGGTATGAGTACCCTCATTTGAGAAACACCGACCTTGATAATGTCTTCGGTGCTTTTGTCTTCCGTGGTTTTTCAGGGTATCAGTGCCTTCCTCATCCCCATGCCGCACCCGGGGCTTTCGCTGGGGAAGAAAGAAGACAAGCTGGGCATCCGAGCCTCCTCCACAGCCAACATCATCCTGGAGGAGTGCAGAATACCGCTGGGCAACATGCTGGGCCCCCGTGGTGCCGGCTTCAAAATAGCCATGGTGATTTTTTTATTCTAGTCTTTCCATCACTGTATTGACACATTTAATTTAAAAAAAACCCCACATACGATGCACATACAGTACATTTGGTGAAAAAGTGAAAGAGGTGAGATTGAGATGGTTTGGACACGTGTGTAGAAGAGATGAGTTACATTGGGAGAAGGATGCTGAGGATGGAGCTGCCAGGCAAGTGGGAAAGAGGAAGGTCAAAGAGAAGGTTTATGGATGTGGTGACGGAGGACACGCAGGCGGTTGGTGTAAGGGAGGAAGATGCGCAGAACAGAAGGTATTGGAGGCAGATGATCCGCTGTGGCGACCCCTAACGGGAGCAGCCCAGAGAAGAAGAGAGATTTACACATTTAAATGGTCTAAGCTAAACCAAACTCATGAAGAGACCAATAGGGGCCAATACAGGTTGGCCACAAGCAGCAGCCCTGGAACAACTTATGATTGAGATAAATAAACAACAAACCTAGTTATTTATGTTTAGGTTTGTTGCATTTCTGACGGACCGCTCTTAGTTTTACGCATCGTTTTAGTTTTGGCGTCTGGGCTCTACTGCCATCACTCCCGGCGAGGTGTACAGCAAACATAGGCGTACTGATATAGGAATATAGTAGTAATGAGTTTGATCTATCTACAGTATCTATCTATCTATCTATCTATCTATCTATCTATCTATCTATCTATCTATCTATCTATCTGTCTAACTTAATACACAACATCTGTATTCTACAATTCTTCCTAAGAAGGTGCCAGTTTGTGCGTCATCTCCGGTTGGGTACTAAATTGTTTTTTTTTTTTTTTTAAATGGTCTTATTTAAAAAACAATAAAGCAGCGTCTTTATATGAATCTGGCAGGAAACCCTGGACAGTGGGCGCCTCGGCATCGCATCGCAGGCTCTGGGCATCGCTCAGGCCTCACTAGACTGCGCCGCAGACTACGCACACAAACGCACTGCGTTCGGAGCTCCCATAGCCAAGATGCAGTCCATACAGGTGAGTGGGAAAACAACCACATCATTTATATGCCGTTTATTTGATGACCCATATGGAATTTTGAATGTTTAGAGATCAAATTTTGTCACGAATAACAACCACCTGCATGCACGAAAGAACAAATGAAATGGACTGTTCACTCTAGAAATGGAGGGAAATGAAACCCATACTTCTATAATATTTTTATTAAGTAATATTAAATAAGTAAAAAACGTAAACTTAGAAACTTGGACCGAGAACAAGAAGTTGGAACTATAGGATTTGCACAAGGAATGAAAAATGTTCCTCGGTCAAAGGTCATTCATTTAAATAGTCACTATACATCAGATTTGTATCAAAGACTGTTTCTTCTTCTTCTTCTTCTAAATCTGTGATCAAGGTTTGTTTTTTCATTTTGTCAAATCAGTGACATAAGTATTCCTTTTTTTTTTTTTTTTTACAGAATTACTTGTGGTTTTAACGTGGCATTAATATCAATCCAAGTTCTTTTGCATTAGTTGTTGCAAATATAAAATAATAAATACAATTTTTATAAATAATAATTAAATAAATGAATAGCTGTAAATAAATAAAGTGAAAAAACTATAAATAAATTAATGCAATTATTAATATATATTAACAAATAATACGATTTATGAATATGATGTTGCTCTTTTATCCTAATCCTCTGTAATTAATCCAAAAATTAGCCGAGACACTTCAGCGACTTTTCCTCTGTTTTTCAGTTCAAACTGGCCAACATGGCTCTAGCACTCGAAAGCGCTCGTCTACTCACGTGGAAGGCTGCGCTTCTGCGAGACGCAAAGAAACCATTCACGAAGGTACGAGCTGTTTTGGTTGAAATATATGTCACAAATTTACATAGTGTTTTGGATTCAACCGTCCTTAAAAAAAATAATAATAATCTCCCTTCAGGAAGCAGCTATGGCAAAGCTAGCAGCATCCGAGGCTGCCACGTTCTGCTCACACCAGGTAGGCAGCCGATATTTTTCTATGCATATTTTATGAGACTAAGCCATGGAATCGTGCATTCATATCTAATCCTTTTTTATTTTATTTTTTCTTTGTATTCCAAAAAGTCCATCCAAATCCTGGGAGGAATGGGCTACGTGACTGACATGCCGGCAGAGAGACACTACCGTGACGCACGCATCACAGAGATCTACGAGGGGACGAGCGAGATCCAGAGACTTGTGATCGCCAACCAGCTGCTGAAGGAATACCAACCATAGATCCGCATGAAAGTTTCACGCCTGATCCGCTCGCAGATCATATAAACTTTCCCAGAAAATAATGACGCGTGCTTTCTATTGCCGGATATCGTCAAGGTCTACCATTCATCCGAGCCTGTTTATCCATTTTGAGGCTGGATTAACATTGAAAAAAATCTCTATTATGTAAATGAATAGCCTTGGTAAACTGTTTACCATTTCACATGTTTTTGTGGGGTATATGCAAAGATATCGTCCCATCCTGAATTATTATTTTCATTACCATGTATTTGAAATGCACACGTTATGACAATGATGGCCACTAGGTGGCAGTGGTGTCAATTGTGTGTTTTTGAGTATTTGAATAATTTATTTTTCCTTCAAGTTCAAGTTCAAGTTCAAGAGATTATTTGTCACATACATATACATTACTCTCTTTTATTCACAATGTCCGCGCACCTGTTTTATTCTGGAACAGGTTGCCTATTTTAAAAATGGGATTTAACTTATGTATAGATTTTTGTGAGATTTTTGTTGGGGTGCCTATTAAGACCACATGATCATGATCATAGAAATGAAATCAATATATCAGGGCAGTGTTGGGTTCTGTGATAAATGGAATTCATGTTTGATATGCGTGTCTTTTATAAGTACGGTGCCTCAGCAGAGGTTGTGGATGATTTTTTTCCGTAATAGATAATGGTGGTTAACCATGAAAATATAAATAAATACAATTAATTAAATAAAAGATTTAATTACAGATAGTGTGCATTTTACTGAGCATTCTGATTCCAGTGGGTTCTCGCTGAATTGTGTTATCTAATTTATAATCTTTTTTTTATTATTGTTTCGAACATGAAAGTGCCGTTACATAGACACCACTCAAGTGACCATACACTGCGATGCCAGCGAATTTTGATGAACCGTATTAAATCAGTTTCTAGTTCGTATGTAGTTTAAGGTAGATTTATAGCGCTGATTTAGATAGACATTTTGACCACTAAATATGTTATTGAAATATAATTAAAAGGGTGTTTGATAGTCCTTGACACTTTCTATACACCATTACATACAAAATGGGGCTGCGTCCATGAACGTTTCGTATATTTTTAATATAAATCGGTTGAATCGTTAGAAATGCAAAAAAAAAACAAAAAAAAAACAACGCTCTACATTTATTAGAAAAGTATATTAGAAAAAAAAAAAAAAAGACAAATTAGAACAACACGTGCAAAACACAATAGATTGACACAAATAATGCATTTCTGATCACAACATGATGGTTGGTTCGAGGAGGCTTCACTGCAATTCCACCCCTCCCAGGGTTATTACACTGGAACTGGAACTGCTCAACTGGTGCAACTGGACTTTCCGTTTGGTGCGCGTTCGGCCCCATTTGATGAAATGTACCCCCCCCCCCCCACCACACACACACTGTCTTTGGGGAGATAACGGTGAATCTATAACATCCAAAGCAGTCATTATTGGATGTTCTCCAATAAGTGCTAACGCCCCCCTCCCACCCACCGCGCGCCCCGCCCTGGAACCTCTTCCAGGACGCCTGTGGTGGTGGTGGTGCTCGGACCCTCACGTTGAGAACCACTGGCAGAATAAACGGACACCCCTCAAAATCCATACAAACCCACACAATTCATACGAAAGGAAAAAACACAACAACAAAAAAACATCATATTTACATTGAAATGTGAAACAAAAAGGATTGCATAGTGGGTTTTGGGTCACTTTTAGGAAGTCAGTGTGTGCCTTCGCATCTACACGTAGTGCTTCCCGTCGAAGCCCCCCTTGCTCGGCATGCTCTTAGTGGGGGAGGACTTGAGGGGGTAGCTCCTCGCCCCCCGCGGGCAGGAGCAGCACAGCAGCGCGCCGCCCAGCAGCAGCAGCGCGGTGGCGGCCCAGCCGATGTAGATGGCGGCGCCGATCTCCCGCTTCTTGGACGGCGGCACCTGCGGGTCGTAGAAGTCCACGATGATGTTGTTGGCCATCCAGCAGAGCGGCACCAGCACGAAGAGCCCGCTGGCGACGTACAGCGCCCCGCCGACGCGCACCACGCGGGCCTTGGCCGCCTCGTCGCGGATGCAGTTGGTGTACTGCGCGCCGGCGATCGTCACCGTCAGCGCCGCGACGCCGAGCACCGCGGCGACGACGGTGAGGGCGCGGGCCGTCTGCAGGTCCCGCGCCAGCGCCAGCACCGAGTCGTGCACCTTGCACTGCATCTGGCCCGTGCTCTGCACCACGCACGACATCCACAGGCCGTCCCAGATGGTCTGCGCCACCACGATGTTGGAGTCGATGAACGCCGTCACCTTCCACGTGGGCAAGCCGCACGCCACCGTCGCCAGCAGGGAGCCCGTCACGCACAGGCCCAGGCCGAGGAACTCCAGGCAGGCGGAGAGCATGGTTACTGGTTTCTAGTACTCCTTCAAAAATAGCAATGAACAAAAAAGAAAAAAAATCTTTTCAGTTTCTAGAACAACCTTTAAGAAAAAGAAGATTTGAGATTCTCTGTGTTTTGAGGGTTTTGCCCGTTAAAAATCTTGTATTGTATGTCCAGGTAAGTGTCCTGTTGATGATTGTTCTGCGATGATCAATAAGTATTGGTTGAGTATGAACAGCCTTTATAACCCCCCCCCCCCGCCGTTTGGTCTTTTATTATATGGGACCGCTACTGTTATACGCGTCCCAGAATGAACTTTGGGCCAATCAGAGACGAGCGCATCTAGGCCTCGACCAATCAGGATCGAGTCGTATAAGAGCGTACAAAGAAAAAACCTCAGGCGCGCGGCTGCGATAAGAAGGGTTTATTACCTGTTGATGTGTTTTTTTAAGCATAGAGAGGAAAAAAAACCAAACCTTGTCATTCATAAACATCGTACTTATTTGACAGATTTTCGTTGGAAACCATTACAATTACGATCGCGTTGCTATCACCCCCTTTCAGAATGGCATTCAGAAAAACATTACAACATAGCCCAGATTAAAAACACTCAACACACAATCCAATGGGATGATCTAAATCCACGCGGCCGTGTTATTGGAACCATCGTTGAGAACTAGGCACACTACCAGAAAAAAAAGATCAGTCCTTACGATTGAATGATTCAACTTTCATTTTGTTGTATGTTTTTTTCTGTTTTATTATTTATCCATTCGCCATTTTTGTGGTAGTGTAGAGACAACTTAAAGATAGATACGGTGTTAAGTTGTACTACATTTCTGTGAAAATTCAGTCAAACGAGTGCAGTATATTTCTTTTTTATTGTCGTATTTATCATATTTGTCATAGATTGTCGATATTTTATATTTTTATATAATATAATGGAATAATATTATTATATTATATGATTAAATATTCAGAAGTCAAGATTCAAGAGGTTATTTGTCACATACAGTACATATATATTATATTATTAAGTCATATTATATTATTAAATCATATTATATTAAATCATATAATATTACATTACATTATTTAGTATAATATAATATAATATGATATAATATAATATAATATGATATAATATAATATAATATGATATTATATGATATTATATGATATTATATGATATTATATTGTATTGTATTGTATTGTATTGTATTATATTATATTATATTATATTAGTGATATTGCTGCATGTATCAGCTGGATGCACAGGATGCACAGGATGCACTCCAACAAAAGGATATAGACGCACCACGTTGACAGACACAATTGTGTTGTGACATGGCCGATGAAATTTCCCCTCAACCTCCATTTTTGTCATCATCTTTCTAATGGGCTCACTGGCCAGACTGAGTGAGCCACATTGAGTCAACACATACGCAGCTCAGCACCCTACGTGTAATGGAGAAGAAGTAAAAGCGTTATTCAGCTGAGAAATATGCAGAATACAACGAGCATTCAGGGGCACCCCATAGACGAATGGAATTTCACTCGTTGATTTCACTCATTTTTTATGACTTTATTATTTATGTTTCTGTTTTTGGTTAACAGATGCAGGTGCAAAAACAACCTACCAAGTCAAAACATCTGGAAGGACCATTATTGATGTCACACACACAATCAGTGTTTATGTGTGTGTGTGTGTGTGCGTGCGTGTGTGTGTGTGTCTGTGTGTCTGTGTGTGTGTGTGTGTCTGTGTGTCTGTGTGTGTGTGCGTGTGTGCGTGTGTGTTTGTGTGCATGTGGTTGCTTTTATTGGTATCCTCAGCGAGCCAGGTGCTTCCTTTGGCTCACTGTTGAGACCCACCAATAGAAAACAGTTCCACATGTTTCGATTGCATTTCTTCCATAGTTTTTCCTCTCTCTCTTTGCTTAAACACTTTTCAACACTTCAGATCGACTGAATCTGGATTTTGCGTCCATCAAATGTCTCAAATTGAAACATTTTAATTGATTATGCATAATAATAATAAACTACTAATCAACCGAAGCGGTTAATTAGTAGTTTATTTCGTACATTTATTTTTGTGACGTTTAAGTGACGAACCAAAGGGTGGCAGGTGATGTCTTGGGGCTGGGGTCGTGGGGGTTGCAAGGATGTCCTGCCTGTTATCACTTCCTGTGGAGCCCATTGTTTTGTGGAACAACCCGGAAAGGAATAGCCTCCTTCCAACGTGAAGGCTTCTATCATCCGTGCGTAATTGTCACCTGTCACGGGCATGTTACTCCACCGGTTTCCATAACTCCACAGCACTTAGTAGTTTGTGTATTTTCGATTCTATTCTATTCTATTATATTCTATTTTTTATATTCTATAATACTTTACTCTAATCTACTTTACTCTATTCTATTCTATTACACTCTACTCTATAATATATGATATAAGTACTTTGTCATTGTTATGTCAAATGTATAACCCTCTCATTTCTACTCTATTATATTATTTTATATCGATCTATATTATACTGTATTCTATTCTATTCTACTCTACCATTCTCTATTCTACACTACTCAATTATATTATTGGATATTCTATGATATATAATATAAGTACTTTGTCATCTTTATTATATAATTTTACACCCATCTACATTATACTCTACTCGACTGTGCTCTATTATACTGTATTCTATTCTATGATATAATGTACACCGATCCGCCCTGCCACACTGCGAACATTGTTCAGGAATGGTTTGAGGAACATGACAAAGAGTTCAAGGTTTTAATGTTGTGGGTGATTGGTGCCAATCAGGCGCGACATTAAAACCACCTAATATTGTGTAGCTCCCCCTCGTGCCGCCAAAACAGCTCTGACCCATCGAGGCATGGACTCCACAAGGCCTCTGTAGGTGTCCTGTGGTATCTGGCACCAGGACGTTAGCAGCAGATCCTTTAAGTCCTCTGAGTTGTGAGGTGGGGCCCCCGTGGATCAGGTTTGTTGTTCCAGCACATCCCACAGATGTTCGACCGTATTGAGATCTGGGGAATTTGGAGGCCACGTCAACACCTTGAACTCTTTGTCATGTTCCTCAAACCATTCCTGAACAATTTTTGCAGTGTGGCAGGATGCACTATCCTGCTGAAAGCGGCCACTGCCATCAGGGAATACTGTTGACATGAAGGGGTGAACTTGGTCTGCAACAATGTTTAGGACGGTGGTACGTGTTAATGTAACATCCACATGAACGCCAGCACCCAAGGTTTCCAGCAGGTCATTGCCCAGAGCATCACACTGCCTCCGTCACCTTGACGTCTTCCCATAGTGCATCCTGGTGCCATCTCTTCCCCAGGTAAACGATGCACACGCACCCGGCCATCCACATGATGTAAAAGAAAACGTGATTCATCAGATCAGACCACCTCCGTCCATTGCTCAATGGACCAGTTCTGACGCTCAAATGCTCGTTGTCGGGGCTTTCGGCGGTGGACAGGGGTCAGCATGAGCACTCTAACCAGTCTGTGGCTACACAGCAAACATCTTTCTATCATAGTCAGCATTCACTTTATAAATTTGTGTTACAGTAGCTCTTCTGTGGGATTGGACCAGACCAGGCTTGACTTTGCTCCCCACGCCCATCAATGAGCCTATTGGCGCCCATGACCCTGTCGCTGGTTCACCGGTTGTCCTTCCTTGGACCACATTTGGTAGGTACTAACCACTGAAGACCCCACAAGACCTGTCGTTTTGGAGATGCTCTGACCCAGTCGTCCAGCCACCACAATTTGGCCCTTGTCAAAGTTTCTCAGATCCTTACGCTTGTCCATTTTTCCTGCTTCCAACACATCAACTTCAAGAACTGACTGTTCACTTGCTGCCTAATATATCCCACCCCTTGACAGGTGCTATTGGGCAACGTTATTCACTTTACATGTCAGTGGTTTTAATGTTGTGGCTGATGTTATCTTGTCTAGTAATCTAAAGGTTGCTGGTTCAATCCCAGGCTCCTCCTGCTAGCATGTCCTTGAGCAAGACACTTAACCCCTAATTGCTCCTGATGGCTGCGTCCGTCGGTGTTTGAATAATTGTAAGTTGCTTTGGATAAAAGCGTCTGCTAAATGTAATATTCCTAGTGACTTTTTGAATGTACCCTGGTGAAATTGCTTAGCTCTTTTTAACAATTATTCTGTTCTGCAATTTTTTTGTTTTTATGACACAAGACTTACATAAAAGTGAATAATTATTCATACAAAAATATATAAAAATCCAAGTAAAGAGAACTCGTGAGAGGAGTGAAACTTGTAAATACTGAAACTTTTTTTAACGTTAACTATTAGGTTTAATTGTGTATTTTAAATGTTTTCTCCGTATTGCCATTTTGTTTTTTACATTAGTATTGTATGGCAAGAAAGTTCAATCTTTGCTTGACTTCGATCTTTTTGCTCATTTTGCAGTAGCCCTTCGCAATTACGCTAATGTTCCGAGCTTCCTGAAAAGATAGGCAAGTCACATTTGTTTACAAAACAGTGTATTTATAACACTGTTTACCATCATTTCCGATTGGTGGTGAAATAGTGAGTCAGTCATCTTAATCAAATCCCTGCTCCAATCTCTCGTCCACCCACGGCGTCCGTGGGCTGTGTTTCAAAGGGAAAGAGCAGGTTCTTATCTCAGTTATCACCTCACCTCACCACAGATCATAATTATTGTATTTATGAATCACCGACACACTTGTGAGTGCAGTGTTTGTTTATTAGTCCAATGTCTCCTCCGCTGTTAGTTAAAACCCCTTCTGGGGCCACTCTCGACATCCTCCTAATGCTTCCGTGTGGACTTGTTTTGATTTCCTTTGCCCTTTTCCTGCTTAATAATCTCTGCCATCGGGTCATTTCCTGTGTGTGAGGAGCACGGTTTCCCGTCTCCATCGAGCACTATCAGAGAGATAGACACAGTTGCATACAATGTTCCCTCTTCCTTCACGTTTCTATTTCTGTTCCGCCTCCTCCTCCGGTCGGCGGTGTTATTATTTAATAGAACCCCTGGATGTGATCACAGAGACCACGGGGATGTGGTTGACTCGCAGCACATCTTTTGGTTAAATAAAACGGCAAAAAATTACGGCAACACTGGCATTTACCCTTGTTTTTCCCCTTTTCAGATGTTCACCGATCTGTGCGAAATATACCCCCTCCCCCACCCCCCCGGTTCTCTTTCTATTGTTTCCACACTATGTATGAAACAATATGGACTTCCTTCAGTGGACGGGCCGTCGGAATCAACCCAGAGTGTGTGGGTGGGATGGGCGGGGCCAGCACGGTGCAGCGGCCCGAGCCTTCCTGGCTTCGGCTGTTTCCCAGTCCAAGTCATCTGTGACCATTGGGAGGAAACACTCACATACAACACACATTCTCACATGAATACATTAGATAGCATACGCATGTTAACATACACAAGATATTTTTCGGATTTCAGAAAGTATATACTGTATATGCATATGGAACATTTTTTAACGGCACAATAAAGAAAAACCTTATTTACCTTGGAAAATAAGGTTTTGTTTATTGTGCCATGCAACCCTCTATAAGAATAGTATTACGCTCCAGAATGTAAATGAAAGTCATTGTCTGAAATTTAATAATAATAATAATAAAAGTGGGGACAATTGTGTATGCTGTCTCAATCAATTTCTGTGATGACTACATCCTTTTCGGAAAGATGGGGTTATTTTATTTGATGAGTTATGTTATTACTCATGATTATAGGATCATATCAAGGCATGTTAAATAGAGGATTGCTAAATTCTCAGTGTGAAACAAATCGTATGCATTGACTTAAACTCAAATGATGAAATTGAAATTATTGTTGACGTTATAATTAGGCGGCATTTCGCTTTTAAATGATGGAGTACAACTTTGCTATACGTTAATCCAGCTTTTGCTCAATTGAAACCCCTAAGAAAGTTGGGATGCCGTAATGAGCTGGGACCAAAGCACTCATCACTCGGTTAGGGTAAGGGATATTTTTGTTTTTTTATTGTTTTGTTTCAGTTATTGTTTGTCAAAACATGACTCTTGGTATAATGGAACACTGTTTATTCTCTTTTCTTTTTTTTACCCTTTTTCTTATTGTTTCGGTTTATTTTTAAATGTTTACTGTGTCAAATATAGGAAACCCCTGTTAGCAGAAAGGGAGGGCAATCCCGGGTTCGGGTTAGGGTTAGGGTTAGGGTTAGAAGGAGTTTTAACTAAATGCGAAGAAGACATTAGGCTAATAAACAAACGCTGGACTCACAAGTGTGCAGATGATTCATTAACACAATCAATCGATCAATATGACCGACTCACTATTTTGCCAAATATAGGAAATAATGGTAAACAGTGTTATAAATACACTGTTTTGTAAACAAACTTGGCTTGTCTATCTTTTCAGGAAGCTCCGGGCATTAGCGTAATTGCAAAGGGCTTTTGCAAAATAAGCAAAAAGATCATAGACTCAAATAAAGACAGAACATCCCTGGTATTTTGTCGGGTTTAATCGAGTACAGAGTATATTTTTACCATAGATAGATAGATACTTTATTCATTGCAGTTGCAATTGTCTCAACAGCCCACATCAAAACAATAAACTTTTAAATACACAATTAAACCTAATAGTTAAAATAAAGAAGTATTAGTATTTACAAGTTTCCTTTCTCTCACTGCCCTACACTCACTAATTATATGAATAATTATTCGCTTTTATGGAAGTTTTGTGTTATAAAAAAAAAGAAATTGTAGTACAGAACATTTGTTAAAAACAGCAAAGCAAATTCACCAGAGTACATTGAAAAACGAGACACGAGACAAGATAACAGAATAACAATAATAAAAAAATAGAATATAATAGAGAATAATATCATATAATATTATAAAGAAGAATATAATAGAATATAGTAGAGTAGAGTAGAGTACAATAGAAGATAGTAGAATACTGTAGAATAGATTCGATTAGATTACATTATATTACATGGATAATAGAATAGAACAGAATAGAAAAAGAGAATACAATAGAATACTAGAATAGAGTAGAGTATAGTAGAGTAGAGTAGAGAAGAGTAGAGCAGAGTAGATGATAGTAGAATATAATAGAATAGAATAGCATAGAATATAATTGAATAGAACAGAGTAGAGAAGAATAGAATGAAGCAGAATATAATAGAATAACATGATAGAGTAGAGTAGAATAAAATAAAAGTGTAATATATAAAATAATATAATATAATATAATATAATATAATATAATATAATATAATATAATATAATATAATATAATATAATATAATATAATATCATTTAATATCATTTAATATTATATAATTTAATATAATATAATATAATATAATATAATATAATATCATATCATATCATATCATATAATATCATATAATATCATATAATATCATATAATATTTTATTATATTATATTATATTATACAATATAGTAGAATAGAATAAAAATGAGAAATTAAGACATTTGACATGACAATGACAAAGTACTTATATTATATATTTTATTATAGAATAGAATACAGTATAATATAATTGAATAGTGTGCATGTTAGGATTAGAGTTAGGACTACAACTGTAATATATAAACCAGACATTTCTTTATGACTATTCACTTGTCTATTCATTTTCTTTTTATTACTCAACCCACCTCCTCCCCCGCCCCTCATGTCAACACCCCCATGCATACATGCGGCCTGTCTTGCTTGGACAGGAAGCACTGGTGAGTTCGGGCTCTCTGCTCTCGCCTTGAGCTCCATGTTCCCATCATTGTTTCTTCTCCTCCTCTGTCTCCTCCCCTGGACAGATACATATGAGCCGCCCGTGGGTCAAATCCAGCCCCTAACCTTTTGTCTGTGTGCCTGTCACTGTGCTTCTGCATTGTCCGCCAGACCACCCAAGCTTATCAGGCCTGACAGCGACAAAGCAGTCTTGATTTATAAGTAAGGGTCACTGACGAACAGGATACAGAGCAATAACTGGAACCGTCGAAATTGTTGCCTGCAATCAGTTAGGAGGCCTTGTGCGTAAGATGAAACGTTTGGAAAAACTCAACATTCCCACACGTTGACATTTTCTTCCACATATTATATTATTGCTGCTTATAAAATTGTAATGGCTCACAGAAACGCTCTGCCACGTCTATTAATCAACACATTCAAAGGGACGGTTAACGGTTGCTTGATGGGTGCTAATGGGATTATTTGCTTTTAGGTGTTCGGTGCGTACCTAGGGAAACCACAAAGCCTCGAAATTCTTGTGTTTTCATCCCCTGCCTCACGAGCGCCACCTCCATCCATGCAAATCATTGAGTTAGATCATTCCTTCATTTTGGAAGCTCACTCATGATAGTGGTTCCATCACTTATTTCACATCAGCTTGTTTAGGTTGTGTTGATTCCGTCGTTTACTCCTGCTTTAAGGCCAGGCCTTCTCCTTGTCCTGGCTGCATGAACAAACACACAAAACAAAAAAAAAAAAAAGTCACTTTGTTTGTGGCGTGGCGACGGTTATAGTGCCACCGTGAGGTTGATCGCTGGAACCGCGACACACGCTATTATTATTATTATTTCAATTTTTTTTTTACAATTCTATTGAATTTCGCATCGAATAGCATGCGACCGACTCAAAATGTAAAATCACATGACATGGAATGAATTATTTTTCTGCAGCTCATCAATTATATCGTTGTCAATTCCGGACATCATCTGTGTGTTGCGTGTGCGCTGCGGACTCGCTCCCTCCTCCACCCAGACCGGAGGCGCCTGTCTTTTAAGATGACTGCGACCACACGGTACAGGAGCCGATCAGCCCGGCCAGGTGAGATACACCCATGCATGTCGAACCGTATGTTATTGCTCGTGTGCTTTGGGGGAATAAATGTGTATCGTTCTCCTTTCTTGGCGCCGCTGGACGCTGGATGACCGACATACACGCACACACACACACACACACACACACACGCACACACACACACACACACACACCACCGGACTGAAATCTGCTGGAATGGCACTCTCCTCCAGAGGATGCTGAGGTGAGTGCGCCGCAATAAAGACCATACAAAACGCAAGATTTCGTGATCAAGCAATTGAAAAGGGTCGTTATTTCATTGTGTTGTTCTTTTTTTTGTTGTTGTTGTTGTTGTTGTTGCTTAATTTGATCGTGCGTGGATAAATGGCCATGGCAATTCGGCCTCACCAGCCAGCTGTCTTGGTAGTCGCAGTCTGATTGAGGTTGAGTGAGAGTCAATGTTTAATTCTATCATGCTGTAGACTGCCTGATTCTGCATCACTTCAATACCAGAGGCTCCTTTTGTTTAGGATGTATGTAGAAATACAGGCCAGCAGCTCTGGTCATTTCATTCAATGCATACATTCCAGTAGTCTTCACTTAGAACCTTTCGCCCTTAAAGCTGTGTCTTCAACCAAAAAAAAAAAAGGAAGGACTGCATCATGCATCGTGTACTGTAGTGCGTGGGCCTGTATCTTCATCCCCTGGCTGGTCACCATAGCAACTCTTGGGAGTTTGCCACCCGGCTTGGCTACTGTACACAGAGAACACTTTTCAGGTTTCAGTTCTGTGTCTGGATAGAGTGTGGTTGCGTTTTATAAGAAAATTGGGACCAAATAAAAAAAACTGTCAGTGTATGAACTACCAACTACCACAGATCAATTCATCCCTTAAGAAACTACAGCATCCTGCATGGCTGTAAAGCCCTGCAGGGCTGTCATATAATGCATAGGGGTGAGATGAAATCCATGACACTGAAGTGCAGATTCGGACTTTAATAGTTGATAGTGACTGATATCTACAAGGAGTTTCTCTGGACAGGTCTCTTCTCTAAAAATGTCTTCCCTTCCGCCTCACATCTCTGGCCAGGGCTTTCAAATGTGCACGTGTGTTTCCGCTCGGTTAGGTGCCCCCATACTCATAATCACCCCACCCCCCTCCCCGCCCCACTTCTCTGTGGGCCAAATGGCTGCCTGCCACAGTGCATTAAGAGGACTCGGAGCACTTCAGGACATTCCCTCTCAGCCTCTCTGGCACTATACTGCCTCACCCCTTCAATAAAGCATGAGAAGGAAACCAGGCATGTCCTGATAAACATGTTAGTGAAAGCGCATATCTCTGGATCTCTGGATTCGTGCCACCCATTATTATCCGTTATTACCCGTAGCCCTGGACTACGTAATAACTGTAATATCTTAGTGAGTAATCATTTTAAATGTACACCCTATATGCCTCTACCAATAACTTATCATAGATTCACATTTTGTATATTTTTATATATTTCTGTTTGGTTTTTTTGGGGGGCTATTTGTGTATATTTGGCTATTTTTATTCTATTGTAACTATATTTTTATTTTACTTCTACTTTTATTTTATATTGATGTATTTATTTGTTAGTTTGTCTGTCTGAGTGTCTATCTCTTTATCTGTTTATCTTTTTAATTCTAATTGCCTGTAGAGTAAACGCACCAACAAACCACGAATAGCCTCATTCATGGCTAATGTGTTGATGTTTCTATGTGCTCCAGGAAAAGGAGTACGTGGGTTTTGCAACATTGCCTAATCAAGTGCACAGGAAGTCTGTGAAGAAAGGCTTTGATTTCACCCTCATGGTGGCAGGTAAGAAAAGTGGAAGTGGTCTGACGATGCTGAGGGTCCTGATATTTTGTATTCATATTGTCCATGTGTGTGTTGCAGGAGAGTCTGGTCTGGGTAAATCCACTTTGGTGAACAGCCTTTTCCTCACCGACCTCCACAAGGACAGGAAACTGCTCAATGCGGAGGGTAAGTCTCCAATCAATGAAACGCAATACAAGTTATTTTGTTACCAGCAAACAAATTTCCTTATTGACGTGTCTGTGATTCAGAGCGAATCCACCAGACGGTGGAGATCACCAAGCACACGGTGGATATCGAAGAGAAGGGGGTGAAGCTGAAACTCACCATCATAGATACACCAGGTTTCGGAGACGCAGTCAACAATACCAAGTGGTAGGTGTACATGTGTATATCAATGCATGACCCTCAGAATAACTGTCATTATTATTTCCAGAATAATTGAGTTAAATAAAAGTCCCATGATGACAACATTGTTATTGCAAGTTTATGAAAAAATAGAGTATTGAAAGATCATATTTACATTACACAAGTATTCAGACCCGTGTCCATGTGACACTCGAAATTGAGCTCAGGTGAATCCTGTTCCCATTGGTCGTCCTTGAGATGGTAAATTGAATCGATTGGACATGACTCCGAAAGGCAAACACTTGTCCGTATAAGGTCGCACGGAATTGTCCGTAGACCTCCGTGATAAAGGATTGTATCAAGGCACAGATCTGGAGAGGGGGACCAAATAATTGTCAGTCGCCTTCACGGTTCCCAAACGGAAAAGGAGTTCCGAAACGGAAAAGGAGTTCCGAAACCACCAAGAACATTCCTCGAGTCGAGCCAGCCGCCCCGCCAAACCCAGCAATCCAGGGGGAGAAGGGCTTCGGTCAGGGAGGTGACCGAGACGCCGACGGTCGCTCTTGATCGGATCCTGAACCTGATAAACCATCTATGGACAAACCCCAAACAACCTGGCGGTGCTGAAGAGGAGACGAATGATACGGGTGTGCCCAGCTTGTGGCGTCACACCGAAGAAGATTGGAGTCTGCACGTCTTTATTTCAGCGTAGCAAAATGTGAGAAAGGTGAAGGGGCCCGAATGCTTTTGGCAGTGCAATGCATATCATTTGTTTTTGCTTGAATTTTGTTATTCCCTTCCTTTGAAGCTGGAAGCCAATCATAGAGTACATCGACCAGCAGTTTGAGCAGTACTTTAGAGACGAGAGTGGACTGAACCGAAAGAACATCCAGGACAACAGAGTCCACTGCTGCCTCTACTTTATACCGCCATTCGGACATGGGTAATGTACACACACACTTTAACATATAACTGTAGAACACACAAACCATGTTACCTAGCAATTTAACAGCAAATTTGGTCGCTAAATGTACATACAAACATATGTCACAGTTCTGTGACCAACCTTGTGCAACCAAAATGCAGCTTTGCAAAAAATATATTTATAGTTATTATTATTTAATATTTTTGCAAATAGCAAATATGTATATGTATGCATTATTATTATTATTATTATTATTATTATTATTATTTATTTATTTATTTACTTTTATTTTTGTATTATTATTATTTATTTTTTATAACTATAATGTTCTTGTTCAGATTCGTATTATTATTAATCTTCTTGGCATTTTTGGGCTAAAAGTATCCGACACATGGCAACCGCAGTATGCACGGACATGGTTGAGGCCTCATTGGAACCGAGACGTGTCAGGGATCTTGCTGTTTGTGTTTGGTCAATATCAATGTACATTTGGAGCAGAAATTTACCCAAAATTAAAAAACATTGCTGCGACTTGGTAAGTTTGAGGAGTGGGGCACTTTGTGAAATCATCAACTGAAGTTATATAAATCCAAGCTTTGTCTTTGGAAGTACAAGCAACTTGTGCCTTGTAGACTGCCTAGTGTCTGCTACACGTAGATGCCAACACAGAAAACTAACTCGTGCACAGTTGAACAAAATCCCGAAAACTATAATCGGTCACAGAAGGCGCTTTCGCACCGCAGGAAGTTCTAAGAACCGTTGGAGGAAACTTCCGTTGGAGGAACATGTTTTTATTTCTATTTTATTTTAAGGCATTAAATTTATGTAAAATAAACCAGCGACTAGGACCTACCCTCGACCGCGGCAGGCTGTCCTCAGTGCGACCCAACCAAGTTGCATCGCCCTGGGCGGCGTGCTGTGGTCTACATTTAATCCACATCAGTCTATATTTTAGGCAGAGATGAGTGAAATAATCTGGAATTGTAGAATTTTGGAATAGTTTTGGAACTCAGAAAATGTGTAATTGCTGTCGATACTAAATGATGGGGTGTTTTCTGGAAACTCGGAAAACTGTAATACAAACCTTAAATGACTAAACTGGACCCCATGTATTGCTGCTTGGAGCTATTATTATTATTATTATTATTATTATTATTATTATTATTATTATTATTATTATTTTATTTATTTGCGACTAGCAAATGTATAATTGTATTGCTATTAATATTATTATTATTTTGAAAAATTAAAGCGAGACATTTTAAAACAGACAAACAAAGTTGTTTCCTTGCAGGCTTCGTCCAGTTGACATAGAGTTCATGAAGGCTCTCCAGGATAAGGTGAACGTGGTCCCTCTGATCTCCAAAGCCGACTGCCTGACCCCCAACGAGATAAAGAAGCTGAAAGAGCGGGTAAGACCACATCTACTCTCTGTCAATTCAAATGACGCTATTTCAACGCGCTAATTAAGCAAGAGAAATTAATACGGATTGTATACGCTGGCTTTTGATGACGATTTATTTGACACATTCCTGCATCTTTAACAAGCGCATCGCGGTTAAACAAGCGCATTGAAGTGCATTCAAATCAAAATTTCAGTTTGGGACGGATTGGGAGGAGAAACAGAGAATACTTTGGATGACAGAACTGTAGAAGGAAACTGAATGAATTCAGTTTCTTAAGGATGCGTTGACATGCTTTTTGGTGATAGATTATGTATTGTGCTCAATCTAATACATTATAAAGTTGTTTTGTGTTTGACTGAATTTTAGCAGTGGTATCTGTAATAATCAGGCTGATTATGTTTAGTCGATGTCTTTCCCTCTTCCTATCTCCAATCACTTGCGAAGCCCAATTTCAAGCTCTCGATGATTTTCTCTGATTTAACATAAATTATTTGACCATTTCGATTTTTTGCACGATTAAAATCCAGGTGTCCTAATGATGGCCGCAAAGCTGCGTATGAGTCACATGAAATACACAAGCTTATCTGAAAAAGAAAAAAATCTTATGAATCAATAAGCCGGAAAGTGTTAATATATCTTGAACTGGTTGCGATCGAGATCTAGGCCACTTTTTGTTATGGAATACTAATAGCGATACATAACTCGCAAATTATTTGTTCGTAGCCGCAACAAATGTTGAAATGACTCTGGAGTCCTGGAGTCACGCAAAGGAGTTTCGACAAATATGAATAGTCCCCACATTTCAGAGTGAAACTTGTTCTGCTTGGGATCCTATTCTGGCTGAATGAGGCTAATGAACAAAGCCTTGCGGTTGCAATTCTGATCTTACAACACAGTCTTTATATTTTTTCGGTGGAATTGAAAAAGAATTACCTCAGCCAAAAATGTAAATAAAGAGATGTTGCCTTAAAGGGCAAAAAAGATAAGCTTCCCAAATGTTCATCCGATCCTCTTGACATGGGCACTAGCTGAGGGAGGAGATCGACAAGTATGGGATCAAGGTCTACCAGTTCCCCGACTGTGACTCGGACGAGGATGACGAGTTCAAGCAGCAGGACAGAGAGCTGAAGGTGAGCGCTCTACCCGCTCCCTCGCTCTTTACAGATGATTTATTTATTGTTTATTCTAGGTATGTTTATTTATTTTTATCTATCTATCTATCTATCTATCTCTCTATCTATCTATCTATCTATCTATCTATCTATCTATCTATCTATCTATCTATCTATCTATCTATCTATCTATCTATCTATCTATCTATCTATCTATCTACCTATCTATCTGTCTGTCTGTCTGTCTGTCTGT